>NC_141051.1:50971081-51321081 GCF_041138505.1 Cibotium barometz | reverse complement strand
CATAGCATAATACGGGTTTCTATACAGTCGTTAACCCATAAATCTATACTAAGCACAGAGTTTCCACCATCGATAGTTATTAAGGGATTCAATAATCATAACTAGGATATGCGAGGTAAATCCACAAGAGTTACCTGAGAGGAGGAACTCCCGGGTGATGCTAGCACAAGAGACATGGCAAACAACCACAAAACAAGCACTCACCTTGCTCCATTTATATAGGTAGAGCCGAAGGAAGCTTCCAAATCGCCATCACAGCTCGGACCAATGCATTTGCAGAACCATAACTCGCCTTCATCGGCTCCCCACACCAGATTATGTAGTACAGGGTCATAAACCATAGCCAGCTAAAGCCGGCTCATCAGAAATGAAAGCCATGTCAGGCGGCCAAAGTCGGCTCAGCAGAAATGAGAGCCATGTCAGGTGAGTTAACCTTGCATGCATGAGATTAGTTATAGTTTATTATTAGAAAGGTGCCATATGTGAATGGTTCCTAGTTATAAGGTAGTTATGTGAATCAACCTTCCAAGGATTAACACCACTAATAAGGGATGTACCCAAATTAAAATGTGCAAGTGAGTGTGTGTGTGTGGGGGAGAGAGATAGATAGAGATAGAGATAAGAAGTATCCATTTTTTAGTGAGTTTATAAAAGATGAGAAGCATGTGTGTGTGTGTGTGTGTGTACATATATATATGTATGTATGTATTTACATACACACACACACACACATATATGTATATAGTATACATACATACATGTGTGTGTGTATGTGTGTACTATTGTATGTGTGCATGTGTGTATATAGATATAGATATAGATATATATATAGATACACACACACACACACACACACACACACACACACACACACACATATATATGTATATGTATATGTATATGTATTATATTATATTATGATATAGATATGTATAAAAATGTTTGAAATAGTATTTTTGTGATTTGTTTCATTTATCATGGATATTTATTTTTTATTATGACTTACCACAAGGTACTGGTCACACCGTATTGTGGATAGATAGTCATTGGATATAATATATGGCATGTGTCATTTCATAGTAGATCAGTGGTGGCAGGGCTAGTGCACGTGCAACTAGATGAGGGTTGCACATGTGTGCACATTTTTTGGTGACATTCTATTTATGTGACATTATATTTTTGTAGCTAATTTATGGTCATTATTATTTTTGATTTATGGCCATCATTATTTTGTAGCTAAATGGTAGCCAAGCACATTTGTTCATATAGTTTATTTACCCTTAGTAGGTTCATGGACCAATTTATTTAAAGTTATAACAAGGTTCATACATAAAAGCTTAGACTTTTCTATTTTTAAGAGCAAGGCCCAAAGTGGAGTGTAAAAACTATTTTTGGCTCACAAAGTAATGCAAAAAGATATCTAATTACACTTGCTTGAAAGCGTAAGCTGTCAATGATAGCAAGTGGGAGAGATTTATCAAAATTTTATATCATGCATGTTCTTCTTCTTCTTTGTGTATTGTAGCAAGCTAGATATGTTTTAACACTATGATTTTGACAAGCAATTAGAGAGAGAGAGAGAGAGAGAGAGAGAGAGAGAGAGAGAGAGAGAGAGAGAGAGAGAGAGAGAGAGAGATGGGGATTATTCTAATTAATTTTGTGTAAGAGGACCATCTTCCTCTTGCATCAGTGGTAATTAGATCCAAGGACAAGTCCAAATCTTGAAGCGGTGAAGAACCAATGGACAAGGAGGTGAAGAAATCGAAGGGAGAAAGGCCAAATCAAAGGTGTTAATCAAGTCTTGAAAGCAAAGGTAGAGGTAATTTTATACATTGGTTATTGTCCCAAGGTCCATAGGAGGTGGAAAACCATTCAAATCCACTCAAAAAATCCAAAACCATGTCTCTCTACACTAATCCTTCTCTTAATCGGGCAACCATATACGTGTTTTGCAAGCATAAGAGGCTTTAAATCCACTCAAACATGATCAAAAGCTTCAATTATACCCTCTCCAACAATCAATGGCATCCGACGACTCTAAATAGACTCCCTTATTCTCCACCAATTCGTTCTTATGAGAAACCATGGTTTCTTACAAGCTTTTAAGCTTAAAAAAGCCCATAAAAATTACAATTTTTAGTTGGTTGGTTTTTCTAAATGGCATGCAAAAAGTTTTTGTAGCTTCCCTAAGAGTTTCAAAATTTTATCCACATTTTTTGAAAAAAAGTCAACCTTATTATCTATTTTCTAAAAATTATTTTAGCCCAAAAACCCTAAAAAATGCTAAAAATCCCCAAAAAATCTCTTAAAATCCTAAAAGAAATTTCCAATAAGTTTTAAGCTTATTGCATGTGCAAAGGTGTTTGCAAGGCTCACAATCAGTGTGCTTAGCCGAAAATCTAGTAAACCCTTATGCATCCTCTATCTTTCTTTTTTGGCTTATATAAAGCAAGGTGAACCTTTACCTACATTCGGCACACGGTGTCATTTTTTATCAACCCGATCATGATTTGCATTGTGCAAAAAGGTAACAAATCTCCAATTTCATTTAAAAAAATCATAATGAATCCTTTTTCAAGTGATGATGATTTGCATATCGATAACACTCATGGATTCACCAACTCCCCACTTACTAAGTTGACACTCAATCAAGCTTTCTTTAATCCAAGCTCAATTGGAAGAACAAAAACAATTACAAATGCATGTGGAATCCTTATTGGAGCGTGAGAAGTGAACTTGGGCTGAAGATTCTCAAGAGGATGACCAATCGCCAAAATTCTCAAAGCAACTTTTAATGTTCAACACGCACACACAAGCAATCCGAGATAAGTCGTCGCTCTTTTACTTTTGCAAAGTTTAATGGTAAAAATCATGGCCAAACTATCCTTTCATGGGGCTAAGTCAATTTGATGATTATTTTGTGGATGAAAGTTTCTCATAAAAGGATAAGATCAAATGTGCTAGTAATCACATGGAAGATAAAGCATCTTTATGGTGGAATGTATTGTGTCATGCTATCGACAAACCAACCACTTGGGTTTATTTCCAGGACAAAGTTAATGAGTGTTTTCTACCACCCCAGTTTCATCTACAAGCTTGTTGTGCATGGAGCAAGTTTTCTTGGAATGATCATGTCACGTATCTCAATATACATAGCATTTTTGGTAGACTCTACATCTTCGTATGCTTGAGAATGTATATAATGATACTTTGCAACAAAAATATAAAGATGCTATTGAAGAAGATATACAAGCAGAGATGACTACATTCAAACCTCCTTCTCTCAATGAAGATATTTCTCTAGCTGATGACGTAGAGAAAAAGCTTCACTCCATCGGTTAATTTGTTCGACTTATCCAAGGCCCTCTAATCATCTTTTGTGTGTAATAATTGTCCATTCAGTTGATCTTTTCAACCCAATTCTTTCACTTAATTTTGAAATTCATGTGTACCCACAATTCCTCCGAAAAATGTATTTAATGGAGAAATTTCAAAGGCAAATCTTATAAACTTAAACCCCAAGCCTAGTCACAATAGCCAGACCTAGTAGTGTTATTTGTCACCTTGCCGCTATCAAAAATTGGCCCACAACATTATTGCAGTGAATTGCTACTCCAAGTTACCGCCTCCAAAGAAACCAACTGCCACAATCCACCACATTGAATAAGAAGCTCATGAGGCTGATTGTGATGTCGCTCCAAATTGGACCGAGGATACTCTTCTTGATCAGTTTAATCAAGAATCAACTGACCCTCCAAGTATTCCCCAATATTTTCATTCATTAATAGCATATAAAAGGATTCATCAACAGTAGTCAAGTTTATGTTTTATATGACAATGGAAGCTCATATGATTTCATTTCTGAAAAGCTTATTCAAAAATTACAATTGCACATAGGTTTCCTTCTACATATAAAGTTAAATCTACATTTCAAGGAACTTGTTACAATGGTACATGTGAAGGTAAAAGTCTTCAAATTCAAATAGGATCATACAAAGAGCATCGTAATTTCTTGATTGCACCATTGCATTCCATGGAAATTATTCTTGGCATGCCATTCTGTCACCAAAATAATCCTAGCATTGACTACCACACTCACACTATCTATTTGCATATAATGGTACATTCTAGTGATTCTTCACTTGAACTTTTTCCATTGATTACACACACTTGTGTGAAAAGAGCACTTTGGGAGGAAAACAATGCATATATGATTTATGTGACAGAGGTAGATAAAGTCAATCAAATGCTCGCTACACACCAGCAATGCTTTCTTAACTATTTTCATGATTGTTTTACTAATTATTATCCACTTAACTTACCTCCCTCTTGCCCGAGGATCACAAAATAGAACTCATACCAAGTAACCACCACATCATGCACCGTATTGATAAATCCTTTACATCAATAATAAATTTATCGTCAAATTAAGGAATTACTAGATAAGGGTTTAATTTAACTTAGTAGTTCACCATTTGGGGCCCTTATCTCACTAGTCTAAAAGAAAAACAAGACCTATCAAATGTTTATAGATTACCATGTATTAAATAAAGTGACCGTAAAAAATCATTACCCTATCCCTAGAGTTAATGATTTTTTTGACAAGTTAAACGGTACTAATGTATTCACTAAAATAGATTTAAAATTAGGATATCATCAAGTGCGTTTAGATTCTCTTGACATTTATAAACTATTTTTCACACTCAATTTCGTCACTATGAAGTTATAGTAATGCTCTTTGGCCTTACGAATGCACTAGCTAAATTTGTTTGCATAATGAATAGAACCTTCTTAAATCACTAAGATTTTGTAATTGTCTTTTTAATGACATTATTGTTTTTTAGCCGCTCTCAAAAAGAACACGAGGATTGCTTAAGAACTATTTTCAGACTTTTCAAAGAGGAACCAACTATATGCAAACCCTGACAAGAGTTCTTTCTTTCAAACTGAAATTGAATATCTTGGACACATTGTTTCCACTAATGGCATCCATGTTAAACCCAAGAAGATAGTAACTATTAGAGACTGGTCCATGACATGAGATCTTTTGCAGGACTCTCTGGCTTTTATAGGAAATTTGTGTGAAATTGTTTCCTCATTGCCTTGGCTTTACTTTATTACTTAAAAAGTAAATTGTTTTCCATTAGGATATAACTAACAAAAACTCTTTTGATCATCTCAAACGTTCTTTGACTCATGCCCCAATCTTATAGCTACTTGATTTCGCTATACCCTTTTTCATAGTTGTCACCAATGCTAGTAGATCTTGTATAGGAGCTATTTTGATACAAGATGGCCATCCCTTGGCATTTGAGAGTTGAAAGTTAAAACCCTCTGAGCTTAATTATAGTACCTATGATAAGGAACTTTTGGTCGTAGTACATGCTCTTCGTATGTGGAAACACTATCTCGTGGGTTTAAAATTCTTGATAAAGACCAACCAGTAAGGTATTAGACACCTTCTTAGTCAGCCCCTTGATCTCCAACTGTCATATTAAATGGGCCTTATTCATTCAAAGCTTTCACCCTCCTGTGATTCAGTATCAATTGGGTTGTGCTAATGTTATCTCACTGATGCTTTGAGTTGCATACCATCAATAAATAACATTTCTAATATTCACATTCAATCTTTTGATGCGATATAGGCATGACACTTATGCATATGACCTTGATTTTTCAAATGCTTGGAACACACTTATGTATAATAACCACTTGCCTTTCAATAGTTATACTTATGCAGATGGTTTTCTTTGAGTTGCATACCATCAATAAATAACATTTCTAATATTCACATTCAATCTTTTGATGCTATATAGGCATGACACTTATGCATATGACCTTGATTTTTCAAATGCTTGGAACACTTTTATGTATAATAACCACTTGCCTTTCAATAGTTATGCTTATGCAGATGGTTTTCTTTTCTTTGAAAAAAGGTTATGCATTACTGCAGCACCTTATATAGGACATCATGGCATACTCTCTACTTTGATTACTTGTAAAGAAAACTTCACATGAAAAAGGATGTAGCAAATTTTGTTTCCGCTTGCATTATTTTTCAACGTGTTAAGTATCATCATGGAAAACCCTATGGTCTTTTAGTGCCCTTGCCTATTCCAAATGGTCCATGGATTTATGGCCATTATTTTTTTGGATTTATGACTGTCATTATTTTGTAACTAAATGGCAGTTAAGCACATTTGTTCATATGGTTTATTTAACCTTAGTAGGTTCATGGACCAATTTATTTAAAGTTATAGAGCAAGGTTCACGCATAAAAGCTTAAACTTCTCTAAATTTAAGAGCAAGGCCCAAAATGGAGTGTAAAAACTATTTTTGTCTAGCAAGTAATGCAAAAAGATATATAAATGCACTTGTTTGAAAGCGTAAGCCGTTAAGCAAGCGGGGAGATTTAACCCATTTTTGTATTGTGCATGTTCTTCGTCTTCTTTGTGTATTGTAGCAAGCTGGATATATTTTTATGCTATGATTTTGAACAAGCAATTAGAGAGAGAGAGAGAGAGAGAGAGAGAGAGAGAGAGAGAGAGAGAGAGAGAGAGAGAGAGAGAGAGAGAGAGAGAGAGAGAGAGAGAGATGGAGAGTATTTTAATTATTTTTGTGTAAGAGGATCATCTCCCTCTTACAACACATACATACATACATATGTATGTATGTATATGTATATGTATATATATGTTAGATCACCGTAGCACCACTACGGGTGCTACCACAGGAGGGGACGGCCTCTGGCTCACCACCCAGCCACAGAGGAAAGAATGAGGATTGCCCCTCATCCCCCAGGCTATGTAGTGTGTGGCCGGTCGTCCACACTAGCCTGGTCGCCCATGACTCCGCATGGGCATCCTCTCCCACTGAACCACCACACATGTAAATGGGAAGTATCTATAAGGCAACGACCCATATAATTCCGCCTGTGCCATGTTCCCTTTCATTGAAAGGAGAGTACCTCTACGTTCCCTTAATTAAAAAGGTTTTGATTTAACTTAATTTCAATGATAATATACATTATGTTGCATCCACGCTAGAGTACCTCTAGTTTTTCAAGTGAAGGTGTTCTCAATGAATACATTCATTAGAGTTATATAATATAATGGCACAATGTCCACAATAGGATACCTAACTGCTAAAATGGAATTATGATTTATAGTATTCATGAGTGAATTGAGACTTGATGTGAAAGTTAACTGGATTTTTTGGTCCTTCCATGCTTACCTGTTTCGAGTTATGTCAATGGAGATCTCTCTCTCTCTCTCTCTCACACACACACACACACACACACACATACACTTTTATGAGATATGCCTTTTTCTGGGCAGTTGTATCAGGCCACTAGTTGCTCTTTGGCCACATGTCATAGCTAGTTGTTTTTCAGTTTATGCTTTTCATTTCTACTCAGGACATTTAGTTTCCTTGAGTTTTGGATGTATTGGTACTTTTGTCTCACTTTGGCCTCTTGTAGATGTTAATATATCTTTCTTTCTTCTCTCTCTCTCTCTCTCTCTCTCTCTCTCTCTCTCTCTCTCTCTCTCTCTCTCGTGCACATGTTCTCCCTCCTGATATGGCAAGAAGATTTGCAGCATTAAAAATATCTCTCTCATGCATTCTCCTTGCCATGGTGAGAACTTCCCCCTATTCGTGTGGAGAAGGATTAGGGTTACAGGGGGTGGGTAGAGAGAGGGTAGAGGGAAAAGAGGGAGATGGGATAGGGTTAGTAAAATAAGGTTAGAGGGACATAGGGGAGAGGAGAAGTGAAGGGGAAAGGATAGGGCGTGGGGGTGGGGGTGGTGAAGAGAGAGGTGTGGGAGAGGGTAATGGTGTAGGGGGGGGAGAGAGAGAGAGAGAGAGAGAGAGAGAGAGAGAGAGAGAGAGAGAGAGAGAGAGAGAGAGACCAAATGTGATAAAAAACCAAGCATTCAAGAAGACTGTGATGCTTGGTCTCCCGAGCTTCAATGGGGCATAGTTTGCATATGCAAAGAGACTTCTCATCCATTCCCCCCCATCCCGTCTCACTCTAGGGAGAGTGGCAACTAAGACAAATTGTAAGCAAGGTGCAGGTAGCCAAAATGGGGATGGGTTTGAGCATGTAGCGGTGTATGCAAGAGCCTATCTTGAAAAGAATTTGACCTTATAGTATTAGCCCATGAGTAATGTGGGTAGTGTATTGTGTGAAATAGGGTCCTCCATGTGTCTCCAATCTCATGATACATTGCCATTGGAGGAAAGCCTCATTGATTGTGGGATCCAAGGAGGCATCCCACTTCTTGAACCATTTGGAGATGCCTTACATCCATTCCAAGGTCAAGAGTTTGCTTTTTATGAGTTTTTTGGGTTTGTAATTTGCTCCCCAAACTATCTTAGGGAATTGATGCGATTGCTAACACTTTACTACATACTCCACTACTAGTTCCATGCCCAAAATCCTGATATAGGTAGTGTACTAACGCTTACATACTTCACTACTATTTCCATGCCCAAAATCTTGATATAGGTCATGTAGTACTGAGGCTTTACTACATACTCCACTACTAGTTCCATGCCCCAAAATCCTGATATATGTAGTGTACTCACGCTTTACTACCTACTCCGCTACTAGTTCCATGCCCAAAATCCTGATATAGGTAGTGTACTGATTTTGAGTAGAAGTAGTGGATACAGCATTTGAATCTTCACTTTAAGGAAACTTGTAAGGATTCGTCTTTGAATGCCTTTGAACTCCTTCTTCCAAGTGGATGTAGAAATGCTACCTCCCATACTTTGACTCCATAAAGGAGGATGGGCATGACCAAAGTGTCAAAGAGATATTTCTTGAGAGTCCAACACTTGATGTATCCTTGGTTGTTGCACATGTTCTCAAATATGTAATATGCTATCTTACTAGCTTTAAGGCATCACAAAGCACATTCGTGCTGCTTATAGTTGGTTGGCACCTCAAGGTCAAGGTATTTGAAGCTCTCAACCATATCGATGGGTGTCTCTTTGTTGCAAACATTTAGTGGCTCCACTATTTGGAGCATCTTGACAAGTATACCTTTGTTTTTGGACATGTTCTCAAATATGTAGTATGCTATCTTACTAGCTTTAAGGCATCACATAGCACATTCGTGCCACTTATAGTTGGTTGGCACCTCAAGGCCAAGGTATTTGAAGCTCTCGGCCATATCAATGGGTGTCTCTTTGTAAACATTGAGTGGCTCCACTATGTGGAGCATCTTGACAAGCACGACCTTTGTTTTTGCACATTAGCCATCAAACCATTATGGGTGCAAAAAATGTTTGAGGATCTTCATCATTTTTGGGGCAGCTTCCAGAGTATGAGAAAATAGTACTACATTATCTGTGTAGAGTAAAAGATGATAACCACATTTCTAATAATCACTTTTCCCATCCCCTCTCATTGTACATATTCTTGAACCATGTTTTTTAGCCTATTAATGCATAGCCCATAGGAACCATGCTTATTTGGAACTTTTTATTTTTATTATAAAAATTTATTTCAAATCAATGCTAGGAATGTTTCATCTGTCACTAATCATGCCAATTCTCCAATTTTTGAAGGATAGGTGGATATGCCCAAGCATCAACTGCCAAAAAAGAGTATATTTGTGGTTTCTATCAAGAAATCTGTAAAAATCAATTGATTTTGAATAGGCTAGAGAAATTTGTGGCTTCAGAACACTCCCCCAAATCTTGGAAATTGTTGAGATTTGAATTTTGCAAAATGTAACATGAAACAAAATATGCAAACCACAAATATGCAAACTTGAATTCTCAGTCTGCATATTACAACAAGGCTCATTAAATACTTCTAAAAGTTGTCAAATTGAGCTGGGTTGCAAAATGTTACAACAAGTTGGTCAAAATTCAACGCAAAAGAGGTAGGAATTAACTAAGAAGGTACATCAAATATTCCCAAATTAAATCAAATCCAATTTGTTAAAGGATCCTATACAAAATATTCCTTGGAATTTGAGCCAAAAACTAGTCTTTAAATGTGCAACCAGAGAATATGCAACCATTTTGCATATTTCTAGTTTGTATATAGCAAACTTGATCAAAATTGAAATCCAAGTTCATAATTGCATTCTACACTTCAAGTTGAGTTCCCCCACCAAATTTAAGCACCTTCAAAATATGTGACCAAAAAGGTATGAGACTAAAAACATGCTTTGGTCTGCATATTGAAATATAGGCCCAAATTGAAAACTAAAACCTCCCCTATGATTGTGACACTCTGTTGAGTCATCTGAGTAAGCTTAGTCCCATTCTAAACATGCAGACTAGAAGATATGCAGACCAAAAATTCACTTGCCTAATTTTCTCCCAAGGAGCTGTTTTGAGCTAGAAAAGCTAAATTTTTGTGTTTTTTTTGTTTTAGAGAGTTTTTAAACAAAAATGGACTAAAAATCAAGCTTTTTTTTCTATCAAGCAAATTTGAATACGCTCATCTAGCTCAAAACACAAGGAAGGTAAAAACAAAACCCCCAAGCAAAATTCCCAAGATAAAAGTTGTGCTCAACATCCCACTCTCAGTGATACATAGCAAGCACATGATTAGAAAAAAAAAACTAAAAAAGGGACCTAAAAATTTGTAAAACACTATTTGAATTGAGACAAACCATGGAGTTAGGCATGGGTGGTGAAATCACCAACTCCAACTACACCTTATACAATTCCATCTAGGAAGAAGAGCGAGAAGATCTACAAGAAGCCAAAAAGACAAATTAGCTCACACAAAGACGAATGATGTTATACCATTACGGTCACAACTCATTATAAGATCCAATCTTCGTAGATCAACAAGACACATTATGGATCAAAATCAAGGGAACTATTCACCTGAGACAATTGGTAAAGTATGTAGAAGTGGAATTTTTAAAGATCCACAAGCAAAAGTGGCGTATAAGGACCAGGGTGGAGCAATTTACCTGTGCTATTTAAAAATTAATACAACAGCTCAAGTCTATATATCCAGATGAAGACACAAAAGATAAAGAACGAGTCTAACCCCAAGCTTGCAGTGATGTTTAAGACCAACACTCAAATTAAAGCCGCTCTTGCAAATGATCCAATCCATCCAAAAGATGAAGCTACATCAGAAACTAGGTGCGAAGCATAGAATGAAGAAAATCAAGATCAACTAAAGGACTTAGAGCTCAAAACTATAAGTGCACTTTACCCCTCTAGCAATTCAATTTATTCTCTTGTAAATCAAGTGAAAAGAAAGGATAATATTGGAGGGCCCTTACACTGTAAGAAAGGTGCATGGAATGACTAAATGTCATGGGGCTTCACCCAATCGCACTTGGGAGCACAAAAAGCTCAACCGAGAGAAGCTAATTTACCATGGCCTAATGCATAAAATGAAAATGGGGATGTGTTACAAACCTCATTGAATGCTAGTTCCTGGGATTCTCGTGGCTGTCATTACTATTATGGAGCACCCAAAAGCTCCACTCCACTGCCGCCAACCACACTCCAATGGAAGCTCAACCCTCCTCTCACTTAATCACTCTCTCACACATACACAATGAGTATAAAATAGCTCTAATTGGCTTAGGTAAGAGATCATGAAAAAAGCAAGAGAATGGTGAAGAAGAGCACTCTATTAGCTACATAAGAGAATGGTGAAGAAGAGCACTCTATTAGCTACATAAGAGAATGGTGAAGAAGAGCACTCTATTAGCTACATAAGAGAATGAACAGTGAGAATTACAAATTGACCCTTATCTTGGCCCCAAGCATTCACACCTTGTTTGGCCATACTTAAAATATAGCTCCTTGGCTATCCAAGGCCACCTAGGCTTGTGCAAACACTTAATCTAAGCATGCAATCTAAATAATTAATTCTGTGGCATGCTTTTCATAGACAAGCAATGATCACACATGTGAAATATATAATATTAGCATTTCTAATGCTAATGGCCAAATGAAGTGATGGTTGCCCAATGGATGGCATTGACACTCCAATGAGGTTTAACATGTCCCCCTTTCCTAATGCAAATTCCATCCTCGGAATATGTTTGTAAAGATGAGTTGATGCCATCACAATAGAAGGTGACAATACTTGAAGTCTAAGTGTTGTGATACCTGCATGAAAAACAAATCAACCCAGTAAAAAGAGTTTCTCTAATAAGATGAAACATGGTTATGCATGCTTTTTTTTTCTCCTGGTTATGACTGGGTAAACTTCAAGTTATGCTATGATGAGGAAAGTTAAGGCTAATTTAACTTAGAGGTTAGTAATAATCCTATCTATACCTAAACAAGTCTTAGTCATATGTCTACAATCATGGTTCAGTTTCAAGATACACAAACCTGAGTGGACCTAGCGCTAAGTGTGAAGGTGTTTTTTTAAAGGTTTAGTAATTATAATATAAGGGATATAGAGCCAACCCATGGAGACCAAGGCAATGGTCAAGAGACCACCACCAAGAGTATCTAAGGACCGCCAAGAATCTCATAATATAGTAGTGGCTTAGTCTCTCTTTTATTAGTTTATTTGTGACACAAGGTTCTACCCTATAAGAAACAAGGCCATCGGTCTCAAGGTACAATCACTAGTAACCAAGAGTCCTACCAAGATCCTATATGGCGATAGTTATCTTCTTGGTTTGTTTTGTGTTTTTTTTCTCTCTTTTTTTAAATTTTTTATTTTCTCACTTGTTAAAGGTCATTAAAAGTGGAGTGGGAGTACTTGGCATACTCCATCAGCATGTTTAAGGCCAGTCACATGGACAGGTAGGGACATTACTAAGTCTAAGAAATAATATGGCTTTAAAGTTCCTCTAATTGCAATGAGAAAAAAACTTTTACCTAGTCATAAGGTCTTTTTAGTTCTATGAATGCATGCAATGATGTGCAAGAACAATACTAAAGTTGAGAGTGAGTTGGGATACACCTGAGCAAGTGGAAAAATCTGGTCCATATTGAGGTTTCGCGTCTGTTAAATTTGCAGCAATGTGATAAGCTATGGTGGATCAAATGCAAGAATCAACATCATTAGCAAAGATATTAGACGATAATTAAGACATGATTAGTGAGCAATTCAAACTGATAGCTTAATGTAGGCATGGATAATCAAAAACCAGCAAATTCTCATTAGGCCAATGCCTCAATTTATAGAGTTTACATCCAAGCGTCTAATCCCACTGATCTCTCCTTGATTCACTCCACCTCTTTTGCTTGATTCTCTCCACCTCTTCCCAAAATATCTCCACACATCCTAAATCTTCTCATGCTACCCTTTATTCTGTCCCAGTAGATACTTCTCACCTTTTCATAGCTTCTCACTCATTTACAGATTCTCTTTTACAGCCTCTTGCTAAGGGCTTGTTCCTGCACACACCCTATTCACTTGGATATTTAAACACCTCCCCTCAAGTGGAATAATCCTAGCACACTTGGACCCTATACCAAGTTTCCCTCTTACTTGGTAGTCTAGGACCAGTGCCTCAAGTCCCTAAACTCATAGTCCTTTAACACTCTCTCTCTCTCTCTCTATGTGTCCAAGGCTACTATAAGTGCCCGTGACCTTGACTAAAGTGCTCACACATACATCTACCACATGGCCTACATCATCGGTGGCTCAGAGGTGGTTCTACTCTATTGGGTCAGGTTACATTAGGTTGTGGGGTTTCTCTCTCTCTCTCTCTCTCTCTCTCTCTCTCTCTCTCTCTCTCTCTCTCTCTCTGAAAATATGATTTGACTCCACTTCCTTAGGAGCCTCCATGAAGTTTGCCGATGTTGTTCCTTCTCCAATGGGTTTGCTGTAGCAGTCTCTTTCCATGTGTCTTGGCTTTCCACAATTGTGGCAAGTGAAGGTCCTTCCTCCTACTCTGCCTCTTCCTCGTCCTCGAGAGAATCCTCCTCGGGTGAAGAATGCTTTTTCTTCTCCAGTTGTTGTTGAGTCCCGTTATTTCTTCTCTTTGACCTTGGTCTCTTGCTCTAGTAGAGCTCCTTCTATCTCGTGTAGCTTCAATTCAGGTACATTCTTTAGGGTTGCTACAATGTTTTCATATTCACCTTTGTCCACACTCTTTAGAAGCACTCCTAGTGCCTCATCATCTTCTACGTTCTTGCCAATGGCTGCCAGTTGTTGCTTAATGCTTTTATATTTGTTCAAGTGTGAGATTAAAGGTCACTTTCCTTCATATCCAGTTTGTAGAATTGCATTAACAGATTTATCTTTGAATTTTTTGCTTGAGTGCCAAATAATTTATTGAGTTCATCCCATGCATCTTTTGCCCATTGTATCCCTGTGATGTGATGAATGATTTCATCATTTAAACTGAGTGCGATGAGTCCTAATGCTTTCTCATTCCTACTCTTCCACTCATTTTTTCCACTCACCTCTATGGGCATTCATCTCTTCCCTCAACTAGCCCCCATAGATTTTTCCTCATGAGCAAATACATGGTTTTTGTTTGCCATGTATAAAACTGCTCCCCATCAAACTTGGCTCTCTTGTGCCATGCTTATGATGATGTGAAGGGGGTCTTACCTCTTGATCCAATTTCAAGATTCAAGGGCTATGTCTACCCTTTTACAACAACTCAAGCTGTTGTTTAGGTGATGATTACAATAGATTTATCAGCATAAATTCACCAGAAATTACATAAAACCAAGGGTAACAAAACTGTACTGAATGGTTGGAGTATCAAACCATCTCCGAATTGTAATATGAAGTTATAGGGATCTGTATCAGATACCCAATGGTTAATTTGAACCCTCAATTGCATAAAAATACAGTGATTAGTACTGATTAACCATTGATTAGCAAAATAATCCTTTATTTTGTGTGCAAAAAACAGAGTATGCGAGGAGTCAAGATCTGGGGCCTTAGAGTTCAAATGAGCTCAACTCCTTTCAAAGCCATCAATAGCAGTTAGTCTAGAAGAGGATTAAGCCAAGAAACACAAGATTTGACCAAACATTGAATGCTTAATCTTTGTTTTATCAAAATCACCTGCAGATTCGATGGAGAGCTTGGATCACTGTAGACTTGATGAAATCAAAAACTGTCTTTACCAGCTTGTAGAGCACCCTTGAAAACCCCTAGGGCCAAGAGGAAGAGAAGATCTCAATTTTGCTTCAGAAAAAAGGTGCCTGAGAAATCGCGATTTGCAGCAGTAGCAGCCGACGGTTTGACGAATTGAGTAGACGCAAGAATCAACATCATTATTAGTAGCAAAGAAACTAGATGATAATTAAGATATGATTAGTGAGCAATTAACTAATAGCTTAATGTAGGCATGGATAATCAAAAACTAGCAAATTCTCATTAGGCCAATGCCTCAATTTATAGGGTTTACATCCAAGCATCTAATCCCACTGATCTCTCCTTGATTCACTCCACCTCTTTTGCTTGATTCTCTCCACCTCTTCCCAGAATATCTCCACACATCCTAAATCTTCTCATGCTACCCTTTATTCTCTCCCAGTAGATACTTCTCACCTTTTCATAGCTTCTCACTCATTTACAGATTCTCTTTTACAGCCTCTTGCATAGGGCTTATTCCCGCACACACCCTATTCACTTGTATATTTCAATAACGTCCACACTGTAAGTTGTAAATCTAGATCTGGTCTGCATGATTCCACCTCAATAACCTATAAATCAAACTCATCTAGTGAGCTCATCATCTGATAACCATAGCTCGTAAGCATGCTATGACTAGACATCATAAGGTTGATCTTCCCCCTCACTTGGATTTCCTAAAACATATCCTTCGGTTGGGTAGGAAGGCAATGGTCTCTATGCATCCTGGCTATGAAGGGAATGAGTACCACTAGTAAGTTGGTCAAGCATCTCATGCATTGGAAATCATCTAAAAACTTGCCTATTGCTACCCATAATAGACATGGTGTGGGTAAGAGCATTTCATGAAGTGGTGGGGTGAGTGCAAGGTAACGCTCTTGCCTCCGTTTCTCCATTGCCTCCTATTGGGGTGTTCTTACTTGGTTAGGTCCATTGATCAACTCATCATGCCTTTGCAGTGTTACTCCTACCATGGATTGGAGTAACATGGTCCCGTAACGTCAAAAATATGTTCTACATTATTGCAACAAAGGTGGGATGCTGGCAAGAAGCATGCGCTGTTTACATGTCTTTGCAGTGTTACTCCTACCATGGATTAGAGTAACATGGTCCCATAACGTCAAAAATATGTTCTACATTATTGCCACAAAGGTGGGATGCTGGCAAGAAGCATACGCTGTTTACATGTATGACATGGAGCTGTGGGATGGAATTGCAGTAAAAATAAATCAATGAAATTACCTCCACAATAAGTCGCTCCTAAGGGTGCAAAAAAGTAATGCGAGTGTATTTGGAAAGGTGGTATGCTAGGCACTCCTGATAATACCATTCTTGACAATTCAGATCTAGAATTGTTGGTGCGTTGGTGTCGTGCAAGGGAAATCCATTATGTGATGCCTATACATTGTGAGAGGAGTCTAGAACTGAAACCAAACATGGTGTATGGAAGCATGTAATGTATGTGCAGTGGTGTGCAATGAAATCCTAGGTGGTGGCAGAGACAGCATGGCGACCAAAGTGGATAAGCACAGGTGCAAAAAAATGAAAATAGAAGGTGTATGAGAGAACAAAGGAACCGGGCAACATAACATTCTAGAAGGTGACTGATTGTATCTGACTGTATCCTCCCAACAATTAAAGCTGACTAATTCTAGAAGGTGGCAAGGCGGCAATGAGTCTAAGAAGGGGAATTGTGAAGATTTTTAGGGGATACTAGAAAGAGCACAGAAGAGAGAAGCAAGAGAGTGAAGAGTAAGTGAAGAGAGTGTGTAAAGGGACTATAGTGAAGAGACTACCTATAGACAGAAGGTCTTACAGTTTTCAAAGGTCATAGAAGTGAAATTCAATGCAGTAGATGTGAAATTGGATAAGCCAGAGTAGAGAATGCATCGTGGACCAGAGAATCTGATAGGAGGTGGTTTCCCTATGATTTCTATGTGGTGCCTCTGTTAGAGACATGACTTAGTCCAATTTTGTTCAATTGCAGTTGTAAGTCAACTGAGTGCTGATTTACGTCTGTTGTGAGGAAGACCTACAGTTTGTGGTTTTGTTAATTTATTGCAGTTTGAATTTGTGGGTGAACTTGATGCTTTTGGAGAGTAGTCACTAGGGTCTGTGAAGGATCCTCAACGTTTTAGTGTGTTCTTCTGATATATTTGAACCCATGTCTCAGGGGTGTTGAGATAAATTCTGTCTTTGTTTTTGTGAAGAGAGCTGAGTTTAGAGCTTGAATCTGTGTTGTGATTGATGATAATTTGTGATATGGTGTGTGTTTTGAGTTATTTTAATCGATTTTTTTGAGATAGAATAGTTATGAATGTATGTCTGATGTTTTGAAGGACAAAGCTGACTAATAGCTGAATCAGACAGCTTTAATTGGGAGGATACAATCAGTCATCTTTAATTGGGAGGATACAATCAGATACAATCAGTCATCTTTAATTGGGAGGATACAATCAGATAGGTTCATAAGGGTGTCAGCTACAGTCAGCTGTGCATCTAGGGGATCAGTTAGTGGTGTGGTGAGATAAAAGGGTTTTTATAAGCCTTTAGGATTCAAGGGAAGTAGCTTTGAGTTAATTTTGATAGTCAAGAGACTAACAGAAGTCAACAATTAGAGGGTTGAGTTTGTAGGTTGATTGGTCATTCAAAATCAGCATGAGTTTATTGTAATTAATCGCATGTTTTTAGGGCTAAATTCTTGTGTGGTTTGAGTGTTTAGAGGGTGTAGAGGTGTTAGAGGACCTAAAGCTAAGGAAGTCTGATCTAGTTGAGTAAGTTGTTAGAAATCACTTCAATCAAACCAATCAAATAAGTGTTAGTTATTATCAGCAAAGAGTTTTTGATGCTATACCTCTTTGAGGTTTGAGCAACCTAAGGGTTAGGGAGAGTCGACGGACAAGTGAGAGAAATTTTTTGATTTAGTTAAGGTAGTTGAGTCAGCTAGGTCTATCTCAGTCAGTTGAGTCAGTATCCGTCAAGATCAGTTGAAGAAGAAGGTGCAAAAACAAGAGTTGGCTCAGAAAGAAAGTGAGGCAAATTTGTCAGCTAGATATGACCATGGTACCTATGGACATATGGTTGAGCCTTTACCTATTGATGTTCATGTATAAAGAGATCGTTGTGTTGAGATTCCAAGGACTACTGAGTCAAAAAGAGATCAGGAAGGTCTGCATCAGGAGATTTAGATGTTGGCTGAGCAGATTGGGAGTCTAAATCTTGCGGTGCAAGTCATTTAGAACCAGGTTTGAAGACCATAGGGGGAAAGATCGAGGAAAGATCACAAAGGAATAGGGTGGAGCACTTCAGTGCTACAACTTTGGGGAGAGAGGGCATATAGCTCCACAATGTACTTAGCCAAGGAGGGAGCCATGAGGCTTATACCCAATTATTCATCAAAGACCTGAAAGAAATAGAGGAGTTAGCAATAGGGAGGTGAATAATGGAAACCAGGGGCCAGTACAAGGGCAGATACCACCTCAAGGCCCTTTGGGGAATGTACACATTCTTGAGACCATTGAAGAAGAGGAGGAAGATGAAGTTGACATGTTGGCTAATAAAAGAACCAGGTTGTAGAGGTCAGAGTCAGAGGGTGCTGGTAAGGAAACAAGGGCCAAGAAGAAAAGAGAGAAAGGGAAGAAAACCATGGAGAAGCTAGAGTCTAGCAAGCAAGGGAGAGCTAGAGCCAAAAGGAGGAAAATTAGTATGGAATACTTTCAGCTAGGTGAGGGGGAATCCC
This sequence comes from Cibotium barometz, assembly GCF_041138505.1. Lineage (NCBI taxonomy): Eukaryota > Viridiplantae > Streptophyta > Polypodiopsida > Cyatheales > Cibotiaceae > Cibotium > Cibotium barometz. Next base: position 51,302,284 of record NC_141051.1, on the reverse strand, counting down.
CTTATAGCCTCCTGTCAGATGTGAAGCATAAGAAGGTAGATATTACATATGGCTAGCTTTTGCAGATGTGAAGCATAAGAAGGTAGATATTACATTTGGCTAGCTTTTGCAGATGAACTCTAGCATAAGAAGACAATGGCATAAGCTTGCAAGTGTCAGACGGGTCAAGGTTAAAACACCCCAAGCTAATGTGGCTCACTTGAGTAGAGTGTATGACATTTTACCTATAGTTCATGTCTGGATTCAGGGCAGGAAAGTAAGCAAGGTGTATATAGATGGTGGAGCCCAAATGTGTGTTATGACAAAGGAAGCAGTTCATGATTTGGGTTTGGAAGTTAGGTAAATCCATATTTAGTGTTAAGATGGCCAACATTTCAAAAGTTAAATGTTTGGGTATGATTGAGAGTATGGAGATGAATGTATTTGGACAAAATGTAGTAATTGATGTACATGTCATGCCAGCAAGGGTTGGGGCATATCCCATCATCTTGGGAAGACCTTGGCTTATTGCAATGAGGTCTAGGCAAGACTGGTATAGGGGATATATAGATTTGTTTGTTGACAAACCCAAAGGAAAAAAGATAAGATATGATCTAAAAACAAGTAAGATTCTGGAGATTGGAGAGAAGATAGAGAGAGGAGTTGTTAAGTCAGCTTCTTTCGATAGTTATGATGACTACTCTACTGGTTCCTCTGATGAAACTGATGGGGAATAAGAAATGGATCAGAGTTTGTTAGAGTTGGAAGCGGATATTTATGGTGTGCAGCTGATTAACCATATGATGACAGAGCCGGTTAGTGCTCAAGCAGTGGATCCCAATGTTCCAAAGGATGAGCTTATGCAGATATGATAGAGCCGGTTAGTGCTGCTCAAGCAGTGGATCCCAATGTTCCAAAGGATGAGGTTATGCAGATGCTTACATACGATTTGACCAATGAGAAAAAACAGTAATATGGAGAACTGCTTAACAAGTACCCCAAGCTGTTTGCTAAGGATTATACTCAAATGAGGGGTACATCTAGTGTTGTTCATGAGATTAAGTTAAAGGAGGGAGCTAAGCCAATAGCTCAAAAATTAAGGAGATTAAGGACAAACAGAGGTATATTTTAGAGACAAAGGTCACTAAGTTGCTCTACAAGGTGTCTCCTATAGTTACTATACCTAAGAAAGGGAATAAGTGGAGAATCTGCGTGGATTACAACCCATTAAATGCTACTACAAAGAGACATCATTATCGTCTTCCCTTTTAGGATGAAATTTTAGTTCAAGTGGCAGTGCATGAAAGGTATTTAGTTTGTGATGGTTTTAGTGGATATTATCATATTAGAATAGCTCTTGAGGATCAGAAGAAGACCAATTTTATTACTCTATGGGGAGTGTTTTGCTATGTAGTGTTAACCTATTCCTAGGGTTGATAAGAACTACCACCATCATCTTACATCAAGGAGTCAAGGTAGATAAGAACTACCACCATTATCTTACATCAAGGAGTCAAGGTAGATACACCAAAGGGTCATACATTCAAGATATGAAGCAATGGTATCCAAAGCTATAGCTTGGATGACGGGCACCCGTAATGGTGTGACAGAGTATTTATGGCAATTATCGCTTCAAAAGCATGTGGTAGCATGTAGGATGAAGTCCCAAGTGATGTACTTCATGGATATATTATGAGAGTAGTCATTGTAATAGCATTAGGCCTTTTATGAGCCTAAAGTGCCCAGTCGGCCACAGTTTAAGTGAGTGTGAACACTTATGGTGGCGATGTATATAAGTGAATTTCTCTCATAATAATACAACATACTCTCCCATTTTGCAATAGAGTCTTGATCTTTCTAATCATCTTGCTAATCTCTCTCTCTAATGCATGCTAGTGAGTGTGTGTGAGTGATGTGAGGTGAGAGGAGGGACGAGTACCCGTAGAGCAACATGGCAACGAGACAATGCTCGTGGGAGGCACGGTGGAATTACTTCTCAAGGAGTTGTAGAGCTTGGAGACCTCAAGGGTTACAAGCTTGGCCATTGGAACGATCCTCAACGACAATTGCAATTCACTAGGTAATCTCTTGTTAGATGTGTTTCAAGGGGGGATAGGGTGAGCCATAACATTTTTGGCGCCGCTACCGGGGAGCCATCCCTTGGCTTTTTCCATCATTTTTCCTCTAATCTACGTAGTACCCATTGCCCATTATCTTAATTAATGGTTCCCCATGAAATAGATGTGGATTTGATGGTGATTTGTGTGTGATTTGGTATAGAATAGCTCTCTTTTTTGTTTTATAAAGAATGCCTTTTTGTTTAATGTCTAGCTTAATTTGTTATTTTTGTTATTTGTTAATGTGGTTTTTCATGTTCTTATGGCTCACACATAGAGTGTATTAGGCTTAGTTTGCATCCATTGCATTAAACAATGCATTAGAATGCAGTTTTTAGTGAATGTTAGCTCTCTTTAGTGTTAATAGAACTAAAATCATTAATTTTAGCTTAATTGTTGCATTAAAGTATTAGCAAGCATTAGGCTTAATCCTTCAAAAAATTTCTCAAAACCATAAAAAACCATTGAATTCGACTAATTTCTCTTAATGGACTGGTTTTTATCAATAAGGGTGATTAATCTTATTTAAGAGGCTTAAAATTTAGAAAATGTGGTAATTGGGGTCCAAAGTGATCATCTAAGTAGTTCAAATTAGTATTTTTGAGTGTCTTGAGAGCATCTACATGCTTCAAAACACCTAATTACATCCAATTCTTCATCAATTGGAGGAATTTAACTCTCTTTTGCTTAATTTTGCCTTAAAATAAGAGAGAAAATTAAGAGCTTAATTAATCTCTAATTATACATTAATTTACACATTAGTTGATGCATATAGCTTAGCATTTCCTTGCTCTATCCAATGATGTGCTCAATTGTGTAAATTAATTAGTGATTAGGGGTTAATTAGAGTCCTTGATTAGTATAAAAGAGAAAAAGATTAGTGAAAATATTAATCTTTGATTAATTCTTAATCTTTTTTACACAACTCATTAAGGTTAATGAGCATTCAATGAGTAGATACCCATGTCAAATTGTCCATTTTGGGAGTCATTTATAAAGGGTGTAAGAGGGTGTCAATAAAAAAGGTTGACTTTTTTTATTTCCACTTTTCTTTTTGGGATAATATCCATAACTCCTTAATTTAAAATCCAAAAAATATCCCCCCCAAACAAGGAAATTCGAATTTTTCACTAGACTAAAAATAAATTAAAATTCCGTGAAGTCCACTAAGCATTTCACAGCATGAAGCACTAGGTATCTTACGACGTGAAACAGTTTAAATAATAATAATGATAATTAAAAAAATTTAAAAAATGGTTCACGCATGAACCATTTTTTGCACTCACACCTTAAGGTATCACGGCCTAAGGGTTTACGCCCAAACAAAAAATAATAATCCCGTGAATTCCAGTAAGCATTTCACGGCGTGAAGCACTAGGCATCTCATGACGTGAAACAATATTTAAAAAAAATCAAAAAAATGCACGTAAACCATTTTCTACACTTACACCTTAAGTTCTCACGGCTTAAGGGCTCATGCAAAAAAAAAATGAAAATCGGTTCACGCCTTTAGGGGTTCATGACGTGAACCCTTAAGTGTTTTCACGGCGTAAAATAGTTCCGCGCGTGCAAAAAAAACAAAAAAAAACCGTGAAGTCCACTAAGCATTTCACGGCGTGAAGCACTAGGCATCTCACGACGTGAAATAGTTTTTTTTTAAATATTTGATAAAATCTGTGAAGTCCACTTCACGCCGTGAATTGCACTGCTAGTTCACGATGTGAAAGGGGGTCCGTCGGCCAAAAAAAACACCCCCTTTTTAGAGGCTCATATCTCCTAAACCGTCAATCCGATGAAGGCGCTCATCGGAAAGCCGACATCATCAAGGTCTTCAAATTTGGTCACAACCGTTCGAAGTCAAAATTAATCATTTTGGCCTCCGACTAGCAGCCTCAAAATTCGACCCAAAAATCAAAACAAAAAACAACGCGAAAAGCACTAAAAATCGCAAAAACAGCGCGAAAACGACTTTGAACCATATTCGGGCTACTTTTTGAGGGTCAAAACAACAAAATCACGAATGACTCAAATAGACAAAGTTGTAGTACTCCAAGAATACTACAACTCTCTCATACAGAGTTTTTCCAAATTCCCTTTGGAATACCCTCAAAAACGTGCTGTGAAACAGGGAAAAATTCATAGTAAAAATTTTCATCTTGAGACAGTGATGGAAAATAGGTTTTAGAACCTTCTCTTCCATCTGGGAAGTTACTAGCATGCACTTTTTATGGAAAAATATCCCTAAGGTCGTTCACGTGCATGTAGCGTCTAAGCTAATTAGGGCAAACGGACACTCGTTTGACCCAACGAATAGTATGCTAGGCTTCCTGAGGCTGTGTGACGGGCTGTGAGAAAATATAAGAAGCAAAAAAAAAAATGCGTGCTTGCTCATTACGGAGCAATTAGGCAATCAGACATGGCAATGAGGATAGAGGGACTACGTGGGCCGACACCCTCACTAAACCCAATGGTTGACATCTTCGAGCCATTGAGATCTATGCCCTAAATACACCTCCCAATACCATTTCCCATGCCAACAACAAGAGTGTCATCGGGTTTTGCACCCCTATAACTTCAATTCCACTGGGCTTTGGTCCCTTACCTAACATTCCCACAAATCCTATAGGTACCAACCCTTTCCAAACCCTGGATGCCTGCACCTTGGACATACTGACTAGTCTAGGAAGGGAGTTAGCTCAAGGACTCAGTGAGTCAGTATCCACAAGAGCACTTACATACGGCCTCAATGACTCATACAAAAATATGACCGTACAGATTTTTAAAATTATGGGCAAATACGACGGAACAGCTGATCCTATTCAATTCATTCTATTCAATTCATTCAAATGTTTGAACAGAGATGTGAAGCCTTCGGAAATCCAAACTGCCCCACCAAGGTACATGCGTTGAATCTATGCTTAGAAGGAAAAGGAGAGGAAAATCTAGTTGATGGTTCATCACATTGATGCCGGCGGCAACCAAGACAAACATCAAAACCTTGAAGTCAGCCTTTATCCATGGCTTTTCAAGACAAGGTGATCTGTGGAGTGCAGTGAAAGAACTCTATTCAATTGAGCATAAACTAAAACAAAACCATTAGAGACTTTATCCTTCGGATAAAACTCTTGGACTCACAATATGGGAGAAATTAAATAATTCTCAATTGAAGATATGTTTCATGATGGGCTTAAAGAATAACAGCTTACACAACTTGATCATTGTATCCAGCCCGAAAACATTCAATCAATGTTGTAGAGAAGCAATGCGTTTAAATGACAACATGCTGGAAGATAATCATGCGCTACGAGATGTTTCTCAGCTAAACCAAGTGAAGCAATGGCAAAATAAAGATCAATCTCGAAATTGTCATTCCTTGAATTCTATGTAGCCTTGCTTAAAAGCTTTCAATCGACATCTCTAAGAGAGGATGAAGTCCTTCAAAGCCAAACATCCTTAATACCTCTACAAGTGAGTAGCGATATGCCCTGTGTTAAGTGCAATCACTACAACCATCCCAATCCCCATTGTGCATACAAGGCACTTATCTTTCTGTATTGCATATATTGTAAATCCTTTAGTCATGATACTACAAAGTGTCCCAATTCATCAACAATTAACTCAAAACCTCCATCTAATGTGCACTAAACACAAATAGTCGAAAGGGTAGAAACCACTCAAGAAGCAGTTAATTGAACACTTCAGTGTTTCTATTGCCAGGGACCACACAAGGTGGCTGTAGAGTTTGGAATACTTCCATGCCCATAGTCACTGCCACTTTGCAACCCATGTGTGAACATTGTGGCATTGATTTTTATGTATATTTAAGTGCTCTTAGAAGTAGATTTACATGAAGTACAAGAATTGAGTCATATAGACTCTTATTGAACTGCTATGTGTTGAAGTAGCCACTTGTTGGTGAGGATTGAAAGAATTACGTCGACTTACAAGACTAATACAGCTATCTTCACTAGGGATTGAAAATCATTGAGTTGTGAAGATTATGGCATCGTTTAGAGAGGTTTGTAATTTAAGGAAAATTCTAGGCGATGGGTTGTACCATTGACCAGGCTTCCGCCCACCATGGCCCCCCCATCCAAAGATGTACCTAGAAGTTGTCAATATGGTGAGGCTTTGGTGCAAATGTTCTCCAGTGCATGAGTATGGATATGTACTTATGGAGCAGCTGCTACATTAATTTAGCCAAAAAGAATAGTAAGCAATAAGCTTAACAATTATATAGTGGCTATTGCGTGATATGGCTTAATCCGTGTGATGAGGCTTAAATCGTGAAAGTGCAGGTTCTTAAGCCATGAGATGGAACTCCTTGAATTGTAATTCCGTGAGATGGAATTCCGTAAATTTACAGATTTTGACCCTCTTTTTTAGGATTTTATGGGTCCTCTAGGTCATGATTTGCAGGCAACAGCTTCTTATGTGCTCATTTCTTATTTCCACCCAGAGGGGTGATAAGTGCATTTTTATTCTATTCTTGATGTGCTCCTAAGTCTCTGTATTTCTTCTTGAATTTGTTGTTGCTGAAATGATGTCGAGGCAATAGGGAAGACTGATGATTATTTCCTTGAAAACAGACAAGCTCTTGTGTTGGTGTGCTGAATGCACGAGTGGTTGAGGGATTTGCTTGCTGTTGCTTGGGCCTCCATTCTTGAGGTAGATCTAGGATGAGCCTCGTTCTATTAGGATCACAGAGACAAACCTGGTATACTCTCGGATATTTCTAGGGGAGGAAAGGCTTCGATTATCTTAGTTATATAGGACTAGAGGTATCATGATAATGAAGCATGTGTTGCCTAGAGGCGTATGTCATCTGGAATGATGGTGTGAGCCACACCTAATAATGGTCAATAGAGTGAGCCACTCTTTGAATGGTCATGCACTAGACACTCACATTTGCATCTTGCATAGTTTTTGAGTAATTGATCTAAATATTAATTAAACAAAGGATTATTTTCAAAAGATGATGCTTTCGAGTGTTTGTTAGAGGTGTGTGTGAGTAATGGAGATGGGTATGTGCATAATCACCGGATTCGTTGACCCAATGGTTGGGAAGAATGAGTGAGACGCATGGTGTTGATCGGGGATAGGCTGAGTCACCACATCTAGTATAAGTAGAAAAGGATTTAACACTAGAAAGCAAGTGGTAGGGTGGACCCAATTTAAAAATTGAGACAAAAAAATGTTTGAAAAACAAAGACAATTAAGAAACATGGGAATTCAGATTTGAAGAAATGGCGGAATCTAAATTGGAAAAAGTCTACTCTATAATTGAGGGATAGGTGAGCAAACAAAGATGAGACCTCTCAAACAAGAGGACTCAATTTTATTATTCTATGCCTTTTGAGGCCCACTCATTTCTAGTGTTGATGCTCTTCCATCAAAGTTAATTGTGAGAATTATCGTCTTCACATTGGTCCACATGATTTGATCCATGTGTTTAGTGAAGTCATGGAACTCATGTGTATGTTTTATTTGATGATGGGAGTGCTCACAATTTTGATGCTTCTCTTGTCTAGAGATTACGTATCCTAGTGATATCGATTGATCATCGATACATGGTGAACTTGGTGCGAGGCACAGTCCAATGCTACTAAAAGAAGGTTACTCACCTTAATGTGAAGGTTCAAGTCTACAAGGAAGAGATTTATTTATTGGTTATGCACCTAGATAATATAGATGTTTTGTTGTTGGGCAAAGGGTTCCAATGCAAAAATTGATTGTGTACATCACGTTTGAACATGATGAGAATACCTTTTCATTGTATGGCAATCTTTTTGAACCTATGAATAAATTATCTTTGTCATGGATTGTCCAATGTGATGACGATAGACTGCTATATGTTCTACTTTTGAAATTATTGAGATGCTTCACTATGATGAATGTGATGTTCTTTATTGGATGCTTAAAAATAAAGGGCAACTTAATGATAATATTTGTGCATCTTTACTTAAGAACAAGTATTGGATGCGATGCTTAGAAATAAAGTGTAATTTAGTGATAATATTTGTGCATCTTGGGGTAGGTCCCAACACAGCTACTCTATCAGCAGGTAAGATCTGCATCACTTGGTCATACACCCAGCGATCCTGAGGTATGCGAATCCCATCTATAGTCACAGAGGTGTCGGCCCTAGGGGTATCGACGAACCAAAATAAATGGATCATCTTCAACTTTTCAATCCAACGAATCCGCTTTAGGTCGGTGGTAAGGTTTCCAATTCGATCTGCTCAGATGAAGAAATATCTCGGCCCACGACTCCAAAAATCTCTACCCCATCCTCTTTCAATATGAGAGAAATGAGGGAGGGACATCTTCTCTAGTATCTACACCATGGTGTCACGGAACTTGAAATTTGAGGAGTGACTAGCAGTCTCGAAGATGCATTGGGAAAACTAGAAACTTCGAGTAGGCATCTTCCTCTTCCTACAATCATTCAAACATCAATTCAACTTGTTTGTTTTAGTAGAATGTTTTTATTAATTAGCATTATGTTAGGTAAAACATTCATTGCAAAACAATCCTTGAATGGCAATTCCTAAGATCTAAGATCGGCTCTGATACCAATTGTAAGGTTCCCCCCTTCTAAAATAGGAGAAACACTTAAGATAGTCCACTAAGTCTTAACTTGGGGAAAATTTTCCTATTTATCGACACCTTGATCATGTAGAGATTCAAGGATACGATTCATAGGTAAGACCTAGTCCTATCCTACAGGGGAAGCGTGATCTTCTAAAAATCAAATCACCCATAGGGTAATTGATCATAAATTGGGCAACTACCAGACTTGATTTCTAGAGGCAACGCTTTTTTCCTCATCCATGCAAGGCACCGCTGACCTAGTCTTCTAGAATAGAGTTGCCCAAGAACCTATTTATCTAGCGTAGGGCTTTCACTTAATCTGTTGGAAAGCTACCTGACTAATTGGGTCCACCTATCCGTAGGATGGTGCCATCGGGGCATTCCATCCTCCCACTTTCCACCTTACTCACGTGTCAATTTGTTTTCTAATTAATCCTACCACACTGTTTGACATAAATAAACATGTTCCTTAATTAAGGCCCCTTTTTACAAGGTTTGTTAAAACAACCTTTTTACACAATACAATCATGCCAAAGACAAGACATATATATAAAAAGTTTATACATGAATCAATTTCATACAAGCCAAACCGGCTCTCTTATTCTTTTCTTTTATACTGCCGATGATCTAGAATTCGGCCTTCCAAACTTTACATGCTGGGCAAAACCCTACGGGACTATACACCTCATCATCGACCGCTGGCGAGGACTCAAGCTGGCCTGTCGCCCTCTCAGGCTCCATCGCTCGATCCTCCCACCCCTCAGAGGGATGTCTGCACACTAGGGTGGGCTTATTCACCGCACTAGCCTGGGCCCTCAGAACTAGGCAACATCATAATCTCTCACCTCAATCAGCGAACCTTATTCTCCCAATGGTATGAGGGATACCTTAAGCCATTCCCGGGCTTTGCTAACGATGCCGCCCGGCTACACAAGCACGGAACGGAGTTAGCATTGAAGCCAGGAAAAACTTGCACTCTTTAAAGATAACAATTTCAATGCAATTTATTGATGAATACAGCATCACACAATTCGTAACTTCATACAATTTTATGTCATTATTTTAAAAGGAAAAGATACACATTTATTAGCACTAATATAAAAAAAACTCTTCTTTAAAATATAACCAAGCTAACCTGGCCACCATTTCCTTGAGGAGCTTGAAAAGGGAGGGTTGGAGCCGCATCGGGAGCATCTTCCCTAATCTCGTTGTTGCGCGCTCCTCTCGAGAAAATATTTTGACATTTTCGGGATGGGGCCATCTTGGACGTCGTCTTGTAGGGCTCGCTATCGCGGTCGAAACGCTTCAATCGGATCTCTGAGTTCTTAGTGTGGTATCAAGTGTTGAGTGTGCAATCTCTCTCTCTCTCATGGAGTTCTTAGTGTGGTATAACCCACCTTAATTATGTTGCTTAATCTATGTCCTTCACCATGATTAATCCCATTTTTAGATTGTTAACATGGTATTAGAGCTTGGGTGGGCTCTTGGTCATGGTTGGTGATTATTTATGTATAGTTTTTTGGTTATGAGTTCTTTAATTAAGCATTATTTTTAGTTTATAATGAAAAAATTAGCACACTCATTGTCATTAGTATTGCATTTGGAGAGAGATTATGCCCATGGAGATTTAGAGTTTATGGTGCTGCCCAAAGAAGCTGAAAAGTAGATTTCAGCAAGTATGAAGGCTATGGAGTCTTCCGTGTCATCAAGGAGAAGCTGCCAAGAAGAGATTTGTGAAGGTATTTTAGATTTTGCCTCATCAATTTTTTGGTTTAAGCATGGAAGAATGCTCAATGTAAAGAAGGGTTGCTGATTTATGGGATGAGTGAATCCCATAGCTCTTGCAAGTTGGCAAAGATCATATGTGGAGGTGAAAGGCTTGTACAAGCAAGGGGAAAGCACTGTGGGCAAGAAAAGAAGCCCATGAATGTGCACATCAAATGGAGGGATGTGCTGATTTGCTCATGAAAGATGAGCAATGTTTGGTGGAAGCAAGAGAAAGCTTTCACAAGGTATATCATGTAAGATTTCTTGTGAGAAATCTTGCATAGAAGCACCCTTGGAAATGGATGCATGCATATTGGAGCTCAATGGTGAGCTCATGTGGCCATGTTGATGGCTATGGAGAAACCACTACTTGGAGGTTCAAGGAGGCAAAGATCAAAACATGCAGTGGAGAAGCTCATAATAGAAGAAGAGGTCTTGGCTGAAAGGGAACAAGTAAGGCATGCAAGAGAAGAAGCTTTAGCAGAGCAACTGCTAAACTAGAGCAGCTTCAAAGAGAACTAAGCAAACCGTCAGCAAATCTACTGCAGAAACAGTCACTTAGGTGTTGGGAAGTGCGCCAGGGTGGTGCTGACATGTCCGGCTATATGCGAAGAGAGGCAGAGGCGGTAGCATTACTAAATTGCAGAGAAGTAGAGGTAGCTATGACAGTCCAAGATGCCCAAAGAAAAGGTAGCAATATCTAACCAAGGTGAAGATAAGGACTTCACAGGATGATTCAAGCAGCGTGGAGTTACGAAGCAGCTCTTTGATTTGTTTTTGCAATAAAAAGTGGTGCTCAAAAAAGAGATGTCAAGGAGGATGGCATTCCCAACACAGCCAAAGAGAGGCGGAATGTGGCACGTATGGCCAGGAAGAAGCCGACAAACAGATGCGCAGCAAAGAGAGGCCAAACAGATGCCATGAAAGCTTGGAGAAGTAGTAGTTGCTATGTAACAAGTACCCATGCCATGAAAGCTTGGAGGAGCTATGGCAATGGGGGTAAGGAATCCACGAATGCAGCAGCACCAGTAGTGCGTGAAGAAGACGATGTCCTATCCACAAAATGGGTCCCGCCTCTAGCACGTATTTTTTGGCAGTAAAACATTGTGCAAGCTGTGGATTTTGCCAAGAAGCATCTTTAGTGGTTTTAAAGGTACATTCACATACCCTTGTTTTTGGTCAAAGCCTTAACACTCGTTCACATGTGTAAAGTAGTGATTGTAACCATTCCTCAAAAAAACGTTGTAATGTTTTCTCTCTCTAGTGCCCTAAAATAGCGAGCAAATATCGGCTTATAAAAATAAAGCCATGGATGTTGATCATTCTTTTTTGAGACGGGTGCCCTGCCCATTCTTGCATGTATAAAAAGGACTGTACTCTCTCACCCAGATTTTATGAGGGTCCGCTGCCCGACTATGGCCAAGAGGCATTGTATTTGTTTCATTCATGTATATGAGGGCAATCGTGCCCGAGTCTGCGTGCTCAAAACGAGAAATTTTTGTATTCATCCATTGGTATGAGGGTTGCCCTGCCCGAGCTTACCTAGAAGCTTGAAATGGTTGTTGCGTGATGTGTGCATGAGCGATGCACGTGTGAGGTGCATGCGCATGGGTTGGTTCCCACCCAAACTTCCATGTTCAAATCAGACTCATCAGTGGTTCTGCTATGAGTGAGTCGGCTCAAAATGGACTTGGTGTCTAAGATGGTAGACACGCGCACACATGTTTGGTTGATGGACACTCCAATGTATCATTGAGGGGGGGGGAGTGTTGAGAGGTAGCGATTGCGGTTGTGCAATGCTACATTCATATGGGTGATGGGTGATGGGTGAGTTGTGGAACACCTCGATTAAGAGTGAGAGATGTAATCGTGGTGTTGTGTGTATATGGGAAAGCACCCTAGAGGTGCAAGATATTGTGGCAAGATAGGAATGCCACATGTAATATTGAATGGTGTGTGAGTGTTGACCAAAAGAGTTGCCACATGGATGATGATGTGTAAAGTGGGATAAGGCTAGAAAGCCTATATCATTGTATGGTTCACTTGAGATATGCAATAGAATAGAGATCAAGTGTTGAGTGTGCAATCTCTCTCTCTCTCTCTCATGGAGTTCTTAGTGTGGTATAACCCACCTTAATTATGTTGCTTAATCTATGTCCTTCACCATGATCAATCCCATTTTTAGATTGTTAACATGGTATCAGAGCTTGGGTGGGCTCTTGGTCATGGTTGGTGATTATTTATGTATAGTTTTTTGGTTATGAGTTCTTTGATTAAGCATTATTTTCAGTTTATTATGAAAAAATTAGCACACTCATTGTCATTAGTATTGCATTTGGAGAGAGATTATGCCCATGGAGATTTGGAGTTTATGGTGCTGCCCAAAGAAGCTGAAAATGTAGATTTCAGCAAGTATGAAGGCTATGGAGTCTTCCGTATCATCAAGGAGAAGCTGCCAAGAAGAGATTTGTGAAGGTATTTTGGATTTTGCCTAATTTTTTGGTTTAAGCATGCGGAAGCGCACCATTTTAACCGTATCGAGGCTGGTCAAGACCTTAGCAGGCTTTGCCTCGAGCGACATCCCTTGACGACTCCCTGCCAGCTGTTCCAACGAATCTCCTCTTAGAAAAACATAAGCCAAATGCTTCCTCCAGCATTCTGGCATAAAACAATCCTTTTAATAAATAAAAAACAGAGGTTTCAATGTAAGTAAAATTCCAATTTTGTTGCCATATATATAGGCAGTGATGTGTGTGAACACACTTAGGACCGCCGGGGCACTTTTTCCCTCTTTAGGAGGTTTTTTCCCCCGGCTTGTATATACGCCCATCATTCTAGGGCTAACTTATCTTTTGTACATTGACACAATCTAATACACTTTGTGTTGTGTGCATTCTTGCTTCTTCTTCTCCAAGCTTTGTGTGCTTTCCTGCAACCCTAATTCCAACAATTGGTATCAGAGCAAGCATCGGCTCCCAGGGCTATGCCGCCGGCACCCTCCGACTCACGTTCTCCGATTGAGGTGAGCTTTCACGAGCGCTTGCAAGTCCCTATACTCTGCAAATATACCCGTAGGGCTTTGCGTTCTCAGAAATCGCATCTGAGGTCGTTTCGGGCTCCGTTTTTGCATTTCAAGTTCTGCACAAGTGTTTTCGTCATTTTCTGCAGAAATTTTGACAGTGCAGTTTTCTGCAAAACAGGCATACGTGTTCTATTGTGGACCGTGCTTCATAGCATGAGTTATTTTCTGTTCAGTCTTTGCTTCATTACAGGTAGCTTTTGCATCAGTTTCAGTCAGGTAGCTTTTGCATCAGTCAGTGGCCATGGCTGATAACAACAATGATGTATTTCGCATGTTATCTGCTGATGACAAATTGGATGGAGACAGCAACTACCCACTTTGGGCATACATGATGCAGCATGTTTTGGTTGCAAAAGGAGTGTGGAACATTGTGCAGGGTATGGATGTACGTCCAGGTTCTGTGGATGTAGGATCTGTTGAGGATGTTGCAGGTTCTAGCAGCTCTACTGTTGCTGCTGTTTTACCCACTACTGAACAAGCTCGTTGGGATGGTAAAGATATGCAGGCTCATGCCTTGATTGCACTTTCTGTCAAACGTAACATCACCCCACATATTCGTTCAGCTAAAACAGCAAAACAGGCTTGGGATATTCTAGCTGGTTTGTATGCAAGTCATCACGAGGCAAAAATCTCATACCTACGTAAAGAGCTAGAATCAAAGATTATGCAGGAAGATGATGATATGAATGTTTTTCTTGCTGAGATTAAAGATCTCAAGGAACAGTTGATTTCTGTAGGTGAGATTATACCTGATCATTCTCTTGTGCAGACTGTTCTTGATGCTTTACTTGAGTCATATCAGACTTTTGCTTCCACGTGGAGACTTATCATCACTGAGGACACACCGGATGTTGTCAAGTATGATACTTTAGTCAGCAAGCTCTTGCAAGAAGCGCAGTCTAGGCAAAACACGGCTAGGCAGCGTGCAGTTGATCAGGCATTTATTGCTGCCCAGCAGAAAAGAAGTGGTAAGGCAGCCCCTTCCACTGTTTCTTCTCCTATTAATAGGTCTGCAACTTCTTCTCTTTCCACAGGTAGCAACAATAAGTCTGAGAAGGCTCTTGATAAAGGCAAGAAAAAGATCAGGTACAACTATTGTAAAGCAAATGATCATGTCATTAAGAATGTTCCTAAGCTAAAGGCTAAAGAGGCAAAGAAGAAAGAGTCAAATGCAGCCACAATAGCGGATGCTTCTACAAATGCAGATTGTATAAATGTTGTGCAGGATACAGAATGGGCGTTTAGCGTGTATTGCCAGTATGACCCATCTGTACATGATGCATGTTTGGCAGTTTTTGTTGACTCTCATGTATGGTATTTTGACAGTGGTGCTACAAAGCACATTACCTCACATCGTGATATGTTCACTTCTCTTGAGGCTGTCCCTAATGGGAATACTGTCACATGTGCCAATAATGCTTCTTACCCAGTGAAGGGCATTGGTAAAATTATGCTTACTGCTGCAAATGGTAGCGCTTTCACACTTTCAGATGCTTTGTATGTGCCAGGGATAAAGAAGAATCTATTGTCTGTCTCTGCGCTTGCTAGACTTGGACTTGTAGTTAAATTTGTAGATGACAGATGTACTGTTCATGATTTGACTTCTGGTGATACGATTATTGTATCTGGCACCTTGTTTCGTGGGCTGTATAGGCTCAATTCTTATGACAAGTGTGTAGAAGATTCAGCAAATGCAATTTCTGATGAAAAGGCAGTTTTAGATGCAAAACTATGGCATGCTCGTTTTGGTCATCTAAACTTTGCTAGTTTGCTGCGTTTGCAGAAATTTGATATGGTTGCTTCCTTGCCCCCTCTTGAGGCACCATTGAAACATGTTTGTGAAGGCTGTATTTTGGGCAAAATGCAGCATTCTGCGTTTCCAAAGGATGGTTCTGTGCAGGCCACTCGCAAATTGCAACTTGTACATAGTGATGTATGTGGGCCTATGCAAACTCCGTCATTTGGTAAACACTTGTGCTTCATGACTTTCATTGATGATTACTCAAGGCATGCATGGGTATATCCACTGAAGGCAAAGTCCGAAGTGTTTTTGTGCTTCAAACAGTTTTTGCTTATGGTTGAAAATGTATTCAATTGTAATGTGGGCACCCTCCGTTCTGATCGAGGGAGGGAGTACATGTCTAAAGAGTTTGATGCATTTCTGGCTAGTCGTGGGATAAAACACCAATGTACAGTGCCGTATACCCCTCAGCAAAATGGTGTTGCTGAGAGAAAAAACAGGTCACTTATGGAGATGGCACGATGCATGGTCAAGAGCCAAGCTTTGCCACATGCGTTTTGGCTTGAGGCTGTCATGTGTGCTGCATACGTACTCAACAGGTGTCCCACTAAGGCCTTGCAGTCTATTACTCCATATGAAGCTTGGCATGGCAGGAAGCCTTCTATTGGTCACTTGCGTGTCTTTGGTTGCTTGGCCTATGCTTTAGTGCCTGTGCAACAACGCAAAAAATTGGATGATAAGGCTGTCAAATGCATTTTTGTTGGTTACAGTGCTGAGAGCAAGGGTTACAGATTGTATCATCCGCAGTCAAAGCGTATCTTGATTAGTCGGGATGTTGTTTTTGTGGAAGATGCTGTACAGCCTTTGTTATCATGTACCAAAGAGACAGGTGTGAGCTCACGGGATGTATTTGATACGCTGTTGCCTCTGTTTACAGGTGGGAATTCGAATGTAAGTCCTAATGGGGCAAATATTCAGCCTATGCAGATTTCAAACGACATCATAGATCAGCCTATTTCTGATGCAGATTTACAGGATGTAATCTAAGAGGATAGGGCTGAAAATGAGCAGGCTAGAGGTATGCCTAAATGGCTGGTGCAAACTTTGCGTGATAGTAAAATTGATGCACCTATGTCTAGTCGTACTCGTTCAGGTTTTCAGCATGCCTTTTATGCATCAGATTGTTATGCTTTGGCTGTGTCTAGTATGTGTGAAGAGGAAGAATCTCTTTCATTTGATGAGGCACAAAAATCAGAAAATTGGTTGGCTGCAATGCAAAGTGAATATGATGCTATAATGAAGAATGGCACATGGTCTTTGTGTGATTTGCCTATTGGTAAAAAGGCCATTGGATGTAAGTGGGTTTTTAAGTTGAAGCGAAAGCCAGATGGCAGTGTTGATCGCTATAAGGCTAGACTTGTTGCAAAGGGTTATGCTCAAGAAAAGGGCATTGATTTTGATGAGACCTTTGCTCCCACTAGTCGTATGACTACCATTCGTAACATTTGTGCAATGGCAGCTCGTAATGGTTGGAATGTACATCAGTTGGACATAAAGACTACGTTCTTGAATGGAGATTTGCATGAGGAGGTGTATGTATCGCAGCCTCGTGGTTTTGTTCAAAGAGGGTAGGAAAACAAAGTGTGCAGGTTGAAAAAGGCTTTATATGGTTTAAAGCAAGCTCCACGAGCTTGGTATGAAAAGATACATGCATATTTGACTGCACAAGGTTTTCAGAATAGTCCAACAGAAAGCACTTTGTATGCTAAACGTGTGGATGATGTACATCTAATCATTGCTCTCTATGTCGATGACATGCTGCTCGCAGGACCAAATGAAAGTCATATTGCTGATTTTAAGGCTGATTTGAATGCCTCTTTTGAGATGTCAGATTTGGGGCATTTCCATCATTATTTGGGGATACAATTTAAGCAGTATGATGGAGGTATTGCTTTGTGTCAAACAAAGTATATTGAGACATTGTTGCGGAGATTTAGCCTTGAAGATTGCAAGCCTATTGCTACTCCAATGGAGACAGGTTTGAAGTTGAGTCTTCATGATGCTGGAGATCACTTTGATGTCACACTCTATCAGACAGCTGTTGGTTGCCTCATTTATGTATGCATTACGAGGCCAGACATTCAGTTTGTAGTCTCACAGGTGAGCAGGTTTATGCATAGCCCAGGGTCTCAGCATAGGAAGGCACTTAAACGCATCTTTCGCTACTTGAGTGGCACCATACATCTTGAGTTGTTTTATCCCAAGGGGGGATCGTTGCCGCCAGATTTGCATGCTTTTTCGGACTCAGATTGGGCTGGCTGCTATGACACAAGAGTGTCCACAAGTGGTTTTTGTTTCATGCTCGGTAGCTCATGCATATCTTGGTTGAGCAAGAAGCAACCTACTGTGGCCACTTCTAGTTGTGAAGCTGAGTACAAGGCAGCTTTCACAGCTACGGTTGAGTGTGTGTGGCTCAGACGGCTTATGGGCTGACTTGGGTGTTGGACAGGAGTCTGCCACCTCTATCTTCACTGACAGTCAGAGCGCATTGGCAGTTGCGAGAAACCCAGTTTTCCATGCTCGCACAAAGCACATTGAGGTGCATTATCACTATGTCAGGGAGAGACTCTCAGCAGGAGAGATCAGCTTGGCCTATGTGCCAACACAGGACAACCTCGCCGATCTTTTCACAAAGGCGCTTCCTCGTGAGAAGTTCGAAGCTTTCCGCAAAGCTTTGGGCTTGCTCCCCTTTGTGGATTGATCTACTTCGGGCATGGCACTCCCCTATACATGAGTGCCAGCTCTCGTTCACACCATCACTCCCAGGGGGGATTTGTTGCCATATATATAGGCAGTGATGTGTGTGAACACACTTAGGACCGCCGGGGCACTTTTTCCCTCTTTAGGAGGTTTTTTTCCTCGGCTTGTATATACGCCCATCATTCTAGGGCTAACTTATCTTTTGTACATTGACACAATCTAATACACTTTGTGTTGTGTGCATTCTTGCTTCTTCTTCTCCAAGCTTTGTGTGCTTTCCTGCAACCCTAATTCCAACAAATTTGAGATTGGTTCCAAAAACCCTTTCTCCATAACGCCCAGTTTTATAATGAGGATCCTTGATCTCTCATCAGGGTAATCTACCCATCATTCAGTCTTATTATCCAACTAGATTCTTGGTGAGTTCGATTAGGAAAAACTAGTTTAGTTCCGATAGTCTATTCTTTGTGATTAGAACTGAAATTGGTCACAAAGTTTTACTTGATTTAAATCGAGAGGACAAGTAGGTTTACTGTCTGTCCCTCTCGTAGTCTAACCAAATTCATTCGGTTTAGTTCTACAAGGATTCCCTTTAGATGAACATTTAGTATTAGGTAAATATCTATTTAGTAATTTTACTAATTAAAATATCCAAAGATATTCCTTCTATCACATAATTTCTCAACCTTAATAGGTAGAATTATGGTGGAAATTCATCTTTTGATACTAAAATATAATTCAAATTTCTCTTTTCTTAATTATCATAAAAATTCTTCTTTTTAACTAAATATCATATCTTTTTTTTGGAATAAACTTGAAATCCCTCTTTTTCTCATTTTAATGAGTGCAATCCAATTATCATGGGAGTTCCTCTTTTACCATAAATTAAATCTATTTAAAATTCTTCTTAAAAATTACATAAAAATATCCATTAATTTTACTAAGCTAGAAATTTCACTTTTCTCATTTAAATATTTGAATTCCAATATGGTGGGAATTCCTCTTTCATCATTTAAACTTATCTATGCAAAAAGATAAATTTAACTAAATTTTCTCTTAAAATTTAAATAAAAATCTCCATTAATTCCTTTACACTAGGAATTACACTTTCCTCATTTAAATATTTGAATTCCAATATAGTGAAAATTCCTCTTTCATCATTTAAAATTATCTATGCAAAAAGATAAATTTAACTAAAATCCTTCTTTAATTTTTAAATAAAATATACATTATTTTAGCATCCCAATTTTTCTCTTACTTCATTGGAATACATGGATTTCCATTGTCATGGTGGGGATTACTCTTTTAACATAAAAATGGATTACTAAAAATTCCTCTTTTTCCTAATTAACTATTTATGCATAAACATAAAAATCAAATTTTCCATGATTCTAATGAGAATCATTCAATGAATCTAGGATGATTAATCCTAGAATATGGTAGAAAGTCCTCTTTTCATATTATGAATGAAAATGATTTATGTGTTAATTTTTCAAAAATTTTACCGTAGCTCTGCTGCTATTGCTGATAATTCTTAATAATTTTAAAAATATAAAGTTTAGTAATATCATATGATAGAATAACCAATAATATCATAAAGTTTAGTAATATCATATGATAGAATAACCAATAATTGGATCAATATCCAATTATGGACTTGTTTCTTAATTTTTTCATGAATTAAATAGCATAAAAGCATTAAAAAGCCACTTATTTGGCCTCAATTTGACAAGCATAGAAATTACTTTTAGATTAGAGAATTGCTTCATGAGAAGCTTCATTTAAATATAGAATAGGTCATAGGAATGACCATTCTTTAGGGAAGAGAGAGAAATGCTACCCTTAGGCTAAGGTCTTCTAAATCATTTTTAATTAATTCCAATTGCACCTTCGAAAATCTATTTTGATTTTTTGTTTCAGGGAAACATTTTTTTGATATATGTAGAGTTTATTTATCCAAAAATATCCTAATATTGATTTACCACTCTCTAGAAATTTTTATCTCAGTAGGCCAAACAAGGAAAAATAATATTTTCTTGTATTCAGAAACATGGAACGATTACAAGGGATTGAAGTAGAGGCTTATTAGTTATTCAGGCTGAGGAGAAATCTTACATCCTCTCCCACTTGAAAAACGCGAGATGTCCTCATCTTGCAAAAAGCGAGGGTAATCCTTCGCCAATACTTCTTCTTTCTCCCAGGTGGCATCTTCTAGAGAGAAGAACTTCCACTTTACTAAGAATTCTCTGAGGACTCTGCTCTTGAGAATCTTCTCCCGAACGTCAAGGATTTCCTCAGGTTGGAGTACCATCTGGCCTTGAGTCGGAGAGATCAATTGTTCATCATCAAGCATGTGACTCAGGCTAGGTACATACTTCTTAAGAGCAAACTGACATGGAATACATCATGTACCTTGAGATGGGGAGGCAGAAGAAGTTTGTAGGCTAGATCGCCCACTTTCTTTATGATAGCATATGGCCCACAGTATCTGGGAGAGAGCTTCTTGTACTTCCCTAAGGATAAGGATTTTCTTTTTGGTCTTACTCTAATGAAGACCATATCTGACTCTTCAAACTCTCTCTCTGACCTCTTTTTATCTGCATAATGCTTTTGTCTACTGTCCTTGGGCTGCCTTTATATCTTTACGGATTGATTGCATCTGCTGGTCCATGTTATCAAGCATTTGTCTGGATATTTTGACTCTAATCAATGGGTCAGACACCAAGTCAACAGTGTAAGGCAATCTTGTCCATACAAAGCTTTGAAAGGACTCATCACAATGCTCCGATGATAAGAAGCATTGTAATCAAATTCGACCAGATGCAGATGACTTAACCACTTCTTAGGTTCCCTGCCCCGCCCGCAGCATGACCAAAGGATATCTTCTATTACCTGATTCACCCTTTCCGTCTGGCCATCTGTTTCGGGGTGATAGGCTGTGCTGAGATCTAAGAAAGTTCTTACTGCTTCAAAGAATGCAGTCCATAATTTTGATGTGAATTTGGGATCTCTATCACTTACTATCCTCCTGGGTAAACCATGCAATCTAAAGATCTCCTTAAGAAAAACTCTAGCAACATCCACTACAGAGTATGTTTCTTTCACTGGAATCAAAAGGGCAACTTTGGTTAGCCTGTCAACTACCACAAAAATGGAGTTGTAACCTGATTGCACTGAAGGTAATCTAGTGATAAAGTCCATACTGATGCATTCCCACTTCATCTATGGAATGTCTAGAGGCTACAGTTTCCCTGGCATCTTGACTCTCTCTGCCTTGACTCTTTGGCATATCAAGCATTTCCGCACATGATCAAGTACATCCTTTTTGAGTCCTGGCCAGAAGAAGCTTTTCTTCACAGACATATAGGTTTTTATAAACCCTGGATGTCCAGCTATCAGGCTATCATGGGCTTCTCTCAGAATTCTTCCCTTTATTCCCTCATCATTGGGGATACATAGCCGATTATTATAATACATGCATCCTTCTTCCAGTTTGTATCCAAGAACTTGACTCATTTCGTGTTGAGAGATATAATCGCGGTGTTGTGTGTATATGGGAAAGCACCCTAGAGGTGCAAGATATTGTGTGTATGTGTGTATGTGGGAAAGCACTCTAGAAGTGCAAGATATTGTGGTGAGATGGAATGCCACATGTAATATTGTATGGTGTGTGAGTGTTGACCAAAAGAAGTGGAAAAGGAGTTGCCACATGGATGATGACATGTAAAGTGGGATAAGGCTAGAGAGCCTATATCATTGTATGGTTCATTGTGATATGCAATATAAGGGAATAGTGTTGAGTGTGCAATCTCCCTCTCTCTCTAGTCATGGAGTTTTTAGTGTGGTTTAATCCACCTTAATCTTATGCTTAATCTTGTGTCCTTCACCATGATCAATCCCATTTCTAGAATCTTAACATGGTATCAGAGCCAAATGGGCTCTTGGTCATGGGTGATTATTATGTATATTAGTTTGGTTGTGTGTTTCTTCGATTAAGCATTTTATTTTCAGTTATTATGAAAAAAAAATTATGCACACTCATATTATCATTTGGATTTGCATTTGTGAGGATTTGAGAGGAGATTTGCAACAAGGAGGTTGCATAGAAGCTGCCCAAGAGAGTTGCAAATGGAGTTTTGCAACATAGAGAGCTTGATCATCATCAAGGAAGCTGAAAATGGAGATTTCAGCAAGTGTGAAGACTATGAAGTCTTCGATTTCATCAAAGAGAAGCTGCCAAGGAGATTTGTGAAGGTATTTTGTGATTTGTTTTGCCTCATTTCAGTTTTGGTTTGAGCATGGAAGAATGTTCATATTTGAGAAGGGTTGCTATGTGTGAGATTTGTGGATCCCATGGTTCTTTGCATTTGGGCAAAGAGTGTAAGAGGTGCAATGCTTGTCTAAGAAGGGACAAGCGGTTATGGGCTTGGAAGAAGTCCATGGTTGAGCACATTGGAAAGAGTGATGCTCATGGTTTTGCTCATAGAAGATGGGCAATGTTTGGTGGAAGCTTTTGGAGTTTCCACATGTTTATGCACCTATGGTTTCATTTGAGAGACCATGCGAAGAAGCACCCTTGAATGGATACATGCATTGAAGGAAAGCATGCTGATTTGGAGCTCAAGGTAGTCATAACAATGGCTATGTAAACCTCAAGAGAGAGGTTAAATGAGAGGTTAAATGGATGAGGCAAAGTGAGGGGCTCACTTGGGAGCTCATTAACAACCATATTGATGGTTGTGCAAACCTCAAGGAGGAGTTGCAGGGCAACAAACATTGTTGTAATAGCATGGCTATGCAAGATAAGCTTGTATAAAAAGCCTTAAGCACAAATAGAAGGGCAGCATTATGTGAGAGAAGCTATACTTTGAGGAATGTTAACATCATGACCAACATCATCCATGAAGAAAGAGAGCCGCCATCGACCTCATCACTCAGCAGCACAGCAAGAAGGAGAAGCTCAAGCCACTGTTTTGCAGAAAGAGGCAGTGAGCAATCAAAGCAACAAGATGGGAGCAGTCGGCAACTAGATTTGCGCCTGTACATCACAAGAGAAGATACACGAATAAGAAAGACACCCACGAGAGACAGGCACAGACCTGGATAGATAGAGAGTATAACTGGTAGCTTGTGGCACACAAATCTGAACGGTCACTAGGAGGCATTGTGGCAGACAAAGCTTGAGGAGCTTAGCTAGAGCTTAGCAAGAAAGCGCTGGTAGTAAATTCAATGAGCAACGAAGAGAAAAAGAGTAGTAAGGTAGTAAGAAAGGTGGGAGCTGTAGAGAAACCGGATAGCAAAGCAGCATCACAACATCTGGATCTGCAGCAAGAGAAGCAACCCACTTAGGCAACAGGTGGCCGCCATCGCCATTTCCAAAAGAAGAAAAGCCAGCTATGGTGTGTGAAGAAAAGCCAGCTATGGTCGCCATTAATGTAAGAAGACAAGCAGCTCACAACAGTGGTGCAGAGAGTAGCGGCGTTGGACTTTGCAGATTCGCCAGCAGTATAGCAGCAGAGATTCGCCAACAATGCAAAACAAAGATTTTTTTAAAAAGAGAAGTTGATTCACACACACCAATTTTCAAAGCTTTTAAGAAAATGTTCACACACACATTGAGGGTCCCCTGCCCGGTTGCGACCAAAATGGATTGTATAATTTTTATTTTTTTCACCCAGATGATGGACAAATCGTCCACGAGCATGCGTGCTCAAAATGAAAAAAATTTTGTAATCATCCATGGTATGAGGGTCGCCCTACCCGAGCTCACCTAGAAGCTCGAAACGGTAGTTGTTGTGATGTGTGCAAAAGCGATGCATGTGTGAGGTGCATGCGCATGGGTTGAATCCCACCCGAACTTCCATGTTCAAATCGGACTCAGTGGTTCCGCTGTGAGCGACGAGTCGGCTCAAAATGGACTAGGTGTCGAAGATGGCAGACACGGGCACACATGTTTGGTTGATAAACACTCCAATGTATCATTGAGGGGGAGTGTTGAGAGGTAGCGATTGCAGTTGTGCAATGCTACATTGATATGGGTGATGGATGATGGGTGAGTTGTGGAACACCTCGATTAAGAGGGGGTGTTGAGAGATATAATCGCGGTGTTGTGTGTATATGGGAAAGCACCCTAGAGGTGCAAGATATTGTGTGTATGTGTGTATGTGGGAAAGCACTCTAGAAGTGCAAGATATTGTGGTGAGATGGAATGCCACATGTAATATTGTATGGTGTGTGAGTGTTGACCAAAAGAAGTGGAAAAGGAGTTGCCACATGGATGATGACATGTAAAGTGGGATAAGGCTAGAGAGCCTATATCATTGTATGGTTCATTGTGATATGCAATACAAGGGAATAGTGTTGAGTGTGCAATCTCCCTCTCTCTCTAGTCATGGAGTTTTTAGTGTGGTTTAATCCACCTTAATCTTATGCTTAATCTTGTGTCCTTCACCATGATCAATCCCATTTCTAGAATCTTAACATTTCGTGTGAGGAGTCTTGCTTTCCTGCATCAGAAGGGTAGCAATAGGGGCAAAGAATTTGTCTTGCAAGATTTTCTCCTTTGCTTCATTGATCAATGGATTTGACACCACTGTTAAGCAAGGAGGCTTTTCTGCTGAGCGCATCTGCAACCACATTTTCTTTCCCCGGCCGATACTTTATTTCAAAATCAAATTCCTACAGGGTTTGCATCCATCTCCTTTGATGCATGTTGAGATCCCTTTGGGTGAAGATCCACTTCAGACTTTGATGATCTGTCACCTTGATCTGTCTCATCAAGGTGAACCTTTGTCCCAAAAGATAATGTCTCCACAACTTCAGAGCATACACTACTGAGAGTAACTCCAAGTCATGGACGACACAATTCCTCTCATGTGTTCTGAGTTTTCTAGATTCATAGGTCACTACATGACCTTCTTGCATCAGAGCACCGCCTAAGGCAAACCCACTGGCATCATTAACTACCTCAAAGGGTTTGGTAAAATCTGGCAATTTAAGGACAGGGTTGGTTACTAAGGCTGTCTTAAGCTTGTCAAAGGCACTCTGACACATTGTAGTCCACTGAAAAAGTGTACTCTTCTTGAGAAGGTTAGTTAAGGGGGATGCTATCTAAGCATACCTAGGTATAAAGATCCTATACCATCCGGTTAACCCTAGGAATCCTCTGACTTCCTTTACTAACTAGGGTTCTTGCCATTCTACGACTGCTTGGATCTTTGCGGGGTCAAGAGAAATCCCATCCTTGATCTTCATGGTCTGCAGCATTCTTTTAGTATACCAAGATATCATCAAAGAAGACAAGAACAAAATCATCCAAGTATTCTCTGAGAATATCTTGCATAAGACGATTGAATGTTGCCGGGGCATTAGTCAATCCAAACGGCATGACTGTGAACTCATAATGCCCAGTATTGAATGCTGTCTTTGGGATGTCCTGCTCCTTGATTCTAATCTGGTAGTACTTGGATTTGAGATCTATCTTTGTGAACATTTGGGTCCCACTTAACCGATCCAGAAGTTCATCAATCCTAGGAATAGGATACTTATTCTTAATTGTTAATTGATTCAGTCCTCTGTAGTCAATACAGTGTCTTAACGTTTCATCTTTCTTCTTTTGAAAGAGAACGCGCACACCCCAAGGTGAGACACTGGGTCTGACGAATCCCTGGTCTAACAGTTGTCTTAACTATTCCTTAAGTTCTATGGCTTCAGGGACTGGCATTTTGTATGCATGCTGGGCTACTGGGGCTGAGCTCCGGGGGTTAATTCGATCTCATGATCTACTTCACGAGATGGAGGCATCTCAGTCAGCTCTTCAGGAAACACATCTGCATACTCACTTAACCACTCTGGTTCTTTAGCCTTGCATTTTATGTCTACTAGATTCATTTTAATGACATACACAGCTTGCTTCTTTCTGAGTCCCTTTAATAATTTGGAAGCCTTGACTAATTGGAGCACTGGGGATCCGAAAATTCCAATTCCTTGAACTTTATTCCCGTGAAGGTCAAGGAAAGAGATGGTTCCTTTGTGAGTGACAATGAATGTCAACCTGATTCTTTTGGAGCCAGTCCATTCCAAGGATTCCATCATATATTCCTAGGGGTAGGACTCTGAACTGGCACTCTCTTACGTTCCCATCTAGGCTAAACTGAATAAGGTCAATCTCAAGGTGAGTGAAAAGAATCTTCCCACTGGCTAATTCCACTTGCATAGGTTTCCCTGATTTTTGATTTAGGACTAATTTACGCAGACATCCTGGGGAAATAAAAGAATGAGTACTGCTTGAATCAATCAAAAGCTTGAATTGCTTACCCTGGTACTCTGTTGGAGTCTAGAGGACTAAGAATTGACGGTTATTCCCTTGATGCTCTATTGCTGCATAGATCTATCCTTTCTCTTCCTCTACTTCCTCAGCTATGGTGACTGCTCTGGCTGTTGCAGTCTGAGGTGGAACTCTCTCTCTTTGGTTATTCCAATTCTGGGAGGGAGTTCGAAGACTGCTTTGCATGGAAGCTGTAGGCTGAGCTGGCACTCTTCTTGGGACCCTGATTGGACTAATATGAAGGAGTCAGTCTCTGAACTCTGGGACCCTGGCTTCCTTGGCCCACCGAAGGAGATGGGCAATCCTTAAGCTGGTGCCCAAATCCCTGACATCCAAAGCATTTGTTCTCGCTTCAAAGCTCTTCCCTTTGCATTCTGGAGAGAGCCGGAGTTCCTGAGAATGTACTTTGAGGGAAAGGTCTTCCTTCATTTCTGAAGCTTCCCGTCTCCACATTCTGGTTAGGACCTTGGTGTCTCTTTGGAGGCGGAAAGTTGGAAGAACTTCCTGGTGTCTGAAATCTTTTAAAGGATGAGGGAGCTGGCTTTGGCGAAACTTTCACATCCAGACAATTGGTGTCACAATGGTTCCTCCATGCTACCCTGGCTATTTCCACTATTTTTAGCCTGGCAAGAGCCATTTTGCTTCGCTCATTATAGCCTGTGACGTCAAAATATTCTTCCATAGCTTCCACCCATTTCTCCACAGCCTCACCCAGGTTCTCCCCTTCTCCTTTGAAGGGTCCTGGCTGAGTTCTATGAAGAGCCTTGCGAACGTCGGGGTCAAGCTCATCATCTTCAGAGAGAGAGGGTCTGGCTGACGGCCACGATTTCCTTGGCATAAAAGTCTGAAATTCCAAGGTGTTGAATGATATAGAATGACACCATGTACCACTTTAGGCTTCATCAGAATCATGGCCAATGAGAGGTTCTGCCTGAGCATTGCACATTGGTCATCGCAAGAGGCATGCCCTGCAAACCACTTATGTTGTCGTCTCTCCGCTGGGTCAGAAAAATATAAATCCTCAAAATGGCGAGTGAGTCTGACTCGCCTTGTTCGAGTTACAGCAGAAGAGATGAGATGCTCGAAGGCGAACGCAGTCATGTCTTATGACTGGGTGAGGTCAGGAACACCAGATAAGTATGGAACTTCCATCTAAAAAAATAATTTCTTTAATTAAAAATTCTTTATTAATGAGACTTGCGGAATGAAAATACATTATGAAAAATGCTTTTTCTGAGTTTTTATTATTATTATCAATTTTCGATAAGAATTCGTTTATATCCTTATTAGCTTTCGACAAGGCTCTGATACTAGTTGTGAGGTCCATGCCCCCTCCGCGGCGGCGGCAAAAGCGGCGTCGGCCTCCCGCGCGGGGCAGGGATCCACACTCGGGGCCTCGCCCCCCGCGGATGTCTGGGATGAGAGGCTAGCCGAGGCGGTCCCTCCGAGACCGGGCCCGGAAGACTCCCCTCGCTCGGAAGGCACGGGCGATTTCGCCATAGGAAAAATCTTCTAACAGGGGAAATTACTCTAACGAGTCAAAGTCTTAACTAGTTAAACTGATCTGATCAAACCTGAAGTCACATAGTCAAATCAAGAAGAGACTTGCACTTGGTCCATGGAATCACCGCTTTTTTCCTCATTTACGAGGCACAGCCGCCCGCTAATCCCCTCCCACAGAACAAGGTCTTCTCAGGATTTAAACTAATTAACGTAACTAATCATATCTAGTTATTTCTCAGGAATCCTCCGATCCAGCCTATGGGTTAGCCAACCACCCGACCACTATTTTGGTGGGATTCGTTTATAAACGTACACACCCAATATGAAATTACCATTTATAACATATTCGACTGGCTTTAAAACAATCCTTCAATAGAAATCATAATATTTCTGATCATCATTTTTCAAAATTTCGAGTCCATTGCATTACAATAATATCCTCTGGACTCTCTGTTGAAGACCAGCTGGCCAACCAACGAGATCCAGTCTCAAAATTTGGTTCCCAAAAATCTTTCCTTTTAGTCCATCCGAAATCTTCCTCGACATACGCATGGGTGTCCTAGCAACCGCGAGCCTGTGCATCGCTTGGTCAGAACCCTCTAGGATCCTCCTTAGGTGTCCTAGAACTTCACTCAGGGACTGCTTCGTCGGTCCTCACCCATCGTACCGAAAGTGCACCATTTTAACCGTACCGAGGCTGGTCAAGACCTCGGCAGGCTTTGCCGCGAGCGACGTCCCTTGACGACTCCCAGCGCCAACTGTTCCAATGAACCTCCTCTTAGAAAAACATAAGCCAAATGCTTCCTCCAGCATTCTGGCATACAACAGTCCTTTGAATAAATAAAAAAATAGAGGTTCCAATGCAAGTAAAATTCCATAATGCTTCCTCCAGTATTCTGGCGTACAACAGTCCTTTGAATAAATAAAAAAATTGAGGTTCCAATGCAAGTAAAATAAAAAAAATAGAGGTTCCAATGCAAGTAAAATTCCAATTTGAGATTGGTTCCAACAACCCTTTTTCCATAATTCCCAGTTTTATAATGAGAATCCTTGATCTCTCATCAGGGTATTCTACCCATCATTCAGTCTAATTGTCCAACTAGATTCTTGGTGAGTTCGATCAAGAAAAACTAGTTTAGTTTCGGTAGTCTATTCTTTGTGATTAGAACTGGAATTGGTCATTTTACGAAGTTTTTACTTGATTTAGATCGAGAGATGGACAAGTAGGTTTATTGTCCGTCCCTCTCGTAGTCTAACCAAATTCATTTGGTTTAGTTCTACAAGGATTTCCTTCAGATAAACATCTAGTTTTGGGTAAATATCCATTTAGTGATTTTACCAATTAGAATATCCAAAGATATTCCTTCTATCACATAATTTCTCAACCTTAATTCATTAGGTAGAATTATGGTGGAAATTCATCTTTTGACACTAAAATATAATTCAAATCCCTCTTTTCTTAATTATCATAAAAATTCTTCTTTTTAACTAAATATCATACCTTTTTTTTAATAAACTTGAAATCCCTCTTTTTCTCATTTTAATGAGTGCAATCCAATTATCATGGGAATTTCTCTTTTACCATAAATTAAATCTATTTAAAATTCTTCTTAAAAATTACATAAAAATATCCATTAATTCCATTAAGCTAGAAATTCTACTTTTAAATATTTGAATTCCAATATGGTGGGAATTCTTCTTTCATTATTTAAACTTATCTATGCAAAAAGATAAATTTAACTAAATTTTCTCTTAAAATTGAAATAAAAATCTCCATTAATTCCTTTACACTAGGAATTACACTTTTCTCATTTAAATATTTGAATTCCAATATGGTGGGAATTCCTCTTTCATCATTTAAACTTATCTATGCAAAAAGATAAATTTAACTAAAATCTTTCTTTAATTTTTAAAATAAAATATACATTATTTTAGCATCCCAATTTTTATCTTACTTCATTGGAATACATGGATTTCCATTGTCATGGTGGGGATTACTCTTTTAACATAAAAATGGATTACTAAAAATTTCTCTTTTTCCTAATTAACTATTTATGCAAAAACATAAAAATTAATTTTTCTATGATTCTAATGAGAATCATTCAATTAATCTAGGATGATTAATCCTAGAATATGGTAGGAAGTCCTCTTTTCATATTATGAATGAAAATGATTTATGTGTTAAATTTTCATATTATGAATGAAAATGATTTATGTGTTAATTTTGGCTAGCTCCGCTGCTATTACTGATAATTCTCAATAATTTTGAAAACATAAAGTTTAGTAATATCATATGATAGAATAACCATTAATTGGATCAATATCCAATTATGGACTTGTTTCCTAATTTTTCCATGAATTAAATAGCATAAAAGCATTAAAAAGCCACTTATTTGGCCTCAATTTGACAAGCATAGAAATTACTTTTAGATTAGAGAATCGCTTCATGAGAAGCTTCATTTGAATATAGAATAGGTCATAGGAATGACCATTCTTGGGGGGGGGGGAGAGAGAGAGAAATGCTTTAAAAAAACATTATAATTTAAGCATAAATAGAAATTTATGTGTTTTATCACTCCAATTCATTAAAGAACTTCAATTGTATTAAAAAGCCATTTAATTGAATGCTTCTCAAGCTTGAGAGGGGTTGAGAAGAGAGAAACATTTGGAGATTTAAAAAAAAGACCATAAACCACACTTTACCTCCTCCTAGATTGCTTGATTCTTTAATCAAAGTAGAGGCCCCCAACCAATCAATTGGTTTGGTATGTTGATGAAGACTCCAAGGAAGATTGAAGAGAGAGAGAAGCTCCAATATCTTCAATTTGTAGAGGATTTTTAGAGGATAATAAAAAATAAGCTTATCTTAGAGTAATACCGACATAGTTTAGTTCACAAATGAGAATACAAAAGAATGAGGGTCTATTTATAGGTGAGGGAGGCCACTAACTGAGTCCAGCTAAGTTCTAGAATTTTCCAGCTTCAGTTTGGCTAAATTTGGACAAGATTTGGACCAGTTTGGCTCCCTTTTTTATTTGGTTTGATCCAGGAAAGAGGAGAAATAAAAATATCCTATTATTTTTTAGTTTAAAACTCATCCACACATGTGAAATAGGCGCCTCCTTGAAGGGCCCCCTTCTCCTTACCAAAGTGTCAAAAATGAATGATTACTCTAAAATATCTCATTTTTTTATTAATACTTCATAATTTTTAACTAATAAATCTAGTACTTAGTCAACTCTTCATCTTATGTGGGCATTTACTCATTTTTGGGTATTTTCTTTTATTCTTTGGATTTATCTTATTCTAACACTTGGATTAATCTTATTGGTCTATAGGAACCTTAATCCAAAATTTTTAAAAAATCTTGACCCTTAGGCTAAGGTCTTCTAAATCATTTTTAATTAATTCCAATTGCACCTTGGAAAATCTATTTTGATTTTCTGTTTCAGGAAAATATTTTTTTGATATATGTAGAATTTATTTATCTAAAAATATCCCAATATTGATTTACCACTCTCTAGAAATTTTTATCTCACTAGGCCAAACAAGGAAAAATAATATTTTCTTGTATTCAGAAACATAGAACGATTACAAGGGATTGAAGTAGAGGCTTATTAGTTATTCAGACTGAGGAGGAATCTTACATATTCAATTCTGCTTGGCTAAACAAATACCTCAAAGCAGATTGATCAACATACACAATCGCCAATAATTCCAAATTATATGTGAAATAATTCCTCTCATGAGGTTTCAGCTTACATGGCTCAAATGCGACCAAATGTCGAGCTTGCAGCAAGCACTATAATACTAGTATCTGTTTACAACCAAGAAGGTTTTTCCAAGCTCATGCAATTTAAGCACAGGGGCTGTAGTCAATGCATGCTTCAAAATTTGAAAACTTTGCTCACATTGTACAATCCATATGAATATTCTACCCTTCCTCAAAAGGTCCGTTGTAGGACTTACTTCATGAGAAAACTAAAAAATGAAGATTCGATAAAAACCTGCAAGTCCCAAAAATCCACAAACTTCTCTAATAGAAATGGGAGTTGGCCATTCCACAATGGTTACAATCTTCTTGGGATCCACAGAAATACCTTCTTTAGATATAATGTGTCCAATGCACTCCACCCTGTCTTTAAAGAATTCATATTTAGATCTCTTTAACTTATGCTCTAAGAGTATGTGAAACACTTTTCGCAAGTGTTCTTCATGCTCTTCTTTACTTTTGGAAAACACCAATATGTCATCCAAAAACACCAGCACAAAGTTCTCCAAGTTCTCCTTAAAAATGCGATTCATCACACACTGAAAAGTAGCCATTAATTCAAATGGCACCACAACAAATTTATAATGTCCAAAATGTGTTCTTGTTATGTGAGTGAACTTTCTTGAGAATTTAATTATATTTATTCGATAAAAATTATAGTTAGAGCATCTCTAACTATAATTAAATTATAGTTAGAGATGCTCAATTAAATTATAGTTAGAGATGCTCTAACTATAATTAAATTATAGTTAGAGATGCTCTAACTATAATTTTTATCGAATAAATATAATTAAATTCTCAAGAAAGTTCACTCACATAACAGATTGATTGAACCCAATGCTTTTGTCTTGTGTTCATAAATATTTTTTCTTTTAAGTTTTTCGTTTAATTCTTCTTCTAAGGTTGATGTATTAACTTGTAGTTAACTTATTTAAAGTAATTTGTAAAATTTGTTGAAATCCTGTACTTGGAGAAAAGGTCCTGTGATAGTGGTATCAGAGCTATAGGCCAAGTATAAGATCTTTTCACATGCTTAGGGAAAGAAAATCAAAGATGTGGGTTATGGACTAACCTATTAATATTGGACTATAGTGGTTTTGCTATTTTGTAGAACATCATTACAATCGAATCTAAGGTAAGTACATCATTACAATCGAATCTAAGGTAAGTACATATATTTAGACTTGTTGGTTTGGCCATTTCAAACCTAAGGATTGCTTTCCTCAAATTTGAGAGATTCTTACTATAAATATCTTATAAAGGTATTTATACAAATCTCAATGAAATTATGACTTACATTTTGTACAAGTTTATTTTGTTCGGTTTAATTTGACCTATCTTTCTTTTATGTCTTGAGCTTTGTTATTTTTCATTCATAAGAGTGAGTTATTATTAAATAGTTAAATTCAAGTTTTCATTTTATTATTATTAAATAGTTAAATTCAAGTTTTCATTTTATTGATTAAGATTGTTAGAATTGTTGCTAGTCATTCATATTTATATTTGTATTTAAACTTTCAATGTATTGAAAGTCATTTCTATCTATTGTTTATTTATAATCTCACATCCTCTCATATAACTTTTCAACACTCAAGGTTAGTATGTATTATCTTGTATCCATTTAATCAATTTATCTTTCATTGTTATGATGTTAAGTGTCTCACGAATTATCTTCAAGAACTTTATATTCCCTATCCAAAAAAAGCATAACGATTCACATCTCTTGGAGTGTTAAATTGTTTTGACAGATAATTTCAATCACACCACAACAATGGAGGTATGTGTTGACTTTATTTAACCAACCATTCACATCATTTAAATTTTCTTTTATTTTTACAATAAAATAAGCATTCTCTTCTAGAAAAGTTATACTCTATTTGTCAATTCTTAAATGGATACCTGAACGGTTTTGTCCCACCTATCCCAACCTCACCTAATCTTACTTTCAAACACGCGCCAGTTGATATTATGCAACTGAGTACAGTTCTGCTATCCCGGGCAGGAGGGATGTCACGGTTTATCCATCCATCCTTCTATGGTTAATTGGGGACGCCTAATGACCACTATGTTTGAAGCATGGCACTTGGGTGATTCTGAATATTCCATGTGTAGGACATATGAAATTAGGGATGGCTAGAACTAAGTGTTACATTTAATGTTTATGTGCTGTCGTATAACTTTAGCATGTGTTGCTAATGTGAATGTGTTTGAATGGACAAACTTATGTAGATTGGTGAGATTGATGGGCTTTGTGCTCGTAAGCCGGAATGGCTGGGATGTGATGGTGGTGATATGGTGTGAGTAATTACCGAGAAGGGTTTTCTCAACCACACACTGAATGACAGTTGTTTTCTCAGGAAAGAGGCACTGATCTGATGTGTTTGATCAACCTCTAGGGTCATTGGGGATGCCCATGGCTTAGAGAAAACTGGACTTGAGTGAGGGTTAGTACTCATGATTGTTGTCAGTGTTAGTAGTTGTAAGCTGCAGACATTGTGTGATGGTAGATAACTAGTATAGTTGGAGAGAGTGTGAGCATGCGTAACTCATTAGCTAGGGTGAATATGGCAGGAATATAAGACAATGGATCGAGATGGTTGATATCTTAACAACAATATCAAGCTTTTGGTATGACGGGTATGCTTCTTATCAATTGTTATTATTTTTTGAAGAAAAAAAGAAATATATTTAACAACATGCATACTTTGTTGTTATTATTTTTTGAAGAAAAAAAGAAATATATTTAACAACATGCATACTTTGTTGATGGTTTTGGTAGGACTTGCCAAATACACTTTATTGGTAATGTATGATCTAATGTACCATGCGCACAACCCTGCTGGTTTGTTGGACTTTCCTTTTGTCAAATTTCTAGACCAGGTTTTGCAAGCAACTAAGGACAGTTGCTTGCTTAACCACGGGAGGACTGTTATGTGAGTGAACTTTCTTGAGAATTTAATTATATTTATTCAATAAAAATTATAGAGTGAGAGTATATGAATATCTCTAAACAATTAGAGAAATTATAAAGAAAATAAATTTATGATAAAAATAGCATATTTATGATAAAGATCCCCAAAAAGTAGGTCGATTTTTGCATACAGTTTAATTTAACGAAATGGCTTGCTTAAAGTTATAGACCAGGTCTATTCCCGTAATTTTAAGTACCAACTCGACTATATTCTGGCGAAAAACCAGAGAGATACAATGGTTACAAGTTATAGGCCTGTACTTGTATACAGGGAGCCAAGATAGGCTGAGACAGGCAAACGTCTACAAGGCGTATTAGTTCTCTTATTGTTTTCCTTATATGGTTTAATTATTTCATAAGAGAGAGAGAGAGAGAGAGAGAGAGAGAGAGAGATTAAATATGGTTTGTAAGAATTGCAGGTTCCTTGGATGAAGCTCTCTTTTCTTTCTATCTTCTCTTTTCTCCTCTAATGAGAAGATGTATGATTGTATCAAATTACTTCATATCTTAATAAATCATTGAAATACTCATATGTGAGACCGCGGGTCTTATATATGGGGGGACAGATTGGACCCAATGCTTTTGTCTTGTGTTCATAAATATTTTTCCATTTAAGTTTTTTGTTTAATTCTTCTTCTAAGGTTGATGTATTAACTTGTAGTTAACTTATTTAAAGTAATTTGTAAAATTTATTAAAATATTGTACTTGGAGAAAAGGTCCTATGATAGTTCTAAACACAGTCTTTGCTATATCATTGTCCTTGATGCTAATCTAATGATGACCAGATTGCATATCAATTTTAGAAAATACGCAACTCCCTGCAAGCCGATCAAAAAGCTCCCCCATTCTTGGGCAATGGGTACTTATTCTTGATTGTTAACTTATTGAGCCCCATGTAATCAACACACAGTTGCATAGTCTCATCCTTCTTCTTTACGAAGAGAACAAGAGCACCCCATGGCAACACATCGGACCTAATAAATCCCTGCTCAAGCAATTTTTGCAATTGCATTTTCAACTTTGCACTTTCCTCCACAAATAAACGATAAGGAGCTCTACATATAGTTTCTGCACCAGGTATGAGCTCTATTTTATGATTTGCAAATAAATCTATGCAGAGGCAATTTAGTCAAATCATCAAGAAACAAATTCTGAAATTCTTGAAGCAAAGGATGATCATCACCCTTTTTTTGTTCTTTAAAACTTTCTGTCAGCAATTCCACGGCATATACATGACAACCTTTCTTGTTACTTTAACAAGCTGCAGAGCAAACATCATTCTAAATTCTACATCACATCTTTGACCCTGTAAGAAATAATCTTTACCGTCATCTCCAATCATGCAAACGCACTTCTCATGACACAATCCATTCCTAAAATGACATCATACCTTCCCAAAGGCAACACATGGAAATCCACTTTTAACTTGAGGTCACCTATGACGAAAGGCATATTCTTAACATACTCCTTACATCTCTATTGCTTTCCCGAGCAAGCTCTACCATAAGCTTTTTTGATAAAATTCAGTTATTCCTAACTGTTTTATCATGTGGGGTGATAGAAAACTATGGGTGCTTTCTGAGTCAATCAACACTTGAAATACACTATTCACAATCTTGATAGGAATTTTAATAATTGAAGCTTGATTTTTGGCCATACGTGCATGAACATCAACATTGACATGTGCATATTCTTAAATCTCCTCAGCCATAGTTACAACAGCTTTTCCTCTTGCTCCACGACCGTTGTCATTACTTGAAAATCCACGTACATTCTCTTGCACATTTTACGTGGTTTTCTGATCTCTGTAGTTAATCCTTCACGTTCCTCATGTGATACTGGTTTGTTTTTGCACCCATAAGTTCTTTTTTTTGGATCAATAGTGAATATATATATTAACTAGAAAAAGCCAGGTACACCAGTAAATCGGTTACATCAAAAAGTTACTCAATCCCTCTATTTCTCTCTCTTCACTTTATTTAATAAATTACAAAGTAAAGCCTATCTCTCATCTTCTGGCAGAAAACTAGACTGACCCCATGAAATTAGATACCCAGTAATATGTAAGCTTCCATCATGGTCTCTTTAGTACACCCCTGTGGAGTCTGTTTTTCTAAAATGTCCCCTTTCTTAGACCATATTTTGACTGTGGGCAACTGGATTCTCTATGAATGCAACAAAGGTGTGGTCAATTTGTTTCTCCTTATGACACCACCTTCTGGTTTTAGGACTAAATCTAGGCAATCTGATTTTACCTCCTTCAGTATCATGCACCTGCAAAAATGAGTCATTGGTTAGGAAAAACCCCCAGTATGTTTGAGACTTCCCTAAGAGTAAGGCATGAGTCAAGGATGCTCATCTACAACTTCATCTACAACTTCATTAGAAACTAATCCAGACCCGAATTCTCAGTTTATTCACATTAATCATAGTTTATTCATACAAATACATTTGTGCATTACACCTACCACATCAACACCAACCAAAGAAGCATTCTGAAACACAGTAGCATTTCTGGTAGACCAGACTTCCCACAAACAACATGCTTTGATTATGTTGAATAAGAATCCTACAGCTTCATCAAATGCCCATTTTTCAATTAACCAGTCCCCTAGTAGCTCTCGATTCCTAGACCCTGCCCAACGCATTTTCCAAACCTACCCCAAGCCCCTTGGTGGCTAGGCAATTCCAAAAGGCATGCTTGCCATCCTCTAGTGTAGTTTTACATCAGGGGCAGCTTCCATTAGTGAAGTTTTTGTGAAGCAATTTAGATCCAATGGGAAGTGCCCACATTCAAACCCTCCTCAAAAATACCTGCTGCTCTAATTATCCCTTGCATATCATTGGCAAATTGCCTCCATGACCCCTTTGACATAGCTCTCCTTTTCAACCTCCCAATAGCCTCCTTAGTATACTCCACAAATAGAGAATCTTTAAGGAGGAACCCAATTTTAACCTCGCAGGTTGGATTTCTTGTTTTTTTCGGCCAATTCTTGGTTGATGACTAGGGTCATGTTTACTTTGGGTTCGATTATTCACTCTCAACTTCCTTGTGGGAAATTGGGAAAGCTCCTACCCATTAGAACTAGACCAGCACCATTTCAAAGGCATATGGTCAGAAAGAGCAGTACTGGTATCAATGGAGACCTTCAGTGTGTGAGGAACCCATGAGGCTTGCTGGCTAAAAAGGACTCTATCAATTCTGGAAGATGATGAGATATATTGAAGACTAAAATATGTATGCCCAGGATTATCTCTCCAGTCACCTAAGTTCCAACTGTTAGTCAGACCCAAATGTCCTCTTAATTCCACCCATTTTCCTTTTTCCTTACCCATAAGAATTGTACTACCCCCATGTCTATCTACACTAATCTTTCCACCATATTAAAATCCCCTAAGAGAGAATACAAGGAGCCTGAATATTCAGATTAGCTATCCAATTCCACATATCACATCTGATCATCCTATAGTTGTGAGCCCCATATACATTAATCAGCTAGTTTCTCTCCCCCTTCATCAAAATTTCTACTACAAGAATTCTACCATTGGGATGGTTAGCCATGATAATAGGGTTAAGATCATTCTTAACTAACATCATAACACCGCTATATCCAGAATTTACTCCCCCATACATAATCGTCCAATCCTTAAACCAATCCCTCCTAGAGATGTTGCTAGAAAGATATGTGTTCTTGAATGGCCATAACTGAGTACCCCCAATGCTTAACTAGCCCCCAAAAGGAAGCATTCTTCTTTTTCTCTTTGATCCCTTTCACATTCCACGTGCACCCAAAATTTTTTAAAGAGTTATTCATGACAAAGCCATTTCTGGGACCATGTCCACCTCCTCCCCTTCCCTTGGCACATCATCTATTTTTGGTATACCCCTCCAAGCTCCTTCAACTAGGTGATTAATCCTTTGTTCTTCTGAAGGACCACTATCACTCTACCTCAAAGGGCTACAGGGATTGGCGTATATCAAGGAGATCGAGCCACTTTGAGCATTATTGTCCTTGCCCTCTAATTCCTTGAAAGGATAAATTTTTCATAGCCTTTGCTTTAGCTTGTCTTACACTAGTATTCCCTTTAACTTTAACCCAAGCCCCTTCAGAACATCCCTCAGTTCCGTCTTTCAATACATCATTTCCTTAGCTTCCCCTTCTCGACTATTCAAAGCTTCAGTTTTCTTTCCCTTATTCTTATCTACTTCCATTTCCTTTTCTCCTTTGCCTAAGGACTATTCTACACAATTTTTGGCAATGTGACCAAATCCACCACATTTAAAGCAAACCCCTGGGAAAGTACCAAACCTAAGCCCCAGTTCTAAAGTACCCAGGTATCCTAAATCCACCTCAATCGATTTTGGCATGTCCTTGGTAGTACTCCACCCAACTCGTCATACAACACCGGACCCAAAGAATAGGCTATATCGCGCATGGCAGGTCTAAGCTAGGGGGGAGGCCCACAATCTCAATCCACACAGGACATACATTTTGCAAACTCTTATTAACATCAAACAATGGATCAAAAGGAAATACATGCACCAATTGCTGACCTAAGAAGAGGGGACCCTTCACAAACAGCTCAGTCATAGTTTAATCTTTGACAAATAACACGTTAAAAAGCCTTTACCCAGGTAAAAGATTTTTGCACTCATAAGTTCTATGACCCTTTTGTAAACAATGAAAACATAGGCCTTCACGCCATGCCTTTTCTACCATCTCTGGGGACAAATATATGACAGTCTGGTTACCATTCTTCTTCTCGCCATTCTGCATTCTCTTATTCTGCATAAAATTTCCCTTCTCATCATAAAACGGATTGAACTCTTTCTTTTATTTCCAAAGCTTTCTTCATTCTTTCCCATCTGTTCGTATGTCATGGCACGCAGCATAGCATCTTGGATTGTAGTTGGCTTGTTACCCTTAACCAAAAATTTGATTTGCTTGTTTAAGCCATTCACAAATCGAGAAGCTCTTTCCTTCTCTGTTAAAGAGGGTGAATATTTCTGCAGGTCCCAAAACTTATCATGATATTTTTCAACAGTAAGTGCCCTCTGTTTCAAGTTAAAAAATTCATTCATTTTCTCCATGTGATATTCTAGTTTTGACAGTAATGATGAATCATATGTCTTTTGATTAGAGGCCATGTGATATCCTCATTCCGCAAGTCCCTGCTGTGCATAATAGACTTCCACCATAATTTCGCAAAACCTTCAAAAAGAACTACTTCATCACTGAAGTTATATGTTCGAAAATAACCTTCAACTGCTCAATTCATACTTTCACTTCTTCACTCCTCTTCCCCTTTCCATTAAAGGTTGATAATGACCTTTTCTTTGTAACTTGCTTGAGGGCAAAATCATCTACATGTCTCGATTTAAGTCCTATGTCCATAGCAATTTTCATGGCCTGCATTGTATCCTACAACTCCCTAATAGCTCGATCTATTGAAAGATCAAACCCAACCTATGCAGCAACTCTTGGTTGTGGGCTTATAGGAACTTCACTAGGTTCTTCTTATTGCTCGTCAAAATTTCTTGCTTCTTGCCCTTCTCGTTGACCCTATCTATCATCAAAATTTAGACGATCTTGCATCTCTTCATCTTCTTGGTCACCCCTATCTTCTTCATTCAAATCCATGGAAGCTCAAGCGTGCATGGCTCTCATTCTTTCCTCTAATTCTTGATTCCTGTCAATAAGTCAGATAACTTCCTTTGAAGTTACACCCACATGCAATAATCCTTGTAAAAGTTCCTTTTCTTACCTTGGGTTGACTATTGAATTTGTTTGATGTGTAGCCATCTTGTGATTGTACATTAAAATTGCAATAAAAAATTTAGTAAGAAAAAGAAACTCCTGGTTGTATCACAAAATTAAAAATAATATTAGTCACCCAAGACCTACAACATCCGCAATCAAGTGCGGATTGCCCAACCTATGCTATGATACCAACTGTAACGTACCCATATTCTGTTCCATGATATATTCACAAAATTTCTCAAATTTATCGAAAAATCACATCACACTTCAGAGAAAGAAGAGATTTTCAATAAACCATAATCATTTTTTTTTCAAAGCTTGACAATCCAAAATCACATAATAATCGCTAATACAAATACTCAAAATTACAAAGAGAATCACTAACAAAAAGATCTAGCCAACCTAGTGCTTTTCTCCGACGCTTGTCCATCCAACCTCCATGCTAGACATCGCGGCTATCTCGAGTGTGCCTCTTTTTGAATCTCGTCCTCTCTTGGTTCTACCAATGGCTCCCAGAGGGCATAAATCTCATTCTCTGTCCAGCGTTCCCTGTCTAAGGCCCGAATCTCAAAATCTCTCTCTTTCCTGCATAGAAATCACTTTAAGGCTATGGAAGAATAGCAAAAAAAACAACCCACGAGAATTAGTAGATTATCATGCACGAAAACGATAAAGATAGAAATCCTTTCTAAAAACATAATCTTTAATAAAAATAGAGATGATAACGTTTTTTTAAAAAACACTAGAAAGTGGTATCGGATTCGTTTCGCAATTGAATATCGGCCAAACCGTACAAAATCTCCAAATAGTCCGAACACGGACTTTGTTCCTCTTGTGATGATCTAACTTTCTTTAATACTTCTCTTTGACAAATAAAGTTATCTACCCCCTCATGTGAAGTTGTTATTGAATTAAGGGTCAATTTGGTGTCCGGGCCTTGTTTCGGCTATATTTACTATATGTAAACTCCCATATGAGTTTCCTTTGATCTAAACTACTCACTATGACCCTCTTATACATTATCTAACATGGTTAAGTATAGAATAGAAATCACTTACAAATGACGGCATAAAAAGCCCAAAAAAGACAAAAAATCGACATCTCTAAAATTACTCAATTTGTGACCAAAATTAATCTTTTATGTCCTCCAAGTATTTCCCACTTTTCAACATTAAATATAGATGCTAAAAATCACCAAGTCAAATGGGCTCAAAAAATAAGTACACATGAGCACGTTACACTCATCCTATGATGTAAACTAGGAAGCAAACTATGTCCACTTAGTAAACTAGGCCTGCTTAGTAAACTAAGAACTAAACTATGAAGATGAAATTTTCCTAGTTTTTTATACTTTACTCGGCATAGTTTACTTTATCCAACGGCCTAAGAGAGACGTCACAGTTTTTGATCAATGCTATCCATTGATGCCATCTGACAAGGGTCTTTAAGAGCCTGTGGAAGATAGTGCTAAGGGCAACATGGACACGAATATGGGCGACGACAGCAATAGGGGGTAGCCCCATACAACATTTGATGGTGGACACGTGCCAAACTTATGATTTTGTTTGAAGTATATATATATATACATATTAAAAAAAATGTCAAACTTATGATTTTGTTTGAAGTATATATATAATATACATATTAAAAAAAGTGTGAGGAGCTTGCATCACCGACAAGTAAAGGTTTCAGCTGAAAAGTTTGTAAACGGCCTTAGGCTTGATGTCCGGGGTTGGAGGCCGCCCGATGTATTGGCGCCCAGCAACGTCAAGATGAACCCAATGCTGTGCACAGGCTATATTCGAGAGCTACAAAAAAAAACACAGGAGTAAGTCTATCAAATGAATACTATTCTCAGCCTTATAAACGAAGAAGAAGAAGAAGGCACCGCTTCACCATGCTCAGAAGGATAGCTCCGCGATTCTGGAGGTTAGAGCACTGGCAGGCCGCAGTGTCTCACCAAACGTAAGTAAACTCTACAACCATGCCTTAATTGGGAATTAGGGTTAGCGTACTGGTTTTTTCAAGTGGCACTCTACAAATCCATGGCTTCGCTCACTTGAATTGTATGGATCCAAGTCATTGAAGGCATACATAGATTTTTTCTCAACAATTCTAGCTTTGTCCCATATCATCATCTCCCTTTCGTTATATCCCATCATCGGCAGTCATATTATGTTCTAGCTGTCATAGGCGTTACCTTTGTAATAGGCTCCCCTGTCATCATCACCCTCTTTGTTATGTTGATAAGATCAATGTGGTAGCAGTCATGGGCATGGGCCGATGGTAGTCATATCATGTGTTAGCCTTCACAGGTGTGGGTGACTGCACTAGTTACTGCTGTGATAAGCTCATCATCACCATCATCACTCACATTAGTAGTCTGATCATATGCTAGCCGTCACCGGCGCGGGTGACTGCACTAAATAGCTTTATGATAGGCTTCCATGTCATCATCATCCTCACGGTTGGGTGCTCACATGCCATCATCAGCCTCATTTGGTAGCCACATTATCTGCTAACTGTTACAGGCGTGGGAGATTGCATTCCTAGCCATTTGGTCAAACTTGACTTTTGAATGGAAGCATCTCTCAGGCACCCCTTATGATAGGGCAAGGAAATTGCTGCACCCGAGTAAGTATAAACGGGCTTTTGGCCCCACCACTGGTTAGCCATATCTGCTGTCACGTGCACACATGTTGACATAGTTAATCTCATGGCTATTCCCTGAATTGGCAGTAGGCTTAGGTTAGATTTAGGTCATTCGCAGGTGCTGACAGGTAAAGAA
The DNA here is from genome assembly GCF_041138505.1 of Cibotium barometz. Taxonomy (NCBI): domain Eukaryota; kingdom Viridiplantae; phylum Streptophyta; class Polypodiopsida; order Cyatheales; family Cibotiaceae; genus Cibotium; species Cibotium barometz. The sequence goes on along the minus strand of NC_141051.1, from coordinate 51,259,121 downwards.
GAAGTCCATGCTTTCTGTGTCCAGTCGGCCAGGGCATATGGCACCATGCAGACAAAGTTGGCAGCATCAATGATATTTTGTCTTGTCCTGCTGGGCCGACAGCAGTCGGGTAGGAGCAGTGGCGGACCATGAGCCTATAAATAGCCAGACCAAGTTCAGTCTTAGTCATCTGATCCCCAGATGGGGGCAGGTCCATAGTCAGTCCTTAGGTCAGAAATCAGTCCTTTTTGGAAGGCCAAAGGCCACATCAGTTGTACAGATGAAGACATCTTTTTGTACCATATCAATATATTGAAAACACAGCTCATATCTCTCTTCTCTCTGTTGTCTAATCATTGCTTTTGCATTAGTATTTGTAATCAGTAGACTTAGGGCTGGAATCTGGATCAAGTTCGTCAAAGCTTCCGCATGTCATAGAGCATCAGGCTCAGCCAAGCTAAGCACTAGAAGTCCCAGGAAGGTGCACATATCCACAATAAGAAAACATATTCAGGATAGTAGTCATGGGGCTAGTCGGCATCAGGCAAAACCGCAGAAAAGCAGCCCTGGGAGTTGTATGCTCAAAGGGGCATGCTTGTGGCTCTTCGGAACAATTCCAAGGGTGGAGCAAAGGTATGATCTGTTAGACATCATCATCCCCTTGCTGCTGGCTTCCTTTGTGGTGTCCTATTTTAGCCTTTAGGGTTGACCATGTTAGCTAGACGGTGAAAGAGTGCACAGAGCGGAAGCAAAAGGGCACTAGAGTGTGCTGAATAGAGAGTGCAAGAGAGAGAGAGATATGGAGCAACTATGCTGAATATATTGAAGCAATACAGGCCCAAGCAAGAGACACAAGTAGTCTCATAAGTGAGGGAGCAAAAGATATACAAGACTAGATGAAAAGGTGAGAGGCCAGCCCATCTATTTATAGGTGGGTAGTGTTGGCCGATTGGAGTTAAACAAGCTGGCCGACTGGAGTTGAGTAGCTGGCCGACTGGGAAAAATCCAAACAGGCTGGGAAAAATCCCAAAAAAATATGTCAGCCCACAATCAAGGGCCATGCAAAAGGGACCAAAAGGACACCAGAAATGGGCAGAAACTGGGGATGAATGTGCTAACAGTGAACACCCCCTGTCAGCACCAGATGCTGAACAAACTCCGAGAAGCCGAAGATGAGGAGCCAAGGAAGCCTGAGAAACCGGCTTGGTGAACAAATCTGTAGCATTCTCCACTGAAGGACAATACTCCAAACGCAAATCTCCAGCAAGAACCCGTTCACGAACATAGTGATACTGTATCTCAATGTGTTTCTTACGAGCATGAAACACAGGGTTCTTGGCGATGGCGATGGTGATGGCAATGCAACTCTGATTGTCACACCAAAGAAGAGTAGATCCGGTAGGAGGACAGCCAAGCTCCTCCAATAATCTCCGCAACCAAATCGCCTCACATGCAGCATAACAATCCGCACGATACTCCACCTCTGTAGAGGAAAGCACCACAGTAGGCTGCTTTTTACAGCTCCATGAAATGGCTCCAGACCCGAGTGTAAAAACACAACTAGTGGTCGAATGCCGAGTATCTGGATCTCCAGCCCAATCTGAATTAGACCATCCAACAAGAGTGCATCCTTGGCCATAGAAGATGCCAAAGTCCAGAGTGCCACGCAAGTACCGAAGAACTCTGAGAGCACACCGCCAATGCTGCTGACGGGGTTTGGATGAGAAAGAACTCAATAGACTGACTGCGAAACATATGTCCAATCGGGAGTAGGTCAACCAAACCAAACAGCCGACTAGAACACGATACTGATCAATCCCTGGAGAAGCATCAAGTAGAGAAAGCTTCTCACTAGTATCCATAGGAGAAGATATTGGTTTGCATCCAGTCATTTGAAATCTGTCAAGAATCTCCCGTGTGTACTTTTGCTGAGAGAAGAAAATGCCCTTCGAGGTCTGCCAAATCTCAAAGCCAAGAAAATAATGCAGAAGGCCAAGATCCATCATCTCAAACTCTGTCTCCAAAGCATCCATGACTGAACAGATCCTCACAGAATAAGAACCTGTAAAGATGAGGTCATCAACATAGACCACAATGATAACAATCAACCCCGTCTCTAGGAGGATATAAAGGTTTGAATCTGCATGAGAACGGTGCAGGCCGAGCTTTTGAAAGAACTCATCAATCCGCTAGTACCAAGCCCGTGGAGCTTGCTTCAGACCATATAAAGCCTTCTTCAGCTGGTATACCTGATCCTGTTTGCTTGGAACAACAAATCCCGGTGGCTGATCAACATAAACCTCTTGTGTAAGCTCTCCATTCAGGAAAGCCAACTTGACGTCCATCTGGAAAATGGGCCATCTATGATGTCCTGCAAGAGCAAGAACGGTGCAAATGGTAGCCATTCGGGCCGTCGGAGCAAAGGTCTCATCGAAGTCGACTCCAAGGTGCTGAGCATAACCCTTGGCAACCAACCTCGCCTTGTGCTTGTCCAAGCTGCCATCAGCTTGGAACTTCGATTTGAAGATCCAACGCACACCAATCACCTTACGCTGCAGTGGCCTAGGCACCAAAATCCAAGTGCCATTCCGTTCGATAGCATCCAACTTTGCCTGCATAGCACGACGCCAAGGCTCATGTGAAAGAGCCCCATCCATAGAAGTGGGATCAAAAGGACCATTAATGATAGAGGACATAAGAGCATAGTTAACAAACATGTTGCCCTCATGAATTTGTTTCCCTGTAACTCTGGAAGATCGCCGGAGAGAACGAGGCGGAGGAGCAGAAGGAAGCTCACGGAACCGAGAATCACGAACTGTCTGATAGTACCATCCAGGCACAGATCTGCTTGAACTCGCTGGAGGAGGAGCAGAGTCATCATCATCTAACTGAGAATCCACAGCTGGAGGTGAAACAGAAGCAGAGGGAGGAGGAGGCGGAGACGGAGGTGGAGGAAGAAGAAGCTCACCAGATGTAGGAGTCTCGTTGAACACCACATCACGGCTCACAACAACTTTGCCTGCCTGAGGATCATAAAGATGATATGCCTTGGACACAGTGCTGTATCCGAGAAAAGTCATGCGCTGAGACTTCGAGTCCAACTTGGAGCGATGCTCCTTAGGCACATGAACATACGCCGAACACTCAAATGTTTGGAAATGAACAACGGAGGGCTTCTCACCATGGAAAGCCTCATATGAAGTTTTATATGGAAGAGCAGCAATAGGAGACCTGTTCTGAATGTAGACAGCAGTGGAAGCCGCCTCTGCCCAGAAATGTCGAGGTAATGAAGAATGCTCAAGCATAGCATGGGCCATCTCCATAATGGTCCTATTCTTCCTCTCTGCAACTCCCTTCTGTGATGGAGTATATGCTGTAGTAAGCTGTCTCTGAATGCCATGGGTCTTGCAATATTGTTGAAACTCTTGGGATGTAAACTCACTCCCTCTGTCGGTCCTGAGAGCCTTGACCGAGCGACCGGTCTCTTTTTCCTCCTCAACTCTCCAATCACAGAAGTGCTGAAAAGCCTCATCCTTGGTCTTCAGAAAGAAAACCCAAGTATATCTGGAAAAATCATCCACCATCACGAGCATGTACAACGCCTTACTCAAAGACGCGGTACTCATAGAACCACATAAGTCTACATGAATGAGAGCAAGTGATCTTGAAGATCTGTGTGTCGCCTTCTTCGGAAAGGTGGCTCGGTGTTGCTCCCCCTGTAAACAAGAGGAATAAGCAGAAGATGGAGCCTTGATGGTCGGTAAACCCTCAACCAACCCATCCTTTGAAGCTCACTGTAGAAGCTGATAGCTCAAATGGCCAAACCGAGCATGCCAAAGAGTAGAAGAAGCACTAGAAGAAAGTAGAGTGGTCAACTTGTACAGACCACTATCTTGGACTCCCTGAGCCAAGATGCTACCAGTTGCCTTGTCACGAATGGTAATCTCATAACGAGAGAAGATCACCTCCGTACCTTGAGCTGTAAGAGCACTCACTACCAAAAGGTTAAAAGCCAAATCTGGAATATACAGTACGTCAGAGAAGTACCTCTTGTCCTCGGAAGAGCGGAAGACGGGGATGGTATGCATTGGCATGGAAGAAGAATCACCCTGAGTGATCTCGCCTGACCTGGCAATGAAGTCCTCAAACCAATCTTGATGGGGTGTCATGTGAGCAGTAGCACCGCTATCCACAATCCACGACCATGACTGAGAAGTCACAAGAGCAAGTATACGATGAGTACCTACTAATAGAAGAATGCCATCATCCTTCTTGGTCTGAGACACCGCTGTAGAGGAAGAGTTCTTTGCTGCTTCATCTCGCTTCTTCTTGTGACATTGGGGCGATTTATGACCCTTCTTGCCACTATAATGACACTCAATGTCTTTGTTTTTAAAAGATTTGCTTTTGTCGTTATCCTTGTCGTTATTCTTGGAGTTCTTGTCAGAACCCCCTTTTCCTTTCTTTTGTTGATTCTTCCCTTTATATCGCGCTGCCAAAGCTCCATCAGGGCCACCAGAGGTGCTAGTCCGCTCCTGAAAGCGAGACTCAATCTGCATAACGGAGGGGAGAACTTCCTCCCAACTGAAACAGGACGAGGAGAAGAACGAGAGACTGAAAATATGCATCAAACCTCTCTGGAAGCGTGGAAAGAAGCCGAATAGCCATGTCCTGTGTAGAGATGTCCTTGCCACAAACAGCAAGCTCGTCCCGGAGATCTTTCATCTTCGAGATGAAAGCAGATAAAGATGGAAAGGCAGAAACTGATAAGTTCATAAGTTGCTTTTCCAACGCCAAAATCCGACCCGGAGACTTAATCTCGTAGAGATCTGCAAAAGCCTTCCAAACTTCATGTGCAGCATCTACTGTACGCACATGAGAGAGAACATAATCTTGACAGTTCAACATCAAAAAGGAGAAAACGCGACGATCATTCGCCTGCCAAATATCAATCTGTGCCTGAGTCACACCACCGGAAACAAGGGTGGGAGGGGTAGCATTGGCCGGTGTAACAAGCCAATCCCAAAGATCCACGCCATGCAAGGCCGATTTCACCTTCACCTTCCACAAGGTGTAGTCGGAACCATCCAACTTTGCAGACTCAGAGAACATATGAAGAGCAGTCGGAGGAGCCGTCACAAAATCTTGGGCTCAATCTTAGAAATATGCACAAACTCAGAAGAAGAAGTGTCCTCCACAAGTACCAAGGGTGCCACCAAAGCCCGAACCACCACAATCCCCCTCTGCACAAGGGAATGTCCACCGGAGAGGAAAACGCAGCCAAAGAGGGGCTGCTGTCCTGAAAAAACAGGCCGCCTAGATCCAAACTCCAAGTAGGAATGAAACGCTGATGAAAAATTACCTTGTGGCTGCAAGCGAAGGAGAACCAACCAGCAGAAGCTGTCCAGAAAATGCAGCAAGAAGGAGGCTGCAAATCTGTGAAAAACGCAGAGGATAAGGGGCTGTAAATAGGGCTAAATCTGGGGCAGCAGATGGAATCGCTGAACCGGGAGCGATGATACCATGAAAGAGTGCACAGAGCGGAAGCAAAAGGGCACTAGAGTGTGCTGAATAGAGAGTGCAAGAGAGAGAGAGTGAGATATGGAGCAACTATGCTGAATATACTGAAGCAATACAATCCCAAGCAAGAGACACAAGCAGTCTCATAAGTGAGGGAGCAAAAGATATACAAGACTAGATGAAAAGGTGAGAGGCCAACCCACCTATTTATAGGTGGGTAGTGCTGGCTGACTGGAGCTAAATAAGCTGGCCGACTGGAACTGAGTAGCTGGCCGACTGGGAAAAATCCAAACGGGCTGGGAAAAATCCCAGAAAAATTTGTAAAATAGGGGTGGCCAGCCCACAATCAAGGGCCATGCAAAAGGGACCAAAAGGACACTAGAAATGGGCAGAAACTGGGGATGAATTTGCTAACAGAGGGGCTGGTCACCCCTCACATTATATTCCTATTTTTTCCCCATTTTATGGAGTCTTGCTTTCTTCCCTAGTCGTGAGAGAGCTGGTCGGCTGCCCCTACTTTGGCATATATATAGCCGGGCCATCCCTCCTCACATTTGACTTGGGTATTTGTCTCTTGCATGCCTTAGTGCCTCTGCATATTGGCTTGTTGCAGTCCCTCACATACGAGGTCTTCTTCCCCTCTTGTCGAGACTTGTATTCTTGTTTGGTGATATTGAGAGCACGTATATGAAAGAGTGCACAGAGCGGAAGCAGAGTGGCACTAGAATGTGCTGAACATAGAGTGCAAGAGAGAGAGAGATATGGAGAGAACTATGCTGAATATACTGAAGCAAAACAGTCCCAAGCAAGAGACACAGATAGTCTCATAAGTGAGGGAGCAAAATATGTACAAGACTGAATGAGAAATGAGAGGCCAGCCCCACCTATTTATAGGTGAGGAGGGCTGGCCGACCGGAGCTGAATATGTTGGCCGACTGGAGCATATGAGCTGGCCGACTGGTAAAATACCAAAAGGGCTAGGAAAAATCCTAGAAAAATATGTAAAATAGGGGTGGCCAGCCCACAATCAAGGGCCATACAAATGGGACCAAAAGGACACCAGAAATGGGCAGAAACTGGGGATGAATGTGCTAACACCCCCTCTCAACACCAGATGCTGAACATAACTCCGAGAAGTCGAAGAAGTCGTCCTCTGTCAAAGACAAAAGAAAGCAGCAACAACAGGTACAAGGAAAGCTCCACAAGCAATCTCCACAGCAACTCAGCTGCAAAAGTAAGAGAACAAGCTGCGAGGTACACTGTTCTTCTAGAAGAAATCAACCATGAAGGTTGCATCGTGCTGCTCCAATTATCGGTGCCAAACCCAAATATAAACACAGTGTCACAGGAATCCCTAGAAGCCTGTACCTCCAAGAAGATAATACCCTCAAAAGAAATAGAGTCCATCTGCTCCAACTCTGTACCAAGAGTAGCCAAATGCTGTATAATAGCACCCTCCTCGAAGGTCGGCATCGCCAGATGTAAGAACTCAACTGCCCTCTCTGAAAACTGATGTCGGGACTCCACTGTCACCAGCCTGGACATTTCCCAGTATGAAAGGGGTCTGGTGGACTCCAGGATGTCTAAATATTTGGAAAGTACAAGCTTTGGGAATGGGGGATTTGTTAGAAGTCATCTCCTGTCTATTTGTATACACCAGGGCCTCTGTTGTGGGTGTGCCCGCCCGTATATCATTTTTCCACACTCCCCGTATTTTTTCCCTATTTTTCCCATTTTTTTCTAGTGGCTGGAGGGCTGCCAGTTGATGCCAGGAGCACTCTGAGGCTGGCCGACTGCATCTGTATCAGTCGTGGGCTGTAGGAGTGCTGGCCGACTTGTTCTGTCCAGGCGTGGGGCATCAGATGCTGGCCGACTGCTATATTCAGCAATCGTGGGATTTTGTCCAGTCGTGGGCCTCTTCTAGAGCTGGCCGACTGCCCTCATGGGCTTGTATATATTGCCCCCCATCCTCCTCCACTTTCTCATTCAGTATCTTCGGGATCTTGTGTACAGAGAAGAGTTTACACACATCTCTCTGTGTTTCTTGTGCTGATTATTTTCTGCAGTCTACTTGCTCTTGTCTACCCAAGTTTGGATATCATTTCCGCTGCATATTCTGACATGGTATCAGAGCCCTAGGCTCTAGGAGATCTTGGGCGTTTTTTTGAGCAAGAGGGGGAGCAACAGGTTGCTGATCGGTGGACTGAACGGGAACTGAAGGTGCAAGAGGAAGGCGGGCAAAGGGGCTGGACAGCCACTTGCATATATTCTGATTTTCAGATTTTTTCCCACCCACCCACCCTTTCAGGTTACTCTCCGAGATGGCGGACTTACTCGAGATGGCTGAGAAGCACGTGAAGATTCCGACTCTCCCCACGTTCCCAGTGGATCGGCAGTTGGACGGGTCCAATTACGGCATCTGGAAGGTCATGATGGAGTCAGTTTTGGAGTCATATGATCTTGCTGATTTTATTATCAAAGGGGTGCCAAGGCCGGAAGCTGAGGAAGGGGAGTTATTATCAACGAGGAAGGACCGCGAGGCACAGGCACAAATGTGGGACCGTGTCAACGCCAAGGTCCGGTCGTTTATATTCCTCAATTGCACACCACAGGTGATCAACCATGTGAAGCACATGACGCTGGCGAGAGGCATATGGGAGCACTTGGCTTCTTTGTACAACAGGGTGTCACCCATGAAGCGGATATCCTTGGAAGTGCAGATGCGGGTTATGAACCCTGCAAAGTCTTCGACGATGCGGGAACACATTAACAAGCTGCAGGCCCTTCAGCAGGAAGTCCTTCAAGCAGGGAAAGAGATATCGTCCGAAGATATGGCCATCACGTTACTGTCCCACTTGCCTGGTCAGTATTCCGCTTTCTATTCCTCGTGGATCACGAGTGGCAGGCTCAGCACCATTACTTGGGAGGAGCTTGTGCCAATGGTCTTGGACCAGGAGGAACGTTTCACGAACCCTCCTCACGGCGGAGGTTCGGAGGCCTTAACTGGCCAACGGTCGAAAGGCCGTAATACCAACAAGGGCAAAGGGAAGGCTTCACCAGATAAGTCTTACGAGAAGAAGCCTGATCCAGAACGAGAGAAGCTGAAGGCCGAAAGATCGTGTAATGATTGTGGCGAGACAGGCCACTACTGGAGGAAGTGCCCTAAGCGGACAGGGAAGAGTGCTGATTCCTCAGCCTCAGCTGCGAAGACTCCGGCATTTGTGCACTTGGAGATGGTGGACTCCGATGATTCATCGTCTTCGAGCGAGGAGGCAGTTGGCTTCACCGCAAAGGATACTCGGGAATGGATTCTCGACAGTGGTGCTTCCAGGCACATGACTCCATCCCGTGACTTCTTCCTGGATCTGAAACGGCAGTCAGGTCGTATCTTTATTGGCGATAACTCCACTATTCCGATTCATAGTGAGGGCCGGATGGAGATCATTCCCGATGGCAAGGGGGGCAAGCATGCTTCCCGTGTTCTTTATGTCCCTGCTCTGGGCTTTCATCTTTTGTCAGTGCATGAGGTATGCAAGACTGGCTTTCGGGTGGAATTTGAGGAGCATTCAGTTGCTCTAAGGGACCGTGAGACAGGCAAAGTTGTTTGGGAAGACGGTGTGGAGAACGGCATCTACAAGCTCTCTGCACTCTCCTCACTGACAGGCTCTCAGGTCGGAGACTTGTGGCACTTTCGTTTTGGCCACTTAAATGTGGATGCTTTGCGGCGCGCCTTCCGGGACCAGATGGTGGTTGGCTTGCCAGATGTTGGTAGTAGGCAAGGACGCTGCAGTTCTTGCATACGTGGCAAGCAGCACAGGGAATCCTTTCCGAAGCAGGCTTCCAGGCGGGCTTCGAAACCTTTGGAGTTGATTCACACTGACTTGTGTGGACCACAGCAGATACCATCCTTGGGAGGATCTCTCTACTTCATGCTGCTTGTTGATGATTGTACCAGATTCACGTGGGTCTACCTTCTTTCACAGAAGGACCAGGCTTTTGCTCGGTTCAAGGATTGGCACGTGATGGTGGAGAAAGAGTCTGGATTTCAGGTCAAGACTCTCAGGGCTGACAAAGGAGGGGAATTCTCCTCGACTGTATTCTTTCGGTTTTGTGCAGATCATGGCATCAAGAGGGAATTGGCCAATACCGGATCGCCTTCGGAGAATGGAGTTGTTGAACGTAAGAACAGGACTGTGGTGGAGATGGCGAGGACTATGCTGGAGCATCGTGATCTTCCTCGTCCACTTTGGGGTGAGGCTGTGGCAACAGCTGTCCATACCATTAACCGCTCTCCGACGACTTCTGTACCCCATATGACTCCATTTGAGGCATATTTTGGCAGGAAACCCGATGTCTCGCACTTCCGTGTCTTTGGGAGTGACGCGTATGTACGTATTCCGAAGAAGCAGAGGGGGAAGCTTGACTCCAAGTCCCGCAAGCTGGTATTTGTGGGGTATAACTCTCTTTCCAAGGGATACAGGTTGTATGATCCAGAGAGGAACGAGATTGTTGTCAGCCGGGATGTGGTCTTTGACGAGCATGTTCTAGCATCCACTGTCGAGGAGCCGCCACTTCTTGGAGATCCAGAGTCTGATGATGATTCCCAGTCTACCACTCCAGTTGATCCACCTCAGTCATCACAGGAGGTTGAGCCCGCAGCTGGAGTTGAGCCCCCGCGACTACAGGAGGCTCCACGATCTGTTCGAGTACCTAGGTGGTTGATGGACACCCTTCGGGAGTCAGGTGTCACGGAGCTACCCTCCGAGTGGACCACAGAGGACGGCCCTCGAAGATCACATCGAGTTCGAGATAAAAGCAACACGGCGGAGCTTCTTCAGGTGAACTATGCTCTCATGTCTCGTATCATGCGGGATAAAGAGCCCACTTCCGTAAAAGAAGCCCTTTCACAGGATACTTGGAGGGAAGCCATGCAGGTGGAACTTGACGCCATCGAGAAGAACAACACTTGGGAGTTGGTACCGAGGCCGTCGAAGCCGTCAGTCATTGGTGTCAAATGGGTCTTTAAGACCAAGTACGCGGCTGATGGGTCGGTGGACAAACACAAAGCCAGGCTCGTGGCTAAGGGTTATGCTCAGCGGCCAGGCATCGACTACGAGGATACCTTTGCACCGACAGCGCGGATGACCACGATTCGGACCGTTCTTGCCCTTGCTTCTTCTCAGAGGTGGCCCGTGTACCAGATGGATGTAAAATCGGCGTTCCTTAATGGTGACCTGCAGGAGGAGGTGTACGTTGAGCAGCCTCCAGGCTTCATTGTTCCAGGATCGGAAGGGATGGTTTACAGGTTACGTAAGGCCTTGTATGGTCTTAAGCAGGCTCCGCGGGCTTGGAATCAGAAGATTGATTCCTTCTTTATTCGGACTGGATTCCAGAGATCGGTTGCAGATCCGAACCTGTATCTCTTTCGGGAACGCGGCATGGTCACACTCATCATCCTTTATGTGGATGATCTCATTCTCACCGGCGGTCATGTGGAGCACATTGGAGTGACGAAGGCTGCCTTGTCAAAGGAGTTTGAGATGACCGACTTAGGCTTACTCCACTTCTTCTTGGGATTGGAGATCTAGCAAACCCAGAGGGGGTTTTTCGTCTCTCAGCAGCGGTATGTTCATGAGTTGCTTGAGGCCTTTGGGATGGAGAACTGCAAGCCTATTACTTCGCCGATGGACCCGAACACAAAGTTAACCATTACAGATCCTTGTGAGCCAGTTGATGCCTCGCAGTACCGGAAGTTGGTTGGTTCATTGATCTGGTTGCTGAACACCAGATTGGACTTGAGCTTCTCCGTGGGGCTGTTGAGCTCTTTTATGCAGACGCCATTGAAGACTCATTGGGACGCAGGATTGCGCATCTTGCGGTATCTGCAGAGTACGAAGGATCTGGGACTCTTTTACACAGGAGGGAATGGAGTCAAGCTCCAAGGTTGGAGTGACTCAGATTGGGGAGGAGATCCAGACACGAGGAGATCTACTTCAGGATACACTTTTACCCTCGGCTCAGGAGCGGTTTCTTGGAGCAGCAAGAAGCAGCCAACTATTGCCCTTTCTTCGACAGAGGCAGAGTATCGGGCTGCTTGTGGTGCTGCTTGTGAGGTTGTATGGCTGCGGAGGCTGCTAGGCGAGATGGGGTTTCCACAGAGGGAGCCCACAGTCATCCAGTGTGATAACCAGAGTTGTATAGCTATTGCTCGGAACCCGGTTTTCCATGCCCGGACCAAGCATATAGAGATACAGTATCACTTTGTTCGTGAGAAGATCTTGGCGGGTGACATCTTGCTACTTTATTGTTCGACGGAGGACAATGTTGCGGACCTCTTCACGAAGTCTCTACCTCAGGCTACGCTCAGGCGGCACTCCAGCTCCCTGGGGTTGGTTACACAGCCAGGAGCTGAGAGGGGGTGTTAGAAGTCATCTCCTGTCTATTTGTATACACCAGGGCCTCTGTTGTGGGTGTGCCCGCCCGTATATCATTTTTCCACACTCCCCGTATTTTTTCCCTATTTTTCCCATTTTTTTCTAGTGGCTGGGAGGGCTGCCAGTTGATGCCAGGAGCACTCTGAGGCTGGCCGACTGCATCTGTATCAGTCGTGGGCTGTAGGAGTGCTGGCCGACTTGTTCTGTCCAGGCGTGGGGCATCAGATGCTGGCCGACTGCTATATTCAGCAGTCGTGGGATTTTGTCCAGTCGTGGGCCTCTTCTAGAGCTGGCCGACTGCCCTCATGGGCTTGTATATATTGCCCCCCATCCTCCTCCACTTTCTCATTCAGTATCTTCGGGATCTTGTGTATAGAGAAGAGTTTACACACATCTCTCTGTGTTTCTTGTGCTGATTATTTTCTGCAGTCTACTTGCTCTTGTCTACCCAAGTTTGGATATCATTTCCGCTGCATATTCTGACAGGATTATCCTAGAATACAAAGGACCACACTCCTAAAATTTAGGAGAGTTGCTATTTTTGGCCCGACTCCGATGGAAATTCTGTTCGCGTCATTACATCTGGAATTGAGCAGATACCAAGAGTTGGCAAAGTGCCTATGACAGAATGTCTACCAGTTGGGATATTTTTAGAGAGAAAGTTTATGGAAGGACCCATCTCTTAGATTGGGACATGTGGCAAGAAAGTGGACCAAAGTGAGACGAGTGGCCTGACACTTGTTAGAAAGTGGATCAAAGTGAGACAAGTGGCCTCACACTTGTCACTTCAGCTATTGTGTGGCTCTCCACTTGTCATTGTAGCCTTATCTTGCCATTTTAGCTCATGGGAGGCCCAAATCTATAAATTGGAGCCCTCTCTCTTCATTAATGAAGGCTCTCTTGCTGCACACTAGCCTCTACCACCGTTACAGGCTGCCCTAATGATGGCTTCTTTCTCTCTCTCTTGAAGGCTGCCCATGAAGAATACCGGCTGTTGGGGACTGTTTTGGAGGCTTCCATCGCGAAGAAATACTGAAGGCAAGGGTATTTAATCATTTATTATGATTTCTAGCCATTGTACTTGTTGTACCAGCCCTTGTACTTGCTGTACCAGCCGTTGTAATGGCTGTACAAGCCCTTGTACCTACTGTACTAGCCACTGTACTGGTTGTACCAGCCCTTGTACTTGTTGTACTTGCTGTACCACCCATTGTATCGGCTATACCAGCTTTTGTACTTGTTGTACCAGCCACTGTACCTGTTGTACCAACCATTGTACCTACTGTACCGGCTGAATGGAGAGTTGTACTTGTTGTACCAGCTCTATTGCATGAAGACCCGTGGTTTTTGGGGAAGAATCAGTACCCACACGGAGGTATATGGATTATATTGTTGGCTCGGCATTTCTACAGCCTATGTTCCGGCTTGGTAGCCTCGTGTTGGGCTGTGTTATGGCATTTATATATGGATAATCCGGCATCTCCCGTGGGGAGAGTATGGCCCTCAAAGCTTGTACATGAAATTATTCTCCTTGGGTAATAAAATACTCCAAGGGGGGGGTCTGGCTCACATCTTGCCAAGATTGAACAACTATGGTTAGATTTAGCTCTCATCTTTGAGATGACTAATTTAGGACTTCTCCACTGCTTTCTTGGGATGGAGGTCTATCAGTCTTTTGATGGAGTGTTTCTTAGCCAGTACAGATATTTGCAGCAGCTCCTGGAGACATTTGGGATAACCGAGTGTCATCCAATTTCTTGTCCGATGGATCCTAACTCCAAGCTCTCCTGTGATGATCCCTCTCCCCTCTTCGAGAATAGTACACAGTACCGAAGGCTTGTTGGTTCTCTTATTTATTTGACTTACACCAAGTCTGATGTTACTTACAATGTCAGTGTTCTTAGTCAGTTTTCTTCCGCTCCTCAACATTTTCATTGGCAGGCCATTCTGAGGGTTCTCTGATACTTATCTGATACCTTGGACTATTGAGCTTGTTGGATACTCTAATGCTGATTGGGTAGGTGACCAGGATACTCAACGATCCACTTCTGGTTATTGCTTCACTCTTGGTTTTGGTCTTATTTCCTGGAGATCCAAGAAGCAGAATACAATTTCATTATCTTCTACTGAGGCTGAATACCATGCTTATTTGGATACCTGCTTTCTTGTTTGATCTCTACTTGCTTCTGCTTCATATTCACATATTCTCACATCCTTGGCCCTTAGGGTGGCCTACAAGGCCTACCCCCTTCGTATGCAAAGGTCTTGACCCTTTTCTGGGATGGCCCACAAGGCTGCCCCTTCCATTGACATGCAACTACATGCTCTATTCCTCAGATGCTTGGTATTTGGCTACAAGCCGAACACTCGAAACACCTGTCATCATTCCAGAGGGTGACTCACAGTACAGACTGGTACTGCATCATGTGCGGGACTTGCACACGTGACCAAGACCATGTACGGGCTTGAACACTTGACCTTGTACGCTGTCATGTGCATCACAGATGCCATGGACATTCTCAGGGCTAGATCCAGAAGAGGCAAACAGATAAAGACCATGAACCAGTAGAAGATAGGTAGAACCAGAATGTAGGAGCTTCAGGTGTAGCATCTGAAGTGGACTTGGAGCAAAGCATGGATCAGATGGCTGTCGGCTGCAGGACAGTGGATGCTGGCTGCCAGAAGAGATGTCGGCTTACGTCAGCAGAGGGTGGGCAGCATGCGCATCAAGGACAAGGACCAGCAGCAGTCGTGTAGGGCTAAAAGGGCTTGTATGGACATGGAACTGGCCGACCAGCAGTCGGCCAGCATAAAGTGTCCAAAGACCCATATAAATAGGTCCACATGCTCAAGGTTTCATTGATTCAGCCCACTAGGGGTTTGAGTCATTAGGAGTCCTAGTCTAGGGCAGAATTTTGGGTGTTTTACCACCTTTTCAAGAAGGCAGCCAAGGGCTGCAGATATGTACCTTTTTGTACCATAGTATACACTGAATTTTCCAGCACTTCTCTCTCTCTCTCTCTCTCTCTCTCTACTCTCTCTCTACCTGCGTTTTTGCATCAGATGGTGCGTTTTTGCATCAGAAGGTTTCCAAGAGTGTTTAGGGTTGAACGAAGACTACCCAGAGCTTCCGCATGTTACATTGGTATCAGAGCATCAGGCTCAGCAAAGCTAAACACTGATTCAGTCCCAGATGATGGTGTACAGGTCCAAGCTACAGGAAAGTACACGGATTCGAAGCCCAAGGCGGGAACACAGATCGGGAAGAACTCCCAGGAGGTTTGTTGGTGGTGTTCCACAGTGCCAGATGGGGATGGCAGTTCCGTGAGCCAGATAGGTTCTCAGGTAACGGTCCCAAGGGAGGTTCATCCTCCAAGGGTGATGTGAGAGTGCCAGACTCAGTTCCAGGAAAGAAGACCAAGACGGTGTTCAGAGTCAGGGCAGGGATGGATGGTGGACTAGAGGAACCAGATGCATAGATCTTCATCAGAGACAGAGTGGTTTGGAGAACAGACCGGATTTTCAGAGAAAAAGGTTTGCTAGGGATGGAAGATGACAGAGGGACTTCGGGACAGGATTGGGATGATGACAGTCATCCAAGAGCAGGTTGGATTCCCGTCATCAAGTTTAGCAGAGGGGGATGTCATGTGCATCAGAGATGCCATGGACATTCTCAGGGCTAGATCCAGAAGAGGCAAACAGATAAAGACCATGAACCAGTAGAAGATAGGTAGAACCAGAATGTAGGGGTGTAGCATCTGAAGTGGACTTGGAGCAAAGCATGGATCAGATGGCTGTCGGCTGCAGGATAGTGGATGCTGGCTGCTAGAAGAGATGTCGGCTTACGTCAGTAGAGGGTGGGCAGCATGCGCATCAAGGACAAGGACCAGCAGCAGTCGGGCAGGGCTAAAAGGGCTTGTATGGACATGGAACTGGCCGACCAGCAGTCGGCCAGCATAAAGTGTCCAAAGACCCATATAAATAGGTCCACATGCTCAAGGTTTTATTGATTCAGCCCACTAGGGGTTTGAGTCATTAGGAGTCCTAGTCTAGGGCAGAATTTTGGGTGTTTTACCACCTTTTCAAGAAGGCAGCCAAGGGCTGCAGATATGTACCTTTTTGTACCATAGTATACACTGAATTTTCCAGCACTTCTCTCTCTCTCTCTCTCTCTCTCTCTCTCTCTCTACTCTCTCTCTACCTGCGTTTTTGCATCAGATGGTGCGTTTTTGCATCAGAAGGTTTCCAAGAGTGTTTAGGGCTGAACGAAGACTACCCAGAGCTTCCGCATGTTACATACGCTTAGAGTGGAACCCTGGCTGACTGGTCTCGGACTAGGGCTCACAAGGGAGTAGTTTCCGCTCTAGGTCCTGCACCTGGTTGTACAGATATGTACATGTGGCAATCCAAGTGTGGGATGCACGTGACAAAGAGTGAGGGATATTGGTAACTCCTTAGGGGGTTCTTAGGGATTTATTTTTAATGCACATAAGGACTTAAGTTTACCATAAGATGTAACACCACTCCACCTCCTAAGATGGCTGCCCTATTGTGAATCGACTTCTATAGACCGCACTAGGGTGCACGTATCTTGTGGATGAGGGCTAAAATGATAGACAAGAGACATTTTGAGGCTTACACTTGGAGCGAATCATGGAAGGCTGTGAACAATTAATTGATTATTGTTGAAAATGAGCATGAGGGAAGCCCGTAGGTGCTTTCAGGCATAAGAGATTGTTGCTACAACCAATGACCTCTAGCATATATGCAAGAATGAGATGAAAACTGAGGGGAAGGGTGTGCACCCTTATATATGTTAGAAGTCATCTCCTGTCTATTTGTATACACCAGGGCCTCTGTTGTGGGTGTGCCCGCCCGTATATCATTTTTCCACACTCCCTGTATTTTTTCCCTATTTTTCCCATTTTTTTCCTAGTGGTGGGAGGGCTGCCAGATGATGCTAGGAGCACCCCAATGCTGGCCGACTGGACTTTCTTCAGGCGTGGGCATCAGGGCTGCTGGCCGACTGCTTTTGCACCAGTCGTGGGCATCAGGCTGCTGGCCGACTGCATTTATGCAGTCGTGGGATTTTCTCCAGTCGTGGGCACTATCTGCTGCTGGCCGACTGCCCTCTAGGAGTTGTAAATATTGCCCCTCAGCCCCCACCACTTCCTCATTCAGTATTTCCGGGATCTTGTGTATAGAGAAGAGTTTACACACCTCTCTCTCTGTGTTTCTTGTGCTGATTATTTTCTGCAGTCTACTTGCTCATGTCTACCCAAGTTTGGTTATCATTTCCGCTGCATATTCTGACTTGGTATCAGAGCCCTAGGCTCTGGGAGATCTTGGGCGTTTTTCTGAGCAAGAGGGGGAGCAACAGGTTGCTGATTGGTGGACTGTTTCGGGCTGAACGGGAAGAGAAGGTGCATGAGGAAGGCGGGCAAAGGTGCTGGACAGCCACTTGCAGATTTTCAGATTTTTCCCACCCACCCACCCTTTCAGGTTACTCTCCGAGATGGCAGATAGAGATGGCTGAGAAGCACATGAAGATTCCGACTCTCCCCACGTTCCCAGTGGATCGTCAGTTGGACGGGTCCAATTATGGCATCTGGAAGGTCATGATGGAGTCAGTTCTGGAGTCATATGACCTTGCTGATTTTATTATCATAGGGGTGCCACGGCCGGAAGCTGAGGAAGGGGAGTTATTATCGACGAGGAAGGACCGAGAGGCACAGGCACACATGTGGGACCGTGTCAACGCCAGGGTCCGGTCGTTTATTTTCCTCAATTGCACACCACAGGTGATCAACCATGTGAAGCACATGACGCTGGCGAGAGGCATATGGGAGCACTTGGCTTCTTTGTACAACAGGGTGTCACCCATGAAGCGGATATCCTTGGAAGTGCAGATGCGGGTTATGAACCCTGCAAAGTCTTCGACGATGCGGGAACACATTAACAAGCTGCAGGCCCTTCAGCAGGAAGTCCTTCAAGCTGGGAAAGAGATATCATCCGAAGATATGGCCATCACGTTACTTTCCCACTTGCCTGGTCAGTATTCCGCTTTCTATTTCTCGTTGATCACGAGTGGCAGGCTCAGCACCATTACTTGGGAGGAGCTTGTGCCAATGGTCTTGGACCAGGAGGAACGTTTCACGAACCCTCCTCATGGCGGAGGTTCGGAGGCCTTAACTGGCCAACGGTCGAAAGGCCGTAATACCAACAAGGGCAAAGGGAAGGCTTCACCGGAGAAGTCTTCCGAGAAGAAGCCTGATCCAGAACGAGAGAAGCTGAAGGCCGCAAGATCTTGTAATGATTGTGGCGAGAAAGGCCACTACTGGAGGAAGTGCCCTAAGCGGACAAGAAAGAGTGCTGATTCCTCAGCCTCAGCTGCGAAGACTCCGGCATTTGTGCACTTGGAGATGGTGGACTCCGATGCTTCATCATCTTCGAGCGAGGAGGCAGTTGGCTTCACCGCGAAGGATACCCGGGAATGGATTCTCGACAGTGGTGTTTCCAGGCACATGACTCCATCCCGTGACTTCTTTTTGGATCTGAAACGGCAGTCAGGTCGTATCTTTATTGGCGATAACTCCACTATTCCGATTCATAGTGAGGGCCGGATGGAGATGATTCCCGACGGCAAGGGGGGCAAGCATGCTTCCCGTGTTCTTTATGTCCCTGCTCTGGGTTTTCATCTTCTGTCAGTGCATGAGGTTTGCAAGACTGGCTTTCGGGTGGAATTTGAGGAGCATTCAGTTGCTCTAAGGGACCGTGAGACAGGCAAAGTTGTTTGGGAAGGCGGTGTGGAGAATGGCATCTACAAGCTCTCTGCACTCTCCTCACTGACAGGCTCTCAGGTCGGAGATTTGTGGCACTTTCGTTTTGGCCACTTAAATGTGGATGCTTTGCGGCACGCCTTCCGGGACCAGATGGTGGTTGGCTTGCCAGGTGTTGGTAGTAGGCAAGGACGCTGCAGTTCTTGCATACGTGGTAAGCAGCACAGGGAATCCTTTCCGAAGCAGGCTTCCAAGCGAGCTTCGAAACCATTGGAGTTGATTCACACTGACTTGTGTGGACCACAGCAGATACCATCCTTGGGAGGATCTCTCTACTTCATGCTACTGCTTGATGATTGTACCAGATTCACGTGGGTCTACTTTCTTTCACAGAAGGACGAGGCTTTTGCTCGGTTCAAGGATTGGCACGTGATGGTGGAGAAAGAGTCTGGATTTCAGGTCAAGACTCTCAGGGCTGACAAAGGAGGTGAATTCTCCTCGACTGTATTTTTCCGGTTTTGTGCAGATCATGGAATCAAGAGGGAATTGGCCAATACCGGATCGCCTTCGGAGAATGGAGTTGTTGAACGTAAGAACAGGACTGTGGTGGAGATGGCAAGGACCATGCTGGAGCATCGTGATCTTCCTCGTCCACTTTGGGGTGAGGCTGTGGCAACAGCTGTCCATACCATTAACCGCTCTCCGACGACTTCTGTACCCCATATGACTCCGTTTGAGGCATATTTTGGCAGGAAACCCGATGTCTCGCACTTCCGTGTCTTTGGGAGTGACGCGTATGTACATATTCCGAAGAAGCAGAGGGGGAAGCTTGACTCCAAGTCCCGCAAGCTGGTATTTGTGGGGTATAACTCTCTTTCCAAGGGATACAGGTTGTATGATCCAGAGAGGAACGAGATTGTTGTCAGCCGGGATGTGGTCTTTGACGAGCATGTTCCAGCATCCACTGTCGAGGAGCTGCCACTTCTTGGAGATCCAGAGGAGTCTGATGATGATTCCCAGTATACTACTCCAGTTGATCCACCTCAGTCATCACAGGAGGTTGAGCCCGCAGCTGGAGTTGAGCCCCCGCGATCACAGGAGGCTCCACGATCTGTTCGAGTACCTAGGTGGTTGTTGGACACCCTTCGGGAGTCAGGTGTCACGGAGCTACCCTCCGAGTGGACCACAGAGGACGGCCCTCGAAGATCACATCGAGTTCGAGATAAAAGCAACACGGCGGAGCTTCTTCAGGTGAACTATGCTCTCATGTCTCGTATCATGCGGGATAAAGAGCCCACTTCCGTAAAGGAAGCCCTTTCACAGGATACTTGGAGGGAAGCCATGCAGGTGGAACTTGATGCCATCGAGAAGAACAACACTTGGGAGTTGGTACCGAGGCCGTCGAAGCGGTCAGTCATTGGTGTCAAATGGGTCTTTAAGACCAAGTACGCGGCTGATGGGTCGGTGGACAAACACAAAGCCAGGCTCGTGGCTAAAGGTTATGCTCAGCGGCCAGGCATCGACTACGAGGATACCTTTGCACCGACAGCGCGGATGACCACGATTCGGACCGTTCTTGCCCTTGCTTCTTCTCAGAGGTGGCCCGTGTACCATATGGATGTAAAATCTGCGTTCCTTAATGGTGACCTGCAGGAGGAGGTGTACGTTGAGCAGCCTCCAGGCTTTATTGTTCCAGGATCGGAAGGGATGGTTTACAGGTTACGTAAGGCCTTGTATGGTCTTAAGCAGGCTCCCAGGGCTTGGAATCAGAAGATTGATTCCTTCTTTATTCGGGCTGGATTTCAGAGATCGGTTGCAGATCCGAACCTGTATCTCTTTCGGGAACGCGGCATGGTCACACTTATCATCCTTTATGTGGATGATCTCATTCTCACCGGCGGTCATGTGGAGCACATCGGAGTGACGAAGGCTGCCTTGTCAAAGGAGTTTGAGATGACCGACTTAGGCTTACTCCACTTCTTCTTGGGATTGGAGATCTGGCAGACCCAGAGGGGGTTTTTCGTCTCTCAGCAGCGGTATGTTCATGAGTTGCTTGAGGCCTTTGGGATGGAGAACTGCAAGCCTATTACTTCGCCGATGGACCCGAACACAAAGTTAACCGTTACAGATCCTTGTGAGCCAGTTGATGCCTCGCAGTACCGGAAGTTGGTTGGTTCATTGATCTGGTTGTTGAACACCAGATTGGACTTGAGCTTCTCCGTGGGGCTGTTGAGCTCTTTTATGCAGACGCCATTGAAGACTCATTGGGACGCAGGATTGCGTATCTTGCGGTATCTGCAGAGTACGAAGGATCTGGGACTCTTTTACACAGGAGGGAATGGAGTCAAGCTCCAAGGTTGGAGTGACTCAGATTGGGGAGGAGATCCAGACACGAGGAGATCTACTTCAGGATACACTTTTACCCTCGGCTCAGGAGCAGTTTCTTGGAGCAGCAAGAGGCAGCCAACTATTGCCCTTTCTTCGACAGAGGCAGAGTATCGGGCTGCTTGTGGTGCTGCTTGTGAGGTTGTATGGCTGCGGAGGCTGCTAGGCGAGATTGGGTTTCCACAGAGGGAGCCCACAGTCATCCAGTGTGATAACCAGAGTTGTATAGCTATTGCTCGGAACCCGGTTTTTCATGCCCAGACCAAGCATATAGAGATACAGTATCACTTTGTACGTGAGAAGATCTTGGCGGGTGACATCTTGCTACTTTATTGTTCGACGGAGGACAATGCGGCGGACCTCTTCACGAAGTCTCTACCTCAGGCTACGCTCAGGCGGCACTCCAGCTCCCTTGGGTTGGTTTCACAGCCAGGAGCTGAGAGGGGGTGTTAGAAGTCATCTCCTGTCTATTTGTATACACCAGGGCCTCTGTTGTGGGTGTGCCCGCCCGTATATCATTTTTCCACACTCCCCGTATTTTTTCCCTATTTTTCCCATTTTTTCCTAGTGGTGGGAGGGCTGCCAGATGATGCCAGGAGCACCCCAATGCTGGCCGACTGGACTTTCTCAGGCGTGGGCATCAGGGCTGCTGGCCGACTGCTTTTGCACCAGTCGTGGGCATCAGGCTGCTGATCGACTGCATTTATGCAGTCGTGGGATTTTCTCCAGTTGTGGGCACTATCTGTTGTTGGCCGACTGCCCTCTAGGAGTTGTATATATTGCCCCTCAGCCCCCACCACTTCCTCATTCAGTATTTCCGGGATCTTGTGTATAGAGAAGAGTTTACACACCTATCTCTCTGTGTTTCTTGTGCTGATTATTTTCTGCAGTCTACTTGCTCTTGTCTACCCAAGTTTGGTTATCATTTCCGCTGCATATTCTGACAATATACCCCTCCTATGAGCTAGTCGGCCAACTGTAGTAGGCCGACAACTAATATGTGAAAGAGTGCACAGAGCGGAAGCAGAGTGGCACTAGAATGTGCTGAACAGAGAGTGCAAGACGGAGCAAACTATGCTGAATATACTGAACCAAAACAGTCCCAAGCAAGAGACACTGTTAGTCTCATAAGTGAGGGAGCAAAATATGTACAAGGCTGAATGAGAAATGAGAGGCCAGCACCCACTATTTATAGGGGGGGCCGACTGGAGCTCATAAATAGGCCGATTGGAGCTGTTGGACATGGCCGACTGTAAAAATGCCAGAATGGCTGGGCAAAATCCCAGAAAAATAGTAAAAAGGGGTGGCCAGTCCACAAGCAAGGGCCATAGAAAAGGGGACCAAATGGGCACCATAAAAGAGCAGAAACTGGGGATGAAAGTGCTAACACCCCCTCTCAGCACCAGATGCTGAACAAACTCCGAGAATCCGAAGATGAGGAGCCAAGGAAGCCTGAGAAACCGGCTTGGTGAACAAATCTGCAGCATTCTCCGCGGAAGGACAATACTCCAAACGCAAATCTCCAGCAAGAACCCGTTCGCGAACATAGTGATACTGAATCTCAATGTGTTTCGTACGAGCATGAAACACAGGGTTCTTGGCGATGGCGATGCAACTCTGATTGTCACACCAAAGAAGAGTAGATCCGGTAGGAGGACAGCCGAGCTCCTCCAATAATCTCCGCAACCATATCGCCTCACATGCAGCATAACAAACTGCACGGTACTCCGCCTCGGTAGAGGAAAGCGCCACAGTAGGCTGCTTTTTACTGCTCCAAGAAATGGCTCCAGACCCAAGTGAAAAAATACAACCAGTGGTCGAACGCTGTGTATTTGGATCTCCAGCCCAGTTTGAGTTAGACCATCCAACAAGAGTGCGTCCTTGGCCATAAAAGATGCCAAAATCTAGAGTGCCACGCAAGTACCGAAGAACTCTGAGAGCACACCGCCAATGCTGCTGACGGGGTTTGGATGAGAAGGAACTCAATAAATTGACTGCGAAGCATATGTCCAATCGGAAGTAGGTCAACCATACCAAACAACCGACGAGAACCCGATATTGTCCCTAATTAGTCCCTGGAGAAGCATCAAGTGAAGAAAGCTTCTCACCAATATCCATAGGAGAAGATATTGGTTTGCACCCAGTCATCTGAAATCTGTCGAGAATCTCTCGAGTGTACTTCTGCTGAGAGAAGAAAATGCCCTTCGAGGTCTGCCCTCAAAGCCAAGAAAATAATGCAAGAGGCCAAGATCCGTCATCTCAAACTCTGTCTCCAAAGCATCCATAACAGAACGGATCCGCACAGAATAAGAACCTGTAAAGATGAGGTCATCAACATAGACCACAATGATAACAATCAACCCCCTCTCTGTTGAGATTCAAGCTCGATGTCAGTGTGAGCCAGCTGCACTATGTGCTGGCATGTTAGGTAGGAACATGTGTGAGACATAAATGACCGCGTTCAGCTGGTCATAGTGTGTGGACATTTGCTAGGGTTAGATGTGTGTGGACACAACTCATAGTGTGTTGTGTGTATTATGAATTATGGCTTTATGCATTGGGTGAGAAGGGAGATGGCTTCCCTCTATGGTTAGGGTTTGCAATATACATTAGGTTTTGCTCCTGTGTGTGTGTCTCCTCTCCCTCTACCGCTTTTTCAACATGGTATCAGAGCCTTGTGCTGTCTATTAGGGTTTATGAGTGAGTGAGAGAAGAGGGAGAAGAAGCTGTGAAGAAAAGCTGTGAAGCTTGCCATTGAAGCTGTGAAGCTTGGAGCACACTGATTACTATCAGATCTGAGAGCTTGGCCTACCGCGTAAGGTCTTCTAAACATCCTTGAGCGGATTGCAGGTGATTCAGGCAAAAACAAAGCAAACTAGAGCAAATCAAAGCAAAGAAAAATTCTGGTTTTTTGGAAGCTTTCCATTAAAGCTTGGAAGCACTGATGTATGGTGGAAATACATGCAAATCTGGCAAAACAAACATGTATTTGACAAGGAGGAATGTATTGGCAACTGCTATGCAAGCCCTACTGTGATTTTGGAGCAATTTACATGCATTTGAATGAGTGAAAAATTCTAGTTTTTGAGCTCTCACAAAACAGAGAAAAGCAACTTAAAATTTGATGCATTTGGAGCATGTTTTTGGCAAAAATCAAGGCATTGACTAGTTACACACTTGCCTAGGTGTGTTGAGCACTTGATTACCTCATCAATTATTATTATAATCACTCCGAAACCCCTGTAGAGCAGGCGGCGCAGACTGCAGAGAGAAATAGGGCAGTTTTTTGATCATTTTGATGCGAGGAGGTTGATTACTACTTGTGTACTTGATATATTTCAAAATTGATTTAGCAATTGGCTAATACACACACTTGAGAAGAGGGCTACATGATTGGATTGAACAATTATGCCTAATTGAGCTGGGAATGAGCTGATTAAAAAGCCTGTCTACTAGTTGCAGAGAAACAGAGTGAGTTTAATCGAGCAATTAATCCTTGGTCTTAAACAATTGGACAAATTCCTCTTACATGGAGTTAGTGGACATCATTGCTAAGCTAATGAATGCCTGGTTGCTCAATTTGGACAAAGATTGAAGAAATTAGAGCAAAATTACTACTGGTTTTTCTGGTTTTTTTGTTTTTTTCCAAAACAGAGAAAGGGGTTTTACAAAATTGATATGTATACATGTCAGATGGTGTTGATACTCAACATTGAGGTTGTTTAGGTGTCAATGCAAGTTACCCATACTTGATTGAACCACTACATTACAATTTGGAGCCTTGGAAAGCGCATCAAATCAGGGTATCTCGGACTGCGTGAGCCAGTTCATTTTGGATGCATACAGGTTGATTTTCTATATCAAAATTGAAGATTGTTGGCTACTTTGGAGTATCTGAAACATCCATTGGAGTGTGGTTGAGCTGAGGAAGGCTCGTTTACAGATTTGGAATTGTGCGGAAGCTGTATTTGCATTGAGTAAATATGTCAGATAATCCAGTACAGATTGTTGGTGAAAAGCTGGATAGGAAGAACTTCCAGGCATGGAAGTACATGATCAAAAGTTTTCTGAAGGGAAAAGGTTTTTGGAATCTCATTACAGGTGCTGAGCCAGAGCCAGAGCTACCCCGACAACCTACACAGCAGCAGGTTATAGCTCATAAGCAATGGTCAGAAAGAGCATTCAAAGTGTTGCATTATCTGTCTATATGTATTTCGGATGCTATGCTCATACACATACAGGATGCTAAGAATCCCAAAGATGCATGGGATACTTTGGTAAAGATGTTTGATACAGACACGAGTGCTCGCAAGTCTCAGTTGCGACAACAAATACATAATGTGAAGCGGAATAGAAGGAGCATTCATGATTATGTGCAAGAAATTAAGAAGTTTGCAGATGCATTGGCAACAATAAATGTCCCCATGCCTGATGATGATTTGGTGGATATTACCTTGCGTGGTCTTGGCAAAGAATATAAATCTTTTGATACATCCATCTCGGTTCGGAGTACAGGTTTACCAGACTTTGATGAGTTGGTTTCACTCTTGCTTGTTGAGGAAATCAAACTCAGTGATTCCTTTCAGGATGCATCTACTAGCTATGATGATAATGGCAGAAATCAGGCTTTCTATTCGCAGAGAGGTTTTAGAGGCAGGGGGAGATTCACATCACGTGGCCGTGGTGTTAATGGTCGTGGATGGTAGGACAGGTCATCACAGCAGAATTTTCAGTCTTCATATGGTGCTAGAGGTGGTCGTGGATATACACCTCAGAGAGGCAGAGGTAATCCTCGTGGTAGAGGACGTTGGCAAGGTCAACAAACATCTATGCAAGATGTGGAATGCCATTATCGTGGGAAATTTGGTCATATGGCAAGAGATTGTTTCCGCAAACAGAATGATTTGAGAGGGGGTAGAGCACAACGTGGTGGACATTATGGTGGAAATTATGCATCAAGCAGTAATGATGGCACAGCAAATCACTTGTTTTCCCCATGAAACATGTTGTGGGATCTATGATGACAAATGCTGAGAATGATGATACTTGGTATATGGACTCTGGAGCATCAAACCATATGACTTGTCATGGTGAATGGTTTGAGCATATGAAGCCTATGGATGTGAAAGGCTATGTGGAAACAGGAGATGATACTCAGCATGCCATTACACATGTTGGAAGTGTACCATTGGTTATGCACAATGGTCAAACAAAATCTATGTCAGATGTATTGTATGTGCCTTCTATCACAAAAAGCTTGGCCTCAGTTGGTCAAATGGTGGAACAGGGATTACAGGTTCGTTTCAACGAGCATGGTTGCTTCGTTGAGGATTTCAAACATGGATGTAGAGTCATTGCTAAAGGCAAGAAAGAAGGCAGGTTGTTTAAGCTGGATGCTGGAATTCCTGAGTTAAAATCAGCCATGTTCTCTAAAAGCAGAAATGTGGTACATGACATTGATATGTGGCATAAGAGGATTGGACATGTCAATATACAAAGGTTAAAGAACATGCAGGCAAGAGGCATTGTTAGTGGGCTGCCTAGATTCAAGTATGATGGGCATATGCATGTTTGTGAAGCCTGTCAGTTTGGAAAGCAGGCAAGGTTGCGGTTTTCTAGAGAAGGAAACATGAGTAGCAGGCCACTTGAGATAGTACATAGTGATGTATGGGGTCCTGCACAAAACCCATCTATCAAAGGCAGTTTATACTATGTGACATTCATAGATGATTTCAGCAGGATAACATGGATATACTTTCTCAGAGAGAAGAGTGAAGTGTTGGAAAAGTTTATGGATTTCAAAGCTTTTGCAGAAAAGCAATATGGCTGTTGGATTAAATGTTTGAGGACAGATGGAGGTGGTGAATACACCTCAAAGGCTTTTGAGCATTTCTTGAGAAAGCATGGAATAAGAAGATAATTGACTTACAGGTATATCCCTCAGCAAAATGGTGTGGCTGAGAGAAAGAATAGAGTCATATGTAAAGTGGCTAGGGCAATGCTCAATGAAAAGAGCATGCCAGATTATTATTAGGCAGAAGCATGTGCTACCGCGGTGTATATATTGAATAAGACACCTACAGCAGCCATACATGGAAGTACGCCAGAGATGCGGCTTACAGGTTTTCGGCCAGACATTGGACACCTCAAAGTTTTTGGATGCATAGCTTATGTACATGTGCCTGATGAAAGAAGGAGGAAGTTGGATCCTAAGGCAGAAAAATGTGTATTTGTTGGATATGCAGAGGATCGTAAGGCATACAAATGTTATAATCCACAAACTAGACAAGTGGTCATCTCACGAGATGTGGTGTTTGATGAGCTTGCTAGTTGGTACAAAGCAAAGGATGAGGGTGTCATTGAGTCACTTGAAGCTGATGTGCCTGTGAACTTGCCACAAGGGAGTTCTAGTTCTACTTCTATGTCTGGGCCAGCAGAAGCTGAGAGTAGTACTGTATGTCCATGGTCAAGACGTTCAGGACATTTGAGGCATGAGAGTGTGAGCACTGGGAGTAGTGCTGTGGATAAAGGAAAGAAGGAGGTTGAAGGCATTGGAATTACAGGTTATGAGTCGTCCAGTTCAGAGAGTTTGGATGAGGAGCTTGGCATACCTGTTTTACGCACACCTGGTGCTAGGCCAGATAGATATGTGCCACCACATGCTAGAGTGACAGGTGTTCAGAGTGATCCGCATGCATTGCGGAGATCCCAAAGGGTCAGATATCCAGTTGACAGGTTGACATATCGAGATTTTGCTATGCATTATGCATATATGACGTCTTTGGTGAAGCATGTGGAACCTACATGCTATACAGAAGCTATTGGAATGCATATATGGGAGCAAGTAATGGATGTTGAGATGGACGCATTGATTCATAATGACACATGGGATTTGGTTGCATTACCAAAGGACAAAAATGTCATTGGTTGTAAATGGGTTTACAAAGTGAAGTGCAAGTCTGATGGTTCCATTGAAAGACATAAAGCAAGATTGGTAGCTAAGGGTTATGCACAAACCCAAGGTTTGGACTATAATGAAATATTCAGTCCAGTGGCAAAGATGGGAACAGTGAGAGCAGTCATTGCTATGGCTGCAGCTAATGGTTGGGAAATGCATCAAATGGATGTTAAAAATGCATTTCTAAATGGTGATCTACAAGGAAGTATATATGGCACAGCCAGAAGGGTATGTACACCCAAGGTATCCCACTCATATATGCAGATTGAAAAAGGCATTATATGATTTGAAGCAAGCACCTCGTGCTTGGAGTGATAAGATGAGCAGATATCTTATCTCTCTTGGATTTCAGATTTCTACGGCAGATTCTTCACTCTATGTGAAGAAGACAGATCATGGGATTGTTTTACTTGTCAATCTATGTGGATGACTTGATTATCACAAGTGATCATGGTACAGATGTGATGCATGTCAAGAAAGCATTGAGTGGGCAATTTGACATGAAAGACCTTGGTGAGTTGAGATACTTTCTTGGAATTGAAGTGATCAAAGACCATGCAGGTACATGGTTAGTGCAACGCCAATATGCATTGGATATGTTGGCAAAGTATGGCATGACAGGGTGTAAGCCTATGAGTACACCTTTGGAGCAAAATGTGAAGTTGCGGGCTGATTA
Organism: Cibotium barometz; assembly: GCF_041138505.1. Classification (NCBI taxonomy): domain Eukaryota; kingdom Viridiplantae; phylum Streptophyta; class Polypodiopsida; order Cyatheales; family Cibotiaceae; genus Cibotium; species Cibotium barometz. Next base: position 51,230,390 of record NC_141051.1, on the reverse strand, counting down.
TGGTGAGGAGTTGGATGATCTATCTATGTACAGAAAGATGGTTGGTAGTCTCATTTACATGACTATCACACGCCCGGATTTGAGTTATGCTGTGGGGCTAGTAAGCCAGTTTATGCAGAGCCCCAGAAAACCTCATTTGGATGCAGTGAGACGCATCATGCGATATGTAAAGACCACTGCACATTATGGTCTACTTTATGAGAGTGGTAAAGGCTTGGATATACATGGCTACACAGATGTTGATTGGGCAGGTAGCTCATATGACAGGAGGTCTACTAGTGGTTATGCCTTTACACTTGGAAGTGCCGTGGTGAGTTGGAGTAGCAAGAAGCAACCTACAGTTGCTTTATCTAGTACAGTGGCTGAATACAGAGGTGCAGCCATTGCTACCTGTGAGGCAGTATGGTTAAATAGTCTCTTGGCAGACTTGGGTGAGCCTATTGATGGCAAAGTTGTCATTCATTGTGACAACATGAGTAGCATACAGTTGGCAAAGAATCCAGTGTTTCATGCGAGGACCAAACATATAGAGGTCCATTATCACTTTGTCAGAGAGAAGGTGCTGGATGGTACAGTTGATCTACAGTATGTGAAGACTGATGAGCAGGTGGCAGACATCTTTACAAAGCCACTTAGCAGGGAGAAGTTTGAGTACTTCCGTACTATATTGGGAGTACATGGGATGAGCTTGAGGGGGAGTGTTGAGAGCCTTGATATCTCAAGCTCATCTACATCTTCATCTATGGCAGTACATCATGAGCTTGAGAGGGGCTGTTGAGATTCAAGCTCGATGTCAGTGTGAGCCAGCTGCACTATGTGCTGGCATGTTAGGTAGGAACATGTGTGAGACATAAATGACCGCGTCTAGCAGGTCATAGTGTGTGGACATTAGCTAGGGTTAGATATGTGTGGACACAACTCATAGTGTGTTGTGTGTATTATGGATTATGGCTTTATGCATTGGGTGAGAAGGGAGATGGCTTCCCTCTATGGTTAGGGTTTGCAATATACATTAGGTTTTGCTCCTGTGTGTGTGTCTCCTCTCCCTCTACCGCTTTTTCAACACTCTCAAGGAGGATATAAAGGTTTGAATCTGCATGAGAACGGCGCAGGCCGAGCTTCTGAAAGAACTCATCAATCCGCTGGTACCAAGCCCGCGGAGCCTGCTTTAGACCATATAAAGCCTTCTTCAGCCGGTACACATGATCCTGTTTGCCCGGAACATCCTGGCGGCTGATCAATATAAACCTCCTGTGGAAGCTCTCCATTCAGGAAAGCCGACTTGACGTCCATCTGGAAAACGGGCCATCTATGATGTCCTGCAAGTGCAAGAATGGTGCGAATGGTAGTCATCCGGGCAGTCGGAGCGAAGGTCTCATCGAAGTCGACACTAGGGCCCTGAGCATAACCCTTGGCAACCAACCTCGCCTTGTGCATTGAACCTCTCTGGAAGTTTGGAGAGTAGCCGAATAGCCATATCCTCTGTGGAGATATCCTTGCCACAAACAGCAAGCTCGTCCCGGAGATCTTTCATCTTCGAGATGAAAGCAGATAAAGATGGAAACGCAGAAACTGTTAAGTTCATAAGTTGCTTTTCCAATGGCAAAATCTGACCCGGAGACTTAATCTCATAGAGATCTGCAAAAGCCTTCCAAACTGTCAGAATACGCAGCGGAGATGATGACTAGATCTGGGAACACAAGAGCAAAAAACGCAAGCAGAAAAACAGCACAAGAGAGAGAGAGAGATGTAGGCGTGTAACTCTGCTCTGATATACACAAGAAGATCCCGAATATGATACAAGTGTGGTATGGGGGCTGGGGGCCTATTTATATGCCCCCACATCAGCAGTCGGCCTGCTGTAGGCAGCCGACTGGCCCTGAGAACTCCACGACCAGCATACATCTCCAGTCAGCCAGATCATCAGCAGTCGGCCACCTCCCAGATGCAGTCGTGGACCAGTTCAGCAGTCGGCCAGCACATGGGCTGCCTCCCAAGCCACAAAAAAATGGAAAAAAATAGGGGAAAAATGCGGGGAGTGAGGAAAAATGATAAAACACCTGATAAGGGCGGGCACACCCACAACAAAGGCCCTGGTGTATAAATCTAGACAGGAGATGACTTCTAACACCCCCTCTCAGCTCCTGGCTGTGTAACCAACCACTGGGAGCTGGGGTGTCGCCTGAGCAAATCCTGAGATAGCGACTTCGTGAAGAGGTCCACTGTACTGTCCTCCGTCGAACAGAATTCTAGCAAGATGTCATTAGCAACGATCTGTTCACGAACAAAGTGCCTCTGGATGACCATGGGTTCCTCCAGTGGAAGCCCAAACCTGCAATGCAACCTCTGCATCCTCACCACCTCACAACCAGCATCACAAGCAGCCCGGTACTCTGCCTCAGTCCGCGACAAGGCAAAAGATGACTGTCTCTTACTGCTCCATAAAACTGCTCCTGGGCCTGAAGTAGATCTCCTCGTGTCCGGATCTCCTCCCCAAACCGAGTCACTCCAACCGTGGAGTCGGACTCCATCCAACAATCCCCCTCCTGTGTACAAGAGTCCCTGATCCTTCGCATGCCGCAGAAACCACAGGAAACACAATCCTGCCTCCCAAAGAGACATCTGCAACCATGAGCTCAACTGCCTCATCAGGAAGCTCCCGTCCAATCTGGTGTCCATCAACCAGATCAATGAACCATACAGCTTCTGAGTCACAGAGACATCACACTGTTCACAAGGATCAACACTTGTTACGGTGCACAAACAAGTCCTGGAAACCTGATGAAACCTGTCACCCACCCCCTCTGAATCCGGAACCACAAAGCCTGGAGAAACCACCTCCTTCTACAAGTAAGCACCTGCCACCTGCCTGGCTTTCCGAAAGGTCCCCGTGGAAAGAACATCCTCAACTACTGGAAGTTCTATGTCCCGAACACTACGAGACATCAGAGCATAAGTGACCTGTTCAGCTTCCTCTGACTGAGACGAACACAAGAACTACCAACATCAGTACTGGAAAGTTCCTACCAACTGCTGCCATCTACTGGCAAGCTATCCACCATCTGGTCCCGGAAAGCCCGCACCTGCAGCGTATCCACACTTGAGTGGCCATTACCAGACTGCCACTCATCACAAACCTGAGGACCTGGGAGAGAGAGTGTTGAAAGCTTGTAAACTCCATTCTCCACTCCGCCTTCCCAAACCACTTGGCCTGTTGCTTTGTCCCGGAGAGCAACAAAATGCTCATCAAACTCCACCCGTACGCCAGTCTTGCAAACCTGATGCACTGACAATAGATGAAAACCAAGTGCCGGAACATACAACACCTGGGAGGAATGCTTCTCCCCTCTGCCATCGGGAACTATCTCCATCCTGCCCTCACTGTGAACTGGGATAGTGGACGTATCCCCAGTAAGAATATGACTAGAAAGCCTACAGAGATCCTGTAAACCGGAACGGGAAGGAGTCATGTGCCTGGAAGCACCACTATCGAGAATCCACTCCCGAGTATCCGTTGCGGAGAGTCCTCCAATCTCCTCCCTGCCTGAAGAAAATGAAGCATCGGTGTCCATCGCCTCCAGGTGCACAAAAGCCGGAGTCTTCATGACTGCTGCTGAGGAGTCTTCACCCTTCTCGGTCTTCCACTTGGGACACTGCCTCCAGTAGTGGCCTTTCTCGCCACAATCATTACAGGTCCTCTCTGCCTTCAGTTTCTCGCGGTCAGCGACGGACTTCTTCTCAGAAGACTTCTCCGATGAAGCCTTTCCTTTGCCCGAGTTACGGCCTTTCGACCGTTGGCCAGTTAAGGCCTCCGAACCTCCACCTTGAGGAGGGTTCGTGAATCGTTCCTCCTGGTCCAGGACCATGGGCACAAGCTCCTCCCACGTGATGGTGCTGAGCCTGCCAACTGGTAATCAAAGACGAGTAAAATGCTGAGTACGAAGAGGGCAAATGTGACAGCAACGTGATGGCCATGTCCTCTGACGATATCTCCTTCCCAGCCTGAAGAACTTCCTGCTGAAGAGCCTGCAGCTTGTTAATATGCTCCCGCATCGTCGCCGACTTTGCAGGGCTCATAACCCACATCTATACTTCCAAGGAAATCCTCTTCATGGGCGATACCCTGTTGTAAAGAGAAGCCAAATGCTGCCATATACCTCTGGCCAACGTCATATGCTTTACATGATTGATTACCTGTGGTGTGCAGTCGAGGAAAATAAACGAACGGACCCTGGCGTTGACACGATCCCACATGTGTGTCTGTGCCTCCCGGTCCTTTCGGATCGACGGTAACTCCCCTTCCTCAACTTCCGGCCGTGGAACCCCAACAATGACGAAATCGGCGAGGTCGTAAGACTCCAGAACAGATTCCATCATAACCTTCCATATGCCGTAGTTACTCCCGTCCAACTGACGGTCCACCGGGAACGTGGGGAGTGTCGGGATCTTCACACGTCTCTCGGCCATTTCATACAGATCTGCCATTGCGGGGATGTGCTCTGAAAAGGGTGGGTGGGTGGGAACAAAGAAAAAACTAAAACCTGCAAGTGGCTGTCCAGCAAATCAGCCCGCCTTCCTCTTGCTTCTCCTCTTCCCGAACAGTCCAAAACAGTCCACCAATCAGCCACAAAACAGTCCCCCTCTTGCTCACACAAATCCCAAGAACTATCTAGAGCCTAGGGCTCTGATACCATGTCAGAATACGCAGCGGAGATGATGACCAGATCTGGGAACACAAGAGCAAAAAACGCATGCAGAAAAACAGCACAAGAGAGAGAGAGAGAGATGTAGGCGTGTAACTCTGCTCTGATATACACAAGAAGATCCCGAATATGATACAAGTGTGGTATGGGGGCTGGGGGCCTATTTATATGCCCCCACATCAGCACAGTCGGCCTGCTGTAGGCAGCCGACTGGCCCTGAGAACTCCACGACCAGCACACATCTCCAGTCGGCCAGATCATTAGCAATCGGCCACCTCCCAGATGCAGTCGTGGACCAGTTCAGCAGTCGGCCAGCACATGGGCTGCCTCCCAAGCCACAGAAAAATGGAAAAAAATAGGGGAAAAATGCGGGGAGTGAGGAAAAATGATAAAACACCTGATAAGGGCGGGCACACCCACAACAAAGGCCCTGGTGTATAAATCTAGACAGGAGATGACTTCTAACACAAACTTCATGTGCAGCATCTGCTGTACGCACATGAGAGAGAACAACATCCTGACAGTTCAACATCAGGAAGGAGAAAACACGTCGATCATTCGACTGCCAAATATCAATCTGTGCCTGAGTCACACCACCGGAAGCAAGGGTGGGAGGGGTGGCATTGGCCTGTGTAACAAGCCAATCCCAGAGATCCACGCCACGCAAGGCTGATTTCACCTTCACCTTCCATATGGTGTAGTTGGTGTCAGAATTCGCCGTGGAGATGATGACCAAATCTGGGAACACGAGCAAAAACGCAGGCAGAAAAACAGCACAAGAGAGAGAGAGATGTAGGCGTGTAACTCTGCTCTATATACACAAGAAGATCCCGAGGAATGATACAAATGAGGTATGGGGGCTGGGGTCCTATATATACCTCCCTAGAGGGCAGTCGGCTAGCATAAATAAAAGCCCACGACTGATAAAAGATCCCACGACTGCATAAATGCAATCGGCCAGCAAACTGGTGCCCACGACTGATCAAAAACAGTCGGCCAGCAGCAAGAGTGCCCACGACTGATAAACACCCAGTCGGCCAGCACTGTACTGCTCTTGGCACCCTCTGGCAGCCCTCCCAAGCCTCAGAAAAAATGGAAAAAATAGGGGAAAAATGCGGAGAGTGGGGAAAAATGGGAAAACACCTCATAAGGGCGGGCACACCCACAACAAAGGCCCTGGTGTATAAAACTAGACAGGAGATGACTTCTAACACCCCCTCTCAGCTCCTGGCTGTGTGACCAACCACTGGGAGCTGGGGTGCCGCCTGAGCAAATCCTGAGAGAGCAACTTCATGAAGAGGTCCACCGTACTGTCCTCCGTCGAACAGAACTCTAGCAAGATGTCATCAGCAACGATCTGTTCACGAACAAAGTGCCTCTGGATGACCATGGGTTCCTCCAGTGGAAGCCCAAACCTGCAATGTAACCTCCTCCTGCTCCGTAAAACTGCTCCTGGGCTTGAAGTAGATCTCCTCGTGTCCGGATCTCCTCCCCAAACCGAGTCACTCCAACCGCGGAGTCGGACTCCATCCAACAATCCCCCTCCTGTGTACAAGAGTCCATGATCCTTCGCATGCCGCAGAAACCACAGGAAACGCAATCTTGCCTCCCAAAGAGACATCTGCAAGCATGAGCTCAACTGCCTCATCAGGAAGCTCCCGTCCAATCTGGTATCCATCAACCAGATCAATGAACCATACAGCTTCTGAGTCAAAGAGACATCACACTGCTCACAAGGATCAGCACCTGTTACGGTGCACAAGCAAGTCCTGGAAACCTGATGAAACCTGTCACCCACCCCCTCTGAATCCGAAACCACAAAGCCTGGAGAAACCACCTCCTTCTACAAGTAAGCACCTGCCACCTGCCTGGCTTTTCGAAAGGTCCCCGTGGAAACCATCCTCAACTACTGGAAGTTCTATGTCCCGCGACGAGACATCAGAGCATAAGTGACCTGTTCAGCTTCCTCTGACTCACGAACACAAGAACTACCAACATCAGTACTGGAAAGTTCCTGCCAACTGTTGCCATCTACTGGCAAGCTATCCACCACTTGGTCTCGGAAAGCCCGCACCTGCAGCGTATCCACACTTGAGTAGCCATTACCAGACTGCCACTCATCACAATCCTGAGGACCTGGGAGAGAGAGTGCTGAAAGCCTGGAAACTCCATTCTCCACTCCGCCTTCCCAAACCACTTGGCCTGTTGCTTTGTCCCGGAGAGCAACAAAATGCTCATCAAACTCCACCCGTACGCCAGTCTTGCAAACCTGATGCACTGACAACAGATGAAAACCAAGTGCCGGAACATACAACACCTGGGAGGAATGCTTCCCCCCTCTGCCATCGGGAACTATCTCCATCCTGCCCTCATTGTGAACTGGGATAGTGGATGTATCACCAGTAAGAATATGACCAGAAAGCCTGCAGAGATCCTGTAAACCGGAACGGGAAGGAGTCATGTGCCTGGAAGCACCACTATTGAGAATCCACTCCCGAGTATCCGTTGTGGAGAGTCCTTCAATCTCCTCCCTGCTTGAAGAAAATGAAGCATCGGTGTCCATCACCTCCAGGTGCACAAAAGCCGGAGTCTTCATGATTGCTGAGGAGTCTTCACCCTTTTCGGTCTTCCACTTGGGACACTGCCTCCAGTAGTGGCCTTTCTCGCCACATTCATTACAGGTCCTCTCTGCCTTCAGTTTCTCGCGGTCAGCGTCGGACTTCTTCTCAGAAGACTTCTCCGATGAAGCCTTCCCTTTGCCCGAGTTACGGCCTTTCGACCGTTGGCCAGTAAACGCCTCCGAACCTCCACCCTGACGAGGGTTCGTAAATCGGTCCAGGACCATGGGCACAAGCTCCTCCCACGTGATGGTGCTGAGCCTGCCGCTGGTAATCAAAGAAGAGTAAAATGCTGAGTACGAAGAGGGCAAATGTGACAGCAACGTTATGGCCATGTCCTCTGACGATATCTCCTTCCCAGCCTGAAGAACTTCTTGCTGAAGAGCCTGCAGCTTGTTAATATGCTCCCGCATCGTCGATGACTTTGCAGGGCTCATAACCCGCATCTGTACTTCCAAGGAAATCCTCTTCATGGGTGATACCCTGTTGTAAAGTGAGGCCAAATGCTGCCATATACCTCTGGCTAGCTTCATGTGCTTGACATGATTGATTACCTGTGGTGTGCAGTTGAGGAAAATAAACGAACGGACCCTGGTGTTTACACGATCCCACATCTGTGTCTGGGCCTCCCGGTCCTTTCGGATCGACGGTAACTCCCCTTCCTCTACTTCCGGCCGTGGAACACCAACAACGACGAAATCGGCGAGATCGTAGGACTCCAGTGTTGGGGTAAAGGCATTATGCCCACCCTTATAGTGTGTACAAGCCCATAAGTTATAGTGCATAGTACACTTAGTACTTTTAATGTACTAAGTGCACTATGTGTACTAGTGCAATATACATGTGTGATAGGGGAGTCACACACTCATCATCATGAGTTGACTTATCCCCACAACTCTCTCTCTCTCTCTCCCTTCTTGTTTCTCTGTGTATGTCTCCCACATGAACTCTAACCCTAACTCTCCCATTCAACATGGTATCAGAGCTAGGGTGGACTCTTGATCATGGTTATTTATGTATATTTGTGAGTGTTTGTTTGATTAAGCATATTTTATGATTTAGCCTTATTATTAAGAAAAAATTTAGCACACTCATTATCATTTGGTTGCATTGAGAGAGATTTGAAGCTGCCCATAGGAGATGGAGATTTGGAGTTGCTCATGAAGCTGAAAACCAGACATTGGAAGTGTCTTGAAGCTGTCAAAGAAGAGCTATGCAACAAGGAGGTTGCAATGAAGCTGCCATTGAAGTCTCAAGTGGAGATTTCTCATTGTGGAGATGACAAATGGTGTTGTCATCATCAAAGAAGCCGTCTACAAAGCTGAAAATGCAGATTTCAGCATCATGAAGGCTATGGAGTCTTCATAAACAACAAAGAAGCTGCCAAGGAGACAATGGTCTCATGAAAGGTTGGTCTTGTGAAGTTTTGCCTCAGATTTTGGTTGATTTTGAGCATGGAAGAATGCTCGTATTTGAAAAGGGTTGCCATGTTAGGATTTGTGAATCCTATGGTTCTTTGCACTTGGCAAAAGAGAATGTTTTAAGGTGCATGTTTTGCTTGGCTGAAGCAAGCAAGGTTTGAGACTCAAGATGGAGTCCATGTGTGTGCATCAAGAGTGGGATGCACTCATTTGTGGTGAAGAAAATGGCGGAGTACTCACAAAGTTTTTTGCACCTATGGTTCAAGAGAAACCACTTGAAGAAAGCACCCTTAATGTTCTGCATGCAAAGAAGGGGAGGATGTAGACTTTGATAAGCTCATTGGTGAGCTACAACATCCATTGAATGTATGAAAACCTCATTAGGGAGGTTTGATGGTTGAGGCAAAAGGAGATGAGCTCATGGGTAGCTCAAGGTATAGCCATGATGATGGTTGTGTAAATCTCATAGGAGATTTAACAGTTTGCTATGGCAAGAAGACGTGTGCTGCAGTTGAATGTGACTCTCAACAGGAGTGCACGGAGGAGATAGCTGTTGCAATGCAAGCATCAGCACTGTAGCAGATTGAAACCCAACATCTCAAAAGGAATTGACATGCCAATGGACGATCTCAGCGTTATGAAGGAGGCTCTTAGAGTTAAAGATGAAGAACTCCATCAGATTGTTGGGTTTTATGCTGTGTATGCACCCAGAGGAGTGCTAGTGATCATCAGTAGATTACTGGGGCACTTTTTACTTCAGTTAGTGGAGGTTTTTTCCCCCAGTTTAGCTCAGTTTCACTTATATGCAGTTTATAAGTGTTTTGGTCCACCCGGCACATTTTATGGCCGGACATGTGAACACTTATCTTTAGGGTCACTATTATGTGGCTATTGTACTTCACTTTTATCATCAAGCATATACTGAAGTCGTGTTCTCTCTCTCTGTTGGTTTCCACGCCTGCTTGAAGCTTCTGTAAACCCTAACCCTAACACTTCATTGCCTTCATTTGGTATCAGAGCATTGAAGGCTTGCCCTGCCCGTACACTTACAAGTTTTTGTTGCTGTTGCCCGTACAGCACCCGTACATCACTGCCCGTACACTTGAGCGCCGCCTCTGCAGTATTCGTACAGCTGCTCGCCTGCAGCAGCTGCCGTACCTGTTCGTTGTTGCTGTCAGCACCCGTACTTGCTCCGTACAGTCAGCGTCGACTGTACTTGTCAACGCTGGTCGCCTTAGTGTACTCAGTCGACTGTTGCAACAGGCGTCGCCTTGCTTCCGTACAGTCAGTGCCGCCCTCAGCTTCTGTTCCTGTCAGCGCACGTGTATCAGCTTCGAAAGACTGCGCCTGTCAGCGCCGCTGTACCTGCTACGTACGTCTGTACCTGCTACGTACGTCCGTGCCTGTAAGCGCCAACTGTCACCTGCGCAGAGAGCCGTGCAGCATTCAGTGCTGCGTACCTTCTGCTGTAGCAGTCGACTGTACTTTCTGTACATTCGACTGAAGTTTCAACACTGTACCTGCTTCGACCAGACCTGCAGAGTACCTATTCGCATTGTTCAATACAGTGCTTCGTCAGAGTACATCCACTGTACCTCAACAGTACCTGCAGTCTGCTCCGTACAGCAAACTGTACCTGCACAGTACAACAGTCATTCACATTGAAGTCAACTTGTACCTGCTAACATCACACTGTGGTAAGCATTGCAAGTTTTGAATATTGGGCATTTTTATTTTCTCTGTGAAAATATACAGGCACAACAGGCAGATTTTCTAGCAAAGAACTATACAGGTTTTTTGCACAGTTTGGGTGCAGCAAATTTGGGCATTTTTGGGGCATTTTGGCTTTGTGTACGCCATTTGCTGCTCTACTCAGTCATTGGTGCATTGAGCTGCACATTCAGAGGATTGAGAGTGCAGGCATATTTGGGTGAACTGTATTCAGTGGAGTACAGTTTTTTTTTTTTTTTCCGAGAAAAGATCCTTTCATTAGTTATGTAAAAAACGCCCGTAGGGCTACAAAAGAGATCTCTCCTGCTCCTAACAGAGAGAAGAGCAGAGAATACATCATGGCAGCCCGGGAGACTCTCCCTAGGTGCTGCAAAATACAAGCATCAGTCTAAAGGACTGAGCGGCTAAATCATACAATGGGGGGGGGAAAAAGCCAAACAGGTGGCCTGTAGTGCCAACGGGGGGATCCCGTGTGTAGGGTGTAGAACGGGCCGCAGCGCCAAGTGGTATGAAAGGCCTGGCGCCGTAAGATCGCCTCATCCGAGTCTCCCCGGATGCGGTCGTACTGTCCTCGCAGGGTGTGGATCAACTCCTGCCAAATCCCCCGAACAGTCTCTGCTGGTGGCTCTAATCTCCCCTCAAAGGCCGTAAAGCACCGGGCCCTCCAGGTGAACCAGATGGTGAGGCTACTGAGGAGCTCCCATCGTAAATCCCTCTCCTGTGTCCAGCTGGCGGACGAGAAATCCGGTGCCGGAACCAGGCGAGGCTGGCCCCTAATAAATCTGATGGCCTGACTGCCCTGCTCCATCTCATAGCCCATAGCAGGCCCTGACGAAGTCGACCAAGCCGCGGCACCCCACGTAAACATACCCTCTGGAGAGAGGGGGGCTAGAATACGCAGCATCCGCAGCCAAATCTGCTGTGCCTGAGGGCAGTCCCAAAGGCAATGTCTCTGTGTCTCCATCGGGTGGCCGCATCTGACGCAGGCCGCCGGAAGACCGCTGTAAACAAGCCAAGTGCCAACTGCTGAGCCCCTGTGGGCGACCAGCCACTGAAAAGCCGAGATCCTGCGGGCCTGTCGACTAGCCCAGAGCCGAGCCCAGAAATCCTCCAGGAACTCCTGTGATAGTCCCTGCAATCGCCAATGCCCCGCTGCCGCTGGAGAAACCGTCCTCCTCGCCGTCAAAATATGCCGTCCCAGCCGAACAGTATACTGGAAAAATGTGATCTCTGTGGCCTCAAGGGATGCATAAGGATCATGCCACTCGTACTCTCCTGGGTCCCACTGTAGCCGGGCCAAGGGGCGCGCTGCATATGCCCATATGCGCCAATCCGGGAGCACGTCAGCAGGGTCGGGGTCAATGTGCCACTTCCGAGAAGCGGCAGCCACTACCCGAATCCTCTGAAAGGTGCACTCTGCAACCAAAGGCGACTCCACCTCCACTCTCTGGAGTCTTCCCTCATCCTGAATCTCATAATAGAGGCATCTGCCATCCTCAGTGCTAGCTCTGACAGCAATCAGGATCTCCAACTGTGTAAAGGCTCCCATCCACCGTGGGGCCACTGGCTCGAGAGGTGTGAACCACTCCTCTGTAAGTGCCTCCTGAATATCATCCCTCATAATCAACCCCCCTCTGAAGTGGCTCAGCCTCTCCACCTGGGTCTCCTCTGGTAGACTGCAGAAGGCCTGCTAGTCTCCAAAACTACGAGCTGGGCCTGCCGCTAAAGGTCCCCAGGCTAGACGAGGCCGAGAACCCAGCATATGACCCTGCTCTGTACGAACCGCTGGGCTCCAGATGAGCGGCTGCCTGGCCCGCTCCTCAACACAAGAAGGAGGCCGCTGAGAGAGCCCCGATCTCAGCAGCTCCCAAGCTCTTAGGATACTCAAAGCAAATCTGTCCTCCCATCCTCTACTGAGGCCTGTCCTCCTCATCTCTATGAAGATCCAGCGAATCTCTGGTGCCCAAGTACCCCCTGCAGGAGGCGCCCGGGCCTGCAGTCGCTGCAAGAGGAGCTCTTTCCAAGGCTCAGCGCCTGGAAGCAACCCCCGAACAATAAGCTTCCCCAATAAGGCTCTACTCTGATCGACTGGATCTATAATGCCCAAACCGCCCTGAGCCAGCGGAAGTGTAATAACTGCCCATGCAACCTTTGCCCGAGCTGGCTGACCGTCCCGCCCAGGCCACAGAAAGTTCCTGATCAGCCTCTGTACCTGGCTGATGCAAGAGCTCGAGAAAATCCAGCAAGACGTAATGTACCACATAGTCGCTAACAGCACCTGATTTGCCACCACCACCCTCCCAGCCAAGGATAGTCGAGCTGTACTCCAATACAATAGCTTCTTCCGAATGCTCAGAAGAAGCGGGGCAATCTGCTGCTCTGGTGACAAATCGAGGCCAATCTGGCATCCCAAATACCGCACTGCTGTGCCGGGAGGAATCCATCTAAAACCGGGGTCCGGGCTCCATGTCGGAGTGGGAGCACTACTGATCCAAAAGGCCACTGTCTTGCGCCAATTGATCAATGCTCCCGAAGCTGCACTAAAAACCTGGAGCGACTGCTCTGCCCGAATAAGATTGGCCTCTTGGCCATGCAAAAATAAGCCCGTGTCGTCTGCAAACTCAGCATCAAGCAAATCCTCCCCCCGGACTGGGAGCTGAAGTCCTCTCAAACCAACCTCCTCTGCCGTCAAATACATACTCATAGCCTCCGCAAAGAAGAGAAAAAGGAAAGGGGCGAGAGGACACCCCTGACGGACTGATCTGGTCAGCTCAAAACTCGGCCCCCGACCTCCTGCAATCAGCACCTGGCTGCGAGCTGTGGAATACAAAGCTGCCACCCCTCTGATCCATCCTGGCTCAAAGCCCAGGCGTAGCATAGTGCCCTCTAAGAATCCCCAATCAACTCTATCGTATGCCTTCTCAAAATCGAGAAGCATCACGACCAAGTCCTCGCCAAGAAACCTAGCTCGGGCCGTCGCCTCCCAGAAAGTAAAGATGTTGTCAAGGATACTGCGCTCCTTGACAAATCCTGTCTGGGTAGCATGAATCAACTCCCCCAGGAAGGGCTGGATCCTCAAACTCAAGGCCTTTGCCAAGACCTTGTAGACAGTATTGAGGATCGTAATAGGCCTCCAATGCCGAATATCATCTGATACTCCCTCTCCCTTGGGGATAAGATAGATCAAGCCCTCTGAAAAGCTCTGCGGCATCACCCCAGTGTCCAAAACATGCTGAAAGCCCCTGCGGAGGCCTGGCCCCAAAAGGTCCCAATAGCGCATAAAAAAGGCCGGCGTCAGTCCGTCCTCCCCTGGGCAACTATGTCGCGGCAGGACCCTCAAGGCCTCGGCAAGCTCAATCTCTGACAGAGGCGCACCTAGAACTGTGCGCATATGGTCTGTGACCCTCCTCTGCACATGGGCCCACACAGTCTGTCTGCATACATCTCGATCCTCAGTGGCTGGCTCCGCTGAAAGCAAGTCACTATAAAAAGCAGTGGCAATGGCTCTGATCTCCCCGAGCTCAGTCGCTATCGATCCATCCGGTCTACCAAGCTGGCGAACCCCTGCTCGCGCATGACGGGGTCCAGTAATCTCAAAAAACTCCCCAGTCACTCTATCACCAAGCTGCGTCCACTGAGAGGCCTGACGACGATAGTAAAACTCATGTCTCTGCTCCTCTGCCTCTCTAACCTCCTGGCGTGCCTGGCTCAGCTGGGACGCCACCCACTCACATGCAGGCTGCTGCTCCTGAAGGCGCTGTAGCGAAGCAAGGCTGTGTCTCAACCGTTGCTCCCGCTCGCGAATCTCTCCCAGTCGTGTCAAAGCTGCAGCGTGTAGAAAAGAGCTAAGATCAATGAGTCCCTGGGCACACTGGCCCGCTGCATCCTGGTCAGAGCACTGACTATCATGCCAGATCCTCTCAATGTCCTCAGCGAGACTGGGGTCTGCAAGTACCCTCTCTGGGATCCTCAACTGCAAGCTGGGCTCCCGTGTCCCCTCCTCCAAAGTCAATATGACTGGCGCATGATCTGAAAATGAGGTGCCAGCAAGAATGCCGACGGAGCCCCCTCGCTCCCCCAACCAATCGCCCACATAAAAGCGATCAATCCGAGATAAATTAGTCCCTCCCTGCCGGCGATCCGACCGAGAGAAACTAAGACTGTCCTGAGACCGGGAGAAAGCCCCATGCTGCCATGCATCAGTGATCCTCAGTGACATACAAAACCGGTCCCAAGCTGCAAGCTCCGTGCCGTGCACTGTAACATGACTGCCTCCCACTCTATCTGCCGGGTCCTCAAGCATGTTGAAGTCTCCCCCAACACACCAATGTGCGGCCTCTGGCAATGCATCTGTAACCTGAGTCCAGAACTCTGCTCTGGCACTAGCATGATTGGGCGCATAGATGTTGAGCACACCCAATAGCTCATCATGCATCCTCAGAATGATATACTGTGCTCTACCAGGCACAATGATCCCTCGATCCACAATGGCCTGCCGCCATGCATCTGCAATAACCATGCATACTCCTCCCTGTCCACCCAAAGGACCAAACCCTGCAGACCAGAAAGTGTCCCATCTACCAGGCATCACCGAACCATATCTCCGGATCCTGCTCTCACCCAAGTGGTGCTCCTGCATCATCAGAATGTCAATACTGCCACCAACCAGGCATCTCTGTAGCTCCTGCCTCAAGCAGCCTCGATAGCGTATAAAGTGTGCTCCGCCAAGGCCCTGTACATTCCATGAGATGATCCTCATGGATGTCCTACTGAGGTGGATGCTGTCTCAGCCGTGCGGCGGGCCTTCGCAAGCGGCTTGGATGGAGAGTAGTCCCCATCCGAACGGCTGCGAGTCTGCCCACCCGGTGTACTGCAAGAATCCCGGATCAGGCGCCAGTGGCTGTGACCCATGGCGACTGCCTCCTGCTCTGACATAGTAACCTCGTGTATACTCACATATCCTGGGTCGCGTGCCAAATCTGCAACTATGCGCACGACCAAATGCCGAATCCCGGATGTATCCACACTCCCGAGATCCAAGAAAAAATGAGCCAACTCCCAAAGTCGGCCTATCACATCTGTAACCTCCAAATCGCTCATGTGATGAGAAAACTCAACTGCCTGAGTCTTCAACGTGCTGAGAGCGAGCTCTAGAGTCCACTCCCGGTCACAAGGTCCACATAGAGGGAACGAGAAGGCCACCGCTGAGTCTAGTGCCTCCTCCCCGCGGGCCGGAGGTATCACTACATGCACTCGGATGGGTGCTGGCTCATGGGGGCCCTCTGCTCCAAAAAGCCGTGTGAAGGTATAATCAAATGCCTCCGAGCGCTGCCGAATGCCGAGGCGACTCAGCCGACTGCGGATAGATGAAATCCGTGAGGCTCTAATCGGCATAGGTCTCCTCTGTGATGCTCGAGCGAGGTCAGTGCTCAGCGCCCTCCGGACTGCAGGTGAGCGCCAGGGAACTGCCAGGACCTCCCGGGAAGGCGAGGCGGGCGGAGGGGGAGGAGGGGGAGGCGAGGGAGGAGGAGAGGGAGCCGCTGCCGAGACCGGAGCGGGGGCGGGAGGAGGCGATGGTGGAAGCGAGGCGGTGGGAGGGGATGGGTGTGGGGGAGGTGAAGGAGGGGGAGCTGGCATCTCCTGGTCCTCGGTCGCTGCAGGGGTCTCCTCCTGAAGGGGAGCAAATCTGTTCCTCACGGGAACCCAGTGAGGTTGAGACTGTGGCTGCTGCTGCAGCGGTATCTGGGCGTGCTGCTGTGGCTGTCTCCCTCGACGGCGCCCCTGTCCAGGCTGCCACTCCGAGGTCTCTGTGGCCTGAGCAGGTGTCCCTGAGGCAGCCTGCCGAGCCGAATCTGTGGGCGGGCCATCCGTGGCCTGCTGCTGTGGTGAGGGCCGAGGTCTCCTGCGAGGGCAGGCCTTGGCCAAATGACCGACCTGCCTGCAAATGAAGCACTGGTTCGGGAGCCCCGAGAACTCCACTCTCTGATCTATCCACCCCCCCCCTATCCTAGGTAGCTGAATGACCTTAGGAAGGGAGGAGATGTCAGATACCAACACTCTGACCGAAGGTAGCCCAGCTGCTCTGGCCACCACTGAAGCTGCTGAGGGGCCCGTCTCAAGAACCGAGCCCACCAATGCTCCGAGCTTGGAGAGGAGCGGAAGATACTCCCGGCGGAGACCAGGGAAACAAACAGTAATATGGAAGAGGCGCTCTCCCTGCTCCGCCGCAGCTGGGTCAAATCCATGCTGCCAAGGCCTGAAGAAAGCCCGAGCACCCCTGATATCCAGAGGACTCATGGCAAGGACCTTGGCAACGCTCTGGGCGGCCTCGAACTCGATCTGATAATGTCCCCGGCCCAAGAGCTGTACATCCAGGATCTTGCCCACATCTGCAAGAAGGCGAGCCTGAAGTAGATCCCTGATCTCCCCTCTGCTGGGGCGAGTGCCGACTATACGGCAGATGGTGGAGTGAGCCTGAAGGCGTTCCACCTCTGCGGTGAGGCTCGCTTCCTCTTCCGGCAAAAGAGAAAGCCTGATGGGGATGACCTCAGGGGCGGGCGAGGGGGCTGCGGAAGAGTCCCTCTGAGGCGAGGCGGGAGGAGTCTCCATCAGAGTCTGAAGCTCAAGCGTAGGCGAGGCGAAAGCGGAAAACCTGCAAGAAGCGGGCTGCACACCAAGAGGCGGAAGGACGGATGACAATGAGGAAAAAAAAACAAAAACCCCCAAGGGGTGAAAAGCAGCACGACAGAGGAGGGAGGGGGGGGGGGGGGGGAAGCGGAGGAAAGGCCCAGAGGGGGGGGGCGGCGACAACGCGAGAAGGAGGGGGGCGGGGCGCTGCTGAAGGGAGGTGGGCGTGAAGAGGCGAAGAGGCGGGGGGGCGAAATGGCGGCAGCGGGGAGGGAGGGGAACTGGCGAAGAGGGGAGGGGGGCGAACTGGCGAAGAGGGGGGGGAGGCGTAGCAGTGAGGAAGGAGGGGGGGGCGGCGCAGCAGCGAGGAAGGAGGGGGGGGGGGCAGCGGCGAGCAGAGGGGAGCAAGCGGGGGGCGGAAGGAAAGCAAAGGCCGCGAGGAGGGGGGGGGAGCGATGGCGCGCAGAGCAGGGTGGGGCGGGAGCTTCAGCGATCAGTGGAGTACAGTTATTTTCAGGGTTTCTGCTATTGGGTTTTTTGATAAACAGGTACAACATTGTGCGTAAGCATAATGGCAAATCAACAGCAAAGTGATGTATTCACATATTTGTCTAAGGAAGACAAATTGGATGGCACGAACTACTCCTTGTGGAGTTTTATGCTGAAAAATGTGCTTGTGGCAAAAGGTCTTTGGGATTTTGTTAGTGGTGATGAACCACGTCTAGGTCCATTGGCTCCAGAGACTCCTCCCCAAGGGGGTGCTCGTGGACGAGGACAACAGGTACAGGCTCCAGGACAGCCATTGCCTGTTCAAAGAACAAATGCTCAGAAGACATGGGATGCCAGGGATGCACAAGCTTTGTCACTCATTGCATTGTCAGTACAGAGGTCCATTATACCTCATATTCGTTCAGCTGGCTCTTCACAGAATGCATGGGTGACTTTGGAGCAGATGTATGCTGCTCGTAATGAGGCTAGGATCTCATTTTTGAAAAGAGAGCTGGAAAATCAGAAAATGAATGAAGGAGATGATATGTCTAGCCACTTAAACAAGCTGCAGGATTTGAGAGAGCAACTCATCAATGTGGATGAGATTATTCCTGAGACACAGCTTGTGTCCACCATCTTGCACTCTTTGCCAAGATCTTACTTGGCTTTTCATACCTCTTTGAACCTCAGCATGAGGAATGCTGTTGAACCCCTCAAGTATCAGGAACTTGTTGCTCTCTTACTACAAGAGGAGCAAATGAGGAAGAATATGAATATGAACACAAATGCTGAACAAGCATTTACTACAGGTCAAAAGGGGAAAGGAAAAACTCAGCCAAAGAGTTCAAATCAAAATTCAGGTGATGGTGGTTCTTCACAGGATACCAAGAAAGGTGATGGACAGCCCAAGAAGAAGGGCAAATGTCATTACTGTAAGAAGCCAGGTCACTACATCACTGAATGTAGGAAGAGGATTGCCAAAGAGAAGGCAAAGGAAGCTGGGATGTCTGTTAATGATGCTTCTAAAGCTCCTCCAGAGACTGCTTCTTTTGTTGAGGACAGGGATTACTGTTTTTATACATGCAGCTATGATGCCTCTTGGTCTTCACAGGCACTCAGTTTGACAGAGCATGCATGTACTTGGTATTTTGATAGTGGTGCCTCAAAGCATATTACATCTCGCAGGGATTTGTTTAGTCATGTTGGCCTTGCCCCTGTTGGCAAAACTGTTCAGTGTGCCAACAATGCTTCATATCCAGTTCGTGGCATTGGGGAGATTCAGCTCACAGCCATTGATGGCTCCATTCTCCGCCTTACAGATGCCTTATATGTACCAGGGATAAAGAAGAATTTGTTGTCCATTTCTTCTTTAGCACATTGTGGTATGCAAGTCCACTTTGATGATGATAAATGCATGGTCAGAGACAAAGCTAATGCCTTGACCTTGATGCTTACTGGTACATTATGTCATGGACTTTATCAGTTGGATGCATTTCAGCCAGTGGATCAGTCTGCTTATAATGCATTCACTCTTACTCCAGCTATGGTTGATGCGGAGTTATGGCATGCTCGCATGGGGCATGTAAATTTTGGTAGTCTTATGCTTATGCAGCGACATAACATGTTTACAGATCTACCTCTCATGGAGAAGCCTCCAGATCACATTTGTGAAGGATGTATTTTGGAAAAAATGCACAGGTTTTCCTTCCCACGTGATCAGGCTCTAAGAGCAACTGCAAAGTTGCAACTTATACACAGTGATCTTTGTGGTCCCATGCAGACGAAGTCATTAGGTGGTTGCTTCTATTTTGCAACATTTATTGATGACTTCTCTCGTATATGCTGGGTCTATCCTTTGACACAGAAATCACAGGTATATGATGCATTTTTGGCCTTTGTAGCACTTGCTGAGACAGAGTCAGGATGCAAGGTCAAGACTCTCCGTTCTGACCGAGGGGGGGAATATATGTCACATATGCTGAATTCCTTTCTTGGGAGTAGAGGTATAAAACATCAGTATACTACTCCTTACACTCCACAGCAGAATGGGGTTGCAGAAAGGAAGAATCGGTCACTCATGGAGATGGCCAGATGTATGCTAAAGGCAAAAAGGCTACCACATATCTTTTGGGTGGAAGCAGTCATGTGTGCTTGTCATATTTTGAATCGATGTCCCACAAAGGCATTGGTTTCTATTACTCCTTTTGAGGCTTGGCATGGCCGCAAGCCTTCTGTATCGCATTTTCGTATCTTTGGGTGTCTTGCATATGCACACATACCCAAAGAGTTGAGGAGGAAGCTGGATGATAAAGCCACAAAATGCATTTTTGTTGGGTATAGCCGTGAGAGCAAGGGCTACAGGTTATATGACCCACTATCGAGGAAGATATTCACTAGTCGGGATGTGATTTTTGATGAAAAATCAGAAATATCCATGGCTGGTTATGAGGCAAATCAGGCTGAAAATGATGTGTTTGAAGGTCTACTACCCATGGAGTTTCATTCCACAGTTGGTGATCCAACTCATGAGGGTACAGGACAGCCAGCAAATGATGTAGGTGGTGCAGAAATTCAGCAGCAAAATGAGCCAGAAGCTGAACCAAATATGGGGCAGCAGGCACCATAGGTCAGACACATACCTAGATGGTATTTGAGGACATTACAGGACAGCCATTTAGAGGGTCCTCTTGCTGGTTGTACTCGTAGGGAAACAAGGACCAATGAGCATGCACACATCATGGATTTGAATCTGGTTATGGCAGCCAGTTTACAGGATGACGATGAGCCTGATTCATTTGTGGATGCACGAGATAATGTGCATTGGAACAAAGCCATGCAGGATGAGCTTGATTCTATTAAAAGGAATCAAACATGGGATTTGGTTGATCTGCCCAAAGGCAAGAAAGCAATTGGTACTAAATGGGTCTATAAGTTGAAAAGACATGCAGATGGATCCATTGACAGGTACAAAGCCCGTCTAGTTGCAAAGGGCTATGCACAGAAAAAGGGCATTGATTATGAGGAGACATTTGCTCCTACATCCCGTATGTCGACACTTAGGTGTGTCATTGCATTGGCTGCACATCGTGGTTGGGTTGTTCACCAGTTGGACATAAAGACTGCATTCCTACATGGGGACCTCGAGGAGGAAGTTTATGTATTTCAGCCCATGGGATTTGCAGAACATGGTCATGAGGGGAAAGTTTGCAGGCTGAAAAAAGCCTTGTATGGTTTGAAACAAGCTCCACGAGCTTGGTATGCAAAAATAGATGCTTTTCTACTCACTCAGGGATTTGTGAACAGTCCATCAGAAGCCACTCTGTATGTAAAGAAAGAAGAGACAGATCTGCTGGTCATCAGTCTTTATGTGGATGATCTCTTGCTCATGGGATCAAATGATGACAAAATTGCAGCTTTTAAAGAGATTCTGCAACAGACATTTGACATGCCTGACTTGGGGCTTGTACATTACTATTCCGTTATTTGCAGGGTACCTTGTCTCTTGGATTGCTTTATCCTGAGGGGGGTGACATGCAGTTATACGCTTACAGTGATTCAGATTGGGCTGGTGATTTTGATACCAGACATTCCACTAGTGGAAATTGTTTCTTTCTTGGCTCTTCATGCATTTCTTGGCTAAGCAAGAAACAGACCACAGTGGCCACTTCGTCTTGTGAGGCAGAGTACAGAGCAGCCTACACTACTACTGTTGAGTGTGTTTGGCTGCGTCGTCTCATGACTGATATGGATATTTCAGTGGAGGAGCCTACACCTATCTATACTGATAGTCAGAGTGCCATTGCTGTGGCCAGGAATCCTGTGTTTCATGCTCGCACGAAATACATTGAGATTCACTATCATTTTGTTCGGGAGAGACTCCAGGCAGGAGATATCAGTCTGATCTACTGTCCTACAGATCAGAATGTGGCAGACATCTTCACCAAGGCATTACCACGTCCGAAATTTGAAGCATTCCGCAGTGCTTTGAATTTGTTTCCTTTTGGTGGATGATGTACAGTGATCACATATCACTCCAGGGGGGTTTGTTGGGTTTTATGCTGTGTATGCACCCAGAGGAGTGCTAGTGATCATCAGTAGATTACTGGGGCACTTTTTACTTCAGTTAGTGGAGGTTTTTTCCCCCAGTTTAGCTCAGTTTCACTTATATGCAGTTTATAAGTGTTTTGGTCCACCCGGCACATTTTATGGCCAGACATGTGAACACTTATCTTTAGGGTCACTATTATGTGGCTATTGTACTTCACTTTTATTATCAAGCATATACTGAAGTCGTGTTCTCTCTCTCTCTTGGTTTCCACGCCTGCTTGAAGCTTCTGTAAACCCTAACCCTAACACTTCATTGCCTTCACAGATGGCTAAGGAGATGCGAGCCAGGGATGCGACTATTAAGGAGCTGGCTGAACGGCTATCTGAAACAGCGGAGGCAGCTAAAGCCGCAGCATCTGCTGCTCATATCATGGACAAGGAAAGGAAGGCCGCTAGAACCGAGATTGCAAAGCTGTGAGGAGGGGCATAAAGGAGCTGGTGGATGAGGGTCTGGACTGCAGGTATGTGCGCCCCCCTCATCAGAGACCCGCCCTCCACACCGTCTGCGATGACACCCAGGTCCAACTGCCCGTCATTGATATCTCCGCCTTGCATCTGATAGGCGACCCACGAAGGAAGAGAGAGGAAAGTGTGAAATAGTCGGCAGAATTCATCATTCGCGCAACTGGCAGTCTGGAACTGGCAGTCTGGCGTGAATCAGTGCAGCATATTTAATGAGCAGAGGGCAGTGCAGTTCAGGCAGATAGGATTTTCAACATCACATTCAAGAGCGCATTTTTTTTCAAAATCATTCATGTAAGGTTGTTTGTGTGGTGTACAATACACTTAAACAAAGGTGCATTCACACACAATCAATTTTGAAGTTTTTTAAAAAGTTTGTTCACACACGGAGGGGTTCTCTGCCCAGCTACGGCCAAAATGATTTGTAAATGATTTCACCCAAATGTTTGTGATGGGTAACCGTACCCGAACCCGTCAAAAGCTTAAGAAGAGACGTTGCTTTCACCCCCCAGTATGAAGGTTCTCCTACTCGAGCTACTGAGAGCTCAAAAGCGAAATGTTTGGCATGTGTGTAATCTCGATGGAATTCGAGATGGATGTGCAAGCGGTTGGGCTCGTCACATGGGTGTGCCGCCCGAGCAATTGATGCTCAAAGTGAAGTTTGGTGGATTCCAAACTTGTCTGACACATGCAGAAGCTGTCTAGTGGATTCTATACATATTTTTGGTGGTGTTGTTCACACATGGATGTATACGTATGAGGGTGCCCTGCCCAGGCCACGTAGTGCCTTAAAATGGATTGTTTGTACATGTGACACCAAGGGGGAGTGTTGAAAAGATGGCGTCACAATTTAGCATTAAGGGGGAGTGTTGAGAGATGCATTGCGTATGGTGCAATGCTAAATTGATTGGGTGAATATGTGTATGTGGGAAAGCACCCTAGAGGTGCAAGATATTGTGGTGAGATAGGAATGCCACATGTAATATTGCATGGTGTGTGAGAGTTGACCAAAAGAAGTGGAAAAGGAGTTGCCACATGGATGATGATGTGTAAAGTGGGATAAGGCTAGAAAGCCTATATCATTGTATGGTCATTTTGATATGCAATACAAGGGAATAGTGTTGAGTGTGCAATCTCTCTCTCTCTCTCTCTCATGGAGTTTTTAGTGTGGTTTAATCCACCTTAATTATGTTGCTTAATCTATGTCCTTCACCATGATCAATCCCATTTCTAGAATCTTAACATGGTATCAGAGCAGGAGGGGAGTTTGCACAGACTCAAAGCGCAGAAACGTGCACAATGGTAATCGATGCCTGTTAGATCTTCTTGCGCATTTGTCTGTCTGTGTCGGGCATTTCGTCTGAGGGCCACCATGAGGCCTCTGCCAGCGGGTGAGGAGTTCTTCCTGGATGCTTCGCAATGCTGGGGCAATCGGCTTAGGAAGGTAGCAAGCAGGCGTGTGTAGCGCAAGCCACTGATTGAATCGGAGTGCAGCGGCGTACCCATTCGCACGTAGCAAGCGTAAGTCTGTGTGAGCGTTGAACGCTGGGCGTCCATACTCAGCGAGCGAATACGTCTATGAGTCAGCGCACAGGCGGACATCCATCGAATACTAGGCAAGCAAGCCTTTGATGGTAACCAGCAGCACTTCCCGCCACTGGCCAGTCTCACGCAGCGCATAAGCGCCATGGTGCAGTACTGTTCCACGTATCCAACGCATCAGGGACTGAAGTCCTGTTCGTGAGAAATAAGCCATCGCCAGCTGTACAGTCGATGCATTCCAGCAACTCACCTGTGCCCCACTGTAGAAGCCTGACGAGCAGCAGCAGCAGCAGCAGCATCGTGCAGCACTCTTTCTGCAGCAGCATCAGCAAACCCCCCTTTCTTGCAACAAAAAAAAAAATCAGAAAATTATCAGAGGTACATGCTTCATTTTTTTTTTGGGATTTGCAATTGAGCAGGTACAATTATCAATTGAGCAGATACAGGTGCCGAATTGCTCAATTTTGAGCGAAATTGGCAAAATTGGGTGACATTGGTCACAATCAGGATCAATTTGCAGGAAATTGGATGTCGAAATTTGGGGCTTTTGATGTATTTGTGCAATTAAGCATTCATACATGCTGTATGATGTGAGAAATCGCACATTCGGGCAAAATTGCAGCAAATTGCAGTGCAAATCAAGGGGCTTTTGTGCCGATTTGGTTGATTTGCATGCAGGCACTCGCATTTGATGCTTTGGGCAATGTGTTGATGCCTGACAAGCACTCAATGTGCCTGTAAATCAAGGGGCTTTCATGTATTGGATGTATATGTGGCCAGGGGGAAGCATCGCAAAGACTCTGGATACCTTCATGTGCGTCAATGTACCATGTATGATCAGCAATTGATCTTAAATCAAGGGGCTTTTCAAGATTTAATGCTTGTTGAGCTCGGCAAAGCAGCAGGCAAGACTTTTATGCCTTGAATCCTCAGAAATCAGCTTGCAGTCAAGGGGCCTTTGCCCAATTTCTGTTCGGAACTGTTGTATGCAGTGTTCGGGACTGTAAAAGTCTGATTTTCACTCATTTGGACAGCCAGGAGAGCATTTATTGCTACTGTACCTGCTGGTACAGATTTGGCACAGCTTTGTGCAAGTTTTGGCATGGCTGTACACTGATTTGAGTGAGGAAAAGGTTCAATTTCAGCTGCTGTACTTGCCGGTACAGGTTTGGTACATCATTGGTGAGCACTTAGTACTGCTGTACAGTATTTTGGAAGGGCAACAGAGCACATTTAAGGTGCTGTCCTAAATCTGCAGCAACCAGATTTTGGTGATTTCATCACATAAAGTGGGAGAAAAGTTGCATTTCTTGCTTCCGCAGTGGGAGATAAAGCTTGGGAGAACAACTGTGAGCACTTTGTGTGCTTTTGGTGCAGTGTTTGCACATTTTGCAGGGAGTCAGGCATTGACAGGTTGCATATTGCTATGGCAACCACAGGTGAGAGCTCTTCATTGCTTCACATTAAGAAGCTTGAAGGCTCACATAACTATGATATTTGGCAAACCCAGTGCTATAATGTGTTGCTCCAGAAGAAGCAGCACAAGCCTATCAAAGAAAGGGGTGTAATGCCCGCTTCTCTTACTGCTGAAGAGTGGGAAGATATGGATGAGCTGGCAAGATCTACTATCATGTTGTCTGTGTCAGACTCTTTACTTCTCAGCATTCGTGAAGAGAAGACAGCTTGGGGAATGTGGCAAAGATTGCAGGACTTGTATGCCCAACAAAGTGTCTCAAGCAAAGTGTATTGGTTGAAGAAACTCATAGGTCTTCAAATGAAGGAAGGGGCGTCTATGACAGCCCATCTAAATGAGTTTAATGGTATTGTCAGCCAAGTTATAAATGTAAAGTTGGCAATGGACGATGAGTTCAAAGCCACTTTTCTCTTATGCACTTTGCCAGAGAGTTGGGACACATTCAGGACAGCCACTAGCAATTTGAATGCTATGCTGTCATATGCAGATGTGGAAGGTGCTCTTCTTCAAGAAGAGATGAACAGGAAGAACAATTCTGTTGGAAAGTCCAATGCAATGAATGCACGTGGGAGATCCCAGCAAAGGGGTAAAAGCCAAGAACGGGGAAGGAGCAAGTCTCGCTCCAAAAAGGACTTGGAATGCCATTATTGTGGCAAGAAGGGACACATCAAAAAGCAATGCTACAAATGGAAAAATGATCAAAAGGAAAAGGGAAAAGGCAAAGACAAAGACAAAGATGAAGCCAAAGATGTAAAGCCAAAGGACAAAAGTGGAGTCAAGATTGAAGAAATCAATGTGTCACATGCAGGTGGCAGTGAGGATGAGGTTCTATTCACGTCTTCACTTGATGCCCATTCACTTCTTACAGGAGATGGTCATGGTATGCACTCATGGATCATTGATTCAGGTATACTGCTGGCAATGAAGGAGTGGTTTATTTGGGTGATAACCATGCATGCAAGATTCTTGGCAGAGGTGATGTGAGGCTTGTATTTTCAGATGGCTCACAGCTTATGCTCCATGATGTCAGGCATGT
Source organism: Cibotium barometz (assembly GCF_041138505.1). Lineage (NCBI taxonomy): Eukaryota > Viridiplantae > Streptophyta > Polypodiopsida > Cyatheales > Cibotiaceae > Cibotium > Cibotium barometz. The sequence continues at coordinate 51,204,180 of NC_141051.1, read as the reverse complement.
GCCTGAGATCAAGAAGAATCTGCTTTCTTCTGGATAGCTTGATGATGCTGATTATGTTACCACATTTGGTTGTGGAAAGTGGAAAATTAGTAAGGGCTCACTGGTTGTTGCCAGAGGCTCTAAGGTGGACACTCTTTACTTTATGCATGCAGGTGTTTGTCACCATGCTAATGTAAATGCAACCGAGCTGCCGGAAATCTCTATGTGGCATAGCCGGTTGGGACACATGAGTGTCAAAGGAATGGAGCAATTGTCTCGTTTGGGTTACTTGCCTTCTCTAAAGTTTTCAAGTTTTCAGTTTTGTGAGCATTGTATATATGGCAAGCAACTGCAGTGCCCCCACAAGAAAGCTCTTGGACAGAAAGATGCTCAGTTAGAGCTTGTGCATACAGATGTATGTGAGATGCCTCAGCTTTCTTTGGGAGGGGCAAAATACTTTGTGTCTTTTATAGATGATGCCACACGTAAAGTGTGGGTCTATCCTCTTCGTTTGAAGAGTGATACATTCTCAGTGTTTGAGAAGTTTGTTGCTCATGTTGAGAATCAAACTGGCAAAACACTGAAGGCTTTGCGTTCCGACAATGGTGGAGAGTATATGTCCAAACAGTTTCAGGACTTTTGTGATGCTAAAGGCATCAAGAGGGAGCTCTCTACTCCTTATGATCCTCCACAAAACGGGACAGCAGAGAGGATGAACATGACCATTCAGGAGAAGGTCCGTTCTATGTTGTCACATGCTGCATTACCTCATGGTTTTTGGGTTGAAGCTGTTATGACAGCCGTTCACCTTATAAACAGGTCACCTAACACGAGGCTTGGTGGGAAAGTGCCAGAAGAAGTATGGACAGGGAAGCCTCCGTCATACAAGTACTTGAGAGTGTTTGGTTGCGTTGCGTACGTGCACATACGCAGGGAAATGCGCACCAAACGTGATCCTAAGTCTCACAAATGCATATTCCTAGGATATGGTGACAGAGGTGAAATGGGGTATAGACTTTGGGATCCCGTGAATAGAAAGATTATACGCAGCAATGATGTCATTTTGCATGTATAAGGAGCCTGCAAGGCAACAGGAGCCTGGCAGAGTCATCTTTGATGATGATGGACATCATGGACAACAACAAAGGGCTGTAAATCAGCCATTACAGCAGGAAAACCAGCCCTTAAATGGTACTGAAAATGGTCCAAATGGACAGCCAGACATGGCAGAAGATATCCCTATGGATATAGCACAGTTAGAGGAGATACCGGGCATGATTTTTCAGCCTTATGGCATGGAACAGGAGCCACCAATGGGTGATATGCAGCCTGGACAGCAACCTGCAAATGATGGTCATTGGGGGAGGTCCACAAGACCCTCCAGAGCGCCTGACAGGTTTGTTCCAGGGGTTGACTACTTGATGCTCACTGACTGTGGGGAGCCCTCATGTTACAAGGAGGCTTTACAGAGGGCAGACAAGGCTCTTTGGGAGCGTGCCATGAAGTCAGAGATGGATTCTCTGCACAAAAATGGAACATGGAAGTTGGTGCATTTGCCTGCAGGCAAGAAGGTTTTGCCATGCAAGTGGGTTTACAGGCTCAAAGTTACACCTGATGCAAAGCCAAGATACAAAGCCAGGTTAGTGGCTAAGGGCTTCAAGTAGGAATATGGTGTGGACTTTGATGAGATCTTCTCTCCAGTGGTCAAAATGACCACACTTAGATCTGTGTTAGCTTTGGTTGCGCATGATGATCTGGACTTGATTCAGATGGATGTGAAGACTGCTTTTCTTCACGGTGATCTCCATGAGGAGATATATATGCAACAGCCAGAGGGTTATGCAGTGAGTGGAAAGGAGAAGCTTGTATGCAAGCTGAAAAAGAGTCTTTATGGGCTCAAACAGGCACCAAGGGAATGGTATCATAAACTTGATACATTCATGAAATCCCAGAAATTCAGAAGAAGTGACATAGATCACTGCTTGTACACCAAGAAAGCTTTGGATGGCAGTCTATTGATCCTCATCTTGTATGTTGATGATATGTTGATTGCCGGGAAGTCTCGTAAAGAGATGGATACCTTGAAGCAGAGGCTGCATCAAACCTTTGATATGAAGGATTTGGGTGATGCAAATCACATCTTGGGTATGCGGATACTTCGGGACAGAAATCAGCATGTGTTGTATTTGTCTCAGAAGGAATACATTGGCAAAGTTTTGCAGAGGTTCAATATGGACGGGGGGAAGAAGACTAGTACTCCTTTGCCTCCATATGTGAAACTCAGTGCTATGGACAGCCCACAGTCGGATAGAGACAGGGCTGATATGGCCAAGGTTCCGTATGCTTCAGCTTGTGGCAGTCTCATGTATGCCATGGTTGCCACTAGGCCGGACATTGCATTTGCAGTGCGAGTAGTTTCTAGATACATGGCTAAACCTGGCAAGAAGCATTGGGAAGCAGTGAAAGGTGTCATGAGATACCTGAAGGGCACACAGGATATGTGCATTTGCTTTGGCAAACAGGATGCATTAGTGCATGGTTACACGGATTCGGATTATGCCGGTCATCCAGATAACCGGAAGTCTACTACCGGTTATGTTTTTACATTCACAGGAGGTGCTGTGTCATGGATATCCAGGATGCAGAAGTGCACTCTGCCTTATCTACTACAGAGGCCGAGTATACTGTAGCCACAGAGGCTTGCAAGGAGGCATTATGGCTATCTTGGTTAGTGGTTGATTTGGGCTATACAGGGGGTATTCCATTGTTGCATTGTGATAGTGAGAGTGCCATCGAGTTGGCAAAGAACCTTGTCTTTCATGCAAAGACGAAGCATGTGGATGTGAAGTATCACTTCATCAGAGAGGTGATAGAGAACAAGCAAATTCAGCTTGTTAAGATTCATACGGATGACAACCCGGCTGATTTGTTGACAAAGAGTTTGCCTCCGGAGCGGTTTGCTCATTGCAGACACTTGATGGGCATTGGATGAGGCCAATTTCAGCCTTGATATGGCCTTGTATATTATCATGTACATGCTGATTTTTTCTTTTCCTTCACTTAAGGGCACTTTGCCTTTAAGTGGGAGGTTGTTGGGGTAAAGGCATTATGCCCACCTTTATAGTGTGTACAAGCCCATAAGTTGTGTACTAGTGCAATATACATGTGTGATAGGGGAGTCACACACTCATCATCATGAGTTGACTTATCCCCACAACTCTCTGTCTCTCTCCCTTCTTGTTTCTCTGTGTATGTCTCCCACATGAACTCTAACCCTAACTCTCCCATTCACTCCAGAACAGACTCCATCATCACCTACCATATGCCGTAGTTGCTCCCGTCCAACTAACGGTCCACCGGGAACGTGGGAAGTGTCGGGATCTTCACATGTCTCTCGGCCATCTCAAACAGATCTGCCATAGCGGGGATGTACTCTGAAAAGGGTGGGTGGGTGGGAACAAAGAAGAACTAAAACTTGCAAGTGGCTGTCCAGCAAATCAGCCCGCCTTCCTCTTGCACCTTCTCTTCCCGATCAGCCCAAAACAGTCCACCAATCAGCCACAAAACAGTCCCCCTCTTGCTCATACAAATCCCAAGACCTATCTAGAGCCTAGGGCTCTGATACCATGTCAGAATACGCAGCGGAGATGATGACCAAATCTGGGAACACGAGCAAAAACGCAGGCAGAAAAACAGCACAAGAGAGAGAGAGATGTAGGCGTGTAACTTTGCTCTATATACACAAGAAGATCCCGAGGAATGATACAAATGAGGTATGGGGGCTGGGGTCCTATATATACCTCCCTAGAGGGCAGTCGGCGAGCATAAAGAAAAGCCCACGACTAATAAAAGATCCCATGACTGCATAAATGCAGTCGGCCAGCAAACTGGTGCCCACGATTGATCAAAAAGAGTTGGCCAGCAGCAAGAGTGCCCACGACTGATAAACACCCAGTCGGCCAGCACTGTACTGCTCTTGGCACCCTCTGGCAGCCCTCCCAAGCCTCAGAAAAAATGGGAAAAATAGGGGAAAAATGCGGAGAGTGGGGAAAAATGGGAAAATACCTCATAAGGGCGGGCACACCCACAACAAAGGCCCTGGTGTATAAAACTAGACAGGAGATGACTTCTAACAGTTGGAACCATCCAACTTGGCAGACTCAGTAAACATATGAAGAGAAGTGGGAGCAGCCATCACAAAAGCTTGGGCTCAATCTCAAGAAATGCACAAATTCTGAAGAAAAGGTGTCCTTCACAGGTACCAAGAGTGCCACCAAAGCCTGCAACACCACAAGCCCCCTCTGCAAAGGGAAAGGGCCACTGGAGAGGAATACGCAGCAGAGAAAAGGTGCTGTCCTGTAGAAAACAGGCCGCCTGCAGTCCAATCTCCAAGTGGGCAATGAAATGCTGATCAACAAGAGCCAGATGGCTGAATTGGTGAAGCCAATCTGAAGGAAAAGCGACCAGCAGGGTGCTGTCCAGAAAACGCAGCAGCAAAAGCTATGAATCTGGAAGAAAATGCAGAGGAGTAGGTGCTGAAAACAGGGCTGAATCTGGGGCAGCAGAAAGGTTGCTAAACCGGGAGCGATGATACCATGAAAGAGTGCACAGAGCGGAAGCAGAGTGGCACTAGAATGTGCTGAACAGAGAGTGCAAGAGAGAGAGAGATATGGAGCAAACTATGCTGAATATACTGAACCAAAACAGTCCCAAGCAAGAGACAGTGTTAGTCTCATAAGTGAGGGAGCAAAATATGTACAAGACTGAATGAGAAATGAGAGGCCAGCACCCACTATTTATAGTGGGGGAGTGCTGGCCGACTGGAGCTCATAAACAGGCCGATTGGAGCTGTTGGACATGGCCGACTGTAAAAATGCTAGAATGGCTGGGAAAAATCCCAGAAAAATAGTAAAAAGGGGTGGCTAGCCACAAGCAAGGGCCATACAAAAGGGGACCAAATGGGCACCATAAAAGAGCAGAAACTGGGGATGAAAGTGCTAACAATATGTAGCATAAAAATGCTATAAAATGCCTAAAAAGCATGCACTTGTCGTGGAATACGACTTCCTCAAAAGGGGGGAGAGGATCACGGAAATAAATATTATCCTTTAAAGAATCAAAGGAAGTAGGCAATTTACCAAGAAGTTTATGGATGGGATTGTTGATGGTACTCCCGTACTCCTCAAGTTGCAGCTTGGTACGGGTGAACTCTCCAATCTTCTCAAACAAGTTATCTCACTCATTGATTGTAAGCTTTCTCCGTCCACATCTGATGAGCATTACTCCGGGTAGAGACAAACTGTGCCTGTATAGATGGAGTCATGCAATGGATTATGATAAGACGAGCGTGAGCATCCAATATGCTTCTCAAAGCAGGGTCCACCAAGTGAGGTGTGGAGATAGCCATCCACACACCGGCTCCTTCCAGCAATAACTAAGTGTAGAAAGACCAAGTATGATAGTTGGTTGCTATAAGCTTCATGGAGTCACTAACTTGGGGAGGATTGTAGGATGGTATATGGGTAGGGGTGGGAGCAAGACCCGGTTGAGAGAAACTTAGAGAAGAAAGATTGGGAAGAGGATCCACCTGGGGAGTGGGAGCAGGGATCTAGGCAGTGAAGGAGCTGGAGTATCAACGGGGGAAGGAGCAGCAGTAGAGAAATCTCCTGAAGCCATGTCCTCTCTCTAAAGAAAGAGGGCTGTAAAAAAACAGCAAATAGCCTCCTCTCAAGCTGCGCATAGCCCGGTGGATCAATGCTTGGCTCTGATACCATGAAAGAAAGTTGTAGGCCCAAACCACAAATTGTAGAAGGCTGTGAACAGTTGATTATTGCTGAAAATGAGCACGAGGGAAACCCGTAGTGCTTACAAGCATAAGAGACTGTTGCTACAGCCACCAATGACCCCCAGCAGATATGCAAGAATGAGATGAAAACTGAGGGGAAGGGTGTGCACCCTTATATACCCCTCCTATGAGCTGGTCGGCCAGCTGTAGGCAGGCCGACAGCTAATGTGTAGCATGTTTAACCAAAAGTCATTAAGCGAAACAATGATTTTGGGTTAACGAAGATAGCCTCTTGTGCTAACCCCTTAAGTTGAACATTTTTTTTTCCGAGAAAAGATCCTTTCATTAGTTATATAAAAAACGCCCGTAGGGCTACAAAAGATCTCTCCTGCTCATAAGAGAGACAGAGCAGTGAATACAGCATGGCAGCCCGGGAGACTCTCCCTAGGTGCTGCAAAATATAAGCATCAGTACAAAGAACTGAGAGGCTAAATCATACAATAGGGGGGGGGAAGAGCCAAACAGGTGGCCTGTAGTGCCAACGGGGGGATCCGGTGTGTAAGGTGTAGAAAGGGCCACAGCGCCAAGTGGTGTGAAAGGCTTGGCGCGGTAAGATCGCCTCATCCGAGTCTCCCCGGATGCGGTCGTACTGCCCTCGCAGGGTGTGGATCAACTCCTGCCAAATCCCCCGTACAGTCTCTGCTGGTGGCTCCAATCTCCCCTCAAAGGCCGTAAAGCACTGGGCCCTCTAGGTGAACCAGATGGTGAGGTTGCTGAGGAGCTCCCATCGTAAATCCCTCTCCCGTGTCCAGCTGGCGGACGAGAAATCCGGTGCTGGAACTAGGCGAGGCTGGCCCCTAATAAATCTGATGGCCTGACTGCCTTGCTCCATCTCATAGCCCATAGCAGGCCCTGACGAAGTCGACCAAGCAGCGGCACCCCACGTAAACATACCCTCTGGAGAGAGGGGGGCCAGAATACGCAGCATCCGCAGCCAAATCTGCTGCGCCTGAGGGCAATCCCAAAGGCAATGTCTCTGTGTCTCCATAGGGTGGCCGCATCGGACGCAGGCCACCGGAAGACCGCTGTAAACAAGCCAAGTGCCAACTGCTGAGCCCCTGTGGGCGACCAGCCACTGAAAAGTCGAGATCCTGCGGGCCTGTCGACTAGCCCAGAGCCGAGCCCAAAAATCCTCCAGGAACTCCTGTGAGAGTCCCTGTAGTCGCCAATGCCCCGCTGCCGCTGGAGAGACCGTCCTCCTCGCCGTCAAAATATGCCGCCCCAGCCGAACAGTATACTGGAAAAAGGTGATCTCTGTGGCCTCAAGGGATGCATAAGGATCATGCCACTCGTACTCCCCGGGGTCCCACTGTAGCCGGGCCAAGGGGCGCGCTGCATATGCGCATATGCGCCAATCCGGGAGCACATCGGCAGGGTCGGGGTCAATATGCCACTTCCGAGAAGCGGCGGCCACTACCCGAATCCTCTGAAAGGTGCACTCTGCAACCAAAGGCGACTCCACCTCCACTCTCTGGAGTCTGCCCTCATCCTGAATCTCATAGTAGAGGCAACTGCCATCCTCAGTGCAAGCTCTGACAGCAATCAGGATCTCCAACTGTGTAAAGGCTCCCATCCACCGTGGGGCCACTGGCTCGAGAGGCGTGAACCACTCCTCTGTGAGTGCCTCCTGAATATCATCCCTCATAATCAACCCCCCTCTGAAGTGACTCAGCCTCTCCACCTGGATCTCCTCTGGTAGACTGCAGAAGGCCTGCTAGTCTCCAAAACTACGAGTTGGGCCTGCTGCTAAAGGCCCCCAGGCTAGCCGAGGCCGAGAACCCAGCATATGACCCTGCTCTGTGCGAACCGCTGGGCTCCAGATGAGCGGCTGTTTGGCCCGCTCCTCAACACAAGGAGGAGGTCGCTGAGAGAGCCCCGGTCTCAGCAGCTCCCAAGCTCTCAGGATACTCAAAGCAAATCTGTCCTCCCATCCTCTACTGAGGCCTGTCCTCCTCATCTCTATAAAGATCCAGCGAATCTCTGGTGCCCAAGTGCCCCCTGCTGGGGGCGCCCGAGCCTGCAGCCGCTGCAAGAGGAGCTCTTTCCAAGGCTCAGCGCCTGGAAGCAACCCCCGAACGATAAGCTTCCCCAATAAAGCTCTATTCTGATCGATTGGATCTATAATGCCCAAACCTCCCTGAGCCAGCGGAAGTGTAATAACTGCCCATGCAATCTTTGCCCGAGCTGGCTGACCGTCCTGCCCAGACCACAGAAAGTTCCTGATCAGCCTCTGTACCTGGCTGATGCAAGAGCTCGAGAAGATCCAGCAAGACGTAATGTACCACATGGTCGCTAACAGCACCTGATTTGCCACCACCACCCTCCCAGCCAAGGATAGTCGAGCTGTACTCCAATACAAAAGCTTCTTCCGAATGCTCAGAAGAAGCGGGGCAATCTGCTGCTCAGGTGACAAATCTAGGCCAATCTGGCATCCCAAATACCGCACTGCTGTGCCTGGAGGAATCCATCTAAAACCGGGGTCCGGGCTCCATGCCGGAGTGGGAGCACTATTGATCCAAAAGGCCACTGTCTTGCGCCAATTGATCAATGCTCCCGAAGCTGCACTAAAAACTTGGAGCGACTGCTCTGCCCGAAGAAGATTGGCCTCTTGGCCATGCAAAAATAAGCCCGTGTCCGTGTCGTCTGCAAACTCAGCATCAAGCAGGTCCTCCCCCCGGACTGGGAGCTGAAGTCCTCTCAAACCGACCTCCTCTGCCGTCAAATACATGCTCATAGCCTCCGCAAAGAAGAGAAAAAGAAAAGGGGCGAGGGGACACCCCTGACGGACTGATCTGGTCAGCTCAAAACTCGGCCCCCGTCCTCCTGCAATCAACACCTGGCTGCGAGCTATGGAATACAGAGCCGCCACCCCTCTGATCCATCCTGGCTCAAAGCCCAGGCGAAGCATAGTGCCCTCTAAGAAACCCCAATCAACTCTATCGTATGCCTTCTCAAAATCGAGAAGCATCACGACCAAGTCCTCGCCAAGAAATCTAGCTCGGGCCGTCGCCTCCCAGAAAGTAAAGATGTTGTCAAGGATACTGCGCTCCTTGATAAATCCTGTCTGAGTAGCATGAATCAACTCCCCCAGGAACGGGTGGATCCTCAAAATCAAGGCCTTTGCTAAGACCTTGTAGACAGTATTGAGGATCGTAATAGGCCTCCAATGCCGAATATCATCTGATACTCCCTCCCCCTTGGGGATAACATAGATCAAGCCCTCTGAAAAGCTCTGCGGCATCACCCTAGTGTCCAAAACATGCTGAAAGCCCCTGCGGAGGCCTGGCTCCAAAAGGTCCCAATAGCGCATAAAAAAGGCCGGCGTCAGTCCGTCCTCCCCTGGGCAACTATGTCGCGGCAGGACCCTCAAGGCCTCGGCAAGCTCAATCTCTGACAGAGGCGCACCTAGAACTGTACGCATACGGTCTGTGACCCTCCTCTGCACATGGGCCCACACAGTCTGTCTGCAAACATCTCGATCCTCAGTGGCTGGCTCCGCTGAAAGCAGGTCCTATAGAATGCAGTGGCAATGGCTCTGATCTCCCGGAGCTCAGTAGCTATCGATCCATCCGGTCTACCAAGCTGGCGGACTCCTGCTCGCGCATGACGGGGCCCAGTGATCTCAAAAAACTCTCCAGTCACTCTATCACCAAGCTGCGTCCACTGAGAGGCCTGACGACGATAGTAAAACTCATGTCTCTGCTCCTCTACCTCTCGAACCTCCTGGCGTGCCTGGCTCAGCTGAGACGCCACCCACTCACATGCAGGCTGCTGCTCCTGAAGGCGGTGTAGCGAAGCAAGGCTGCGTCTCAGCCGATGCTCCCGCTTGCGAATCTCTCCCAGCCGTGTCAAAGCTGCAGCGTGCAGAAAAGAGCTAAGATCGATGAGTCCCTGGGCACACTGGCCCGCTGCATCCTGGTCAGAGCATTGACTATCATGCCAGATCCTCTCAATGTCCTCAGCGAGACTGGGATCTGTAAGTACCCTCTCTGGGATCCTCAACTGCAAGCTGGGCTCCCGTGTCCTCTCCTCCAATGTCAAGATAACTGGCGCATGATCTGAAAATGAGGTGCCAGCGAGAATGCCGACGGAGCCCCCTCGCTCCCCTAACCAGTCGCCCACATAAAAGCGATCAATCCGTGATAGATTAGTCCCTCCCTGCCGGCGATCCGACCGAGAGAAACTAAGACTGTCCTGAGACCGGGAGAAAGCCCCATGCTGCCATGCATCAGTGATCCTCAGTGACATGCAAAACCGGTCCCAAGCTGCAAGCTCCGTGCCGTGCACTGTAACATGACTGCCTCCCACCCTATCTGCCGGGTCCTCAAGCATGTTGAAGTCTCCCCCGACACACCAATGTGCGGCCTCTGGCAATGCATCCGTAACCTGGGTCCAGAACTCTGCTCTGGCACTAGCATGATTGGGCGCATAGACGTTGAGCACGCCCAATAGCTCATCATGCATCCTCAGAATGACATACTGTGCTCTACCAGGCACAATGATCCCTCGATCCACAATGGCCTGCCGCCATACATCTGCAATGACCATGCATACCCCTCCCTGTCCACCCAAAGGACCAAACCCTGCAGACCAAAAAGTGTCCCATCTACCAGGCATCACCGAACCATATCTCCGGATCCTGCTCTCACCCAAGTGGTGCTCTTGCATCATCAAAATATCAATGCTGCCACCAACCAGGCATCTCTGAAGCTCCTGCCTCAAGCAACCACGATAGCGTATAAAATGTGCTCCGCCAAGGCCCTGTACATTCCATGAGATGATCCTCATGGATGCCCTGCTGAGGTGGATGCTATCTCAGCCGTACGGCATGCCTTCGCAAGCGGCTTGGATGGAGAGTAGTCCCCATCCGAGCGGCTGCTAATCTGCCCACCCGGTGTGCTGCAAGAATCCCGGATCAGGCGCCAGTGGTGGCTGTGGCCCATGGCGACTGCCTCTCGCTCTGACAAAGCAACCTCGTGTATACACATATCTAGGGTCGCGTGCTAAGTCTGCCACTATGCGAACGACCAAATGCCGAATCCTTGACGTATCCACACTCCCGGGATCCAAGAAAAAATGAGCCAACTCCCAAAGTCGGCCTATCACATCTGTCACCTCCAGATCGCTCATGTGATGAGAAAACTCAATTGCCTGAGTCTTCAAAGTGCTGAGAGCGAGCTCTAGAGTCCACTCCCGGTCGCAAGGGCCACATAGAGGGAACGAGAAGGCCACCGCTGAGTCTAGTGCCTCCTCCCCGCGGGCCGGAGGTATCACTACATGAACTTGGATGGGTGCTGGCTCATGGGGGCCCTCTGCTCCAAAAAGCCGTGTGAAGGTATAATCAAAAGCCTCCGAGCGCTGTCTAATGCCAAGGCGACTCAGCCGACTGCGGATAGATGAAATCCGTGAAGCCCTAATCGGCATAGGTCTCCTCTGTGATGCTCGAGCGAGGTCAGTGCTCCGCGCTCTCCGGACTGCAAGTGAACGCCAGGGAACTGCCACGGCCTCCCGGGAAGGTGAGGCAGGCGGAGGGGGAGGAGGGGGAGGCGAGGGGGGTGGAGAGGGAGCCGCTGCCGAAACCGGAGCGGAGACGGGAGGAGGCGGTGGTGGAAGCGAGGCGGTGGGAGGGGACGGGGGTGGGGGGGGTGAAGGAGGGGGTGCTGGCATCTCCTGGTCCTTAGTCGTCGCCGCGGGGGTCTCCTCCTGGAGGGGAGAAAAGCTGTTCCTCACGGGAACCCCGTGAGGCTGAGAGAGTGGGTGCTGCTGCAGCGGTCTCTGGGCGTGCTGCTGTGGCTGTCTCCCTCGGCGGCGCCCCTGTCCAGGCTGCCACTCCGAGGCCTCTGTGGCCTGAGCAGGTGTCTCGGAGGCAGCCTGCCGAGCCGAATCTGTGGGCGGGCCATCAGTAGCCTGCTGCTGTGGTGAGGGTCGGGGTCTCCTGCGAGGGTAGGCCTTGGCCAGATGGCCGACCTGCCTGCAAATGAAGCACTGATTCGGGAGCCCCGAGAACTCCACTCTCTGATCTATCCATCCCCCCCTATCCTAGGTAGCTGAATGACCTTAGGAAGGGAGGAGATGTCAGACACCAACACTCTGACCGAAGGTAGCCCAGCTGCTCTGGCCACCACTGAAGCAGCTGAGGGGCCAGTCTCTAGTACCGAGCCCACCAATGCTCCGAGCCTGGGGAGGAGCGGAAGATACTCCCTGCGGAGTCCAGGGAAGCAAATTGTAACATGAAAAAGGCGCTCTCCCTGCTCCGCCTCTGCTGGGTCAAATCCATGCTGCCCAAGGTCTGAAGAAAGCCCGAGCACCCCTGATGTCAAGGGGACTCATGGCAAGGACCTTGGCAACACTCTGGGCGGCCTCGAACTCGATCTGGTAATGTCCACGGCCCAATAGCTGTACGTCCAGGATCTTGCCCACATCTGCAAGAAGGCGGGCCTGAAGAAGATCCCGGATCTCCCCTCTACTTGGGCGAGTGCCGACTATACGGCAGATGGTGGAATGTGCCTGGAGGCGTTCCACCTCTGCGGCGAGGCTCGCTTCCTCTTCTGGCGAAAGAGAAAGCCTGATGGGGGTATCCTCAGGGGCGGTCGAGGGGGCTGCAAAAGAGTCCCTCTGAGGTGGGGCGGGAGGAGCCTCCATCAGAGTCTGAAGCTGCGGCGAAGGCGGAGCGAATGCGATACCTGCAAGAACCGAGCTGCACGCGAAGGGCGGAGAGGGAAGGCGGGAGGATAAAAAAAAGAAGGATCCCCAGGGGGCGGAAAAAACAGCAAGAAAGGGGGGGGGTAAGGCGGCGAAGAAACAGCAAGAAGGGGGGGGCGGGAGCAGCGCGAAAGGAGAGGCGGTGGGGGGAGAGAGGGTTGGCGGAAGGGGGGGGGGGACGGGGCGCTGACGAGGGGAGGGGGCGCGAAGGCGAACTGAAGGGGGGGGGGGGCCGCTTCAGCGCGAGAGAGGGAGAGAAAGCGAGGAGAGGGGGGGGGGCGCGATGGCGAGAAGAAGGGGGGGGCGCATAAGCGCTGGCAGGCGGGGGGGGGGGGGACAGGGCGCGAGGGAGGGATGGCGAGGGGCGAGCAGCGCGAGCAGGGGGGTGACGGCGGGAGCTTCAGCGAGCTGTGTTTGGGTGACCCTTAAGTTGAACATTTATTATTAATGTTTATTTCATGCATGAAAAAGCTAACACGTGTACTTGCGAGTTTTCTAAGTTGCCATGGTAGGATACAAGTGTACAGATGCATCCAAGGGTCATAATTGAACATGGGATATTAATTTGTCGCCAAGAACAAGGTGTGCACCTTAGTGCATTAGCAAAATAATTCCGCCTACACCATCTACAAATCACAAGAGCGCGCCTGAGTGGTGCTCGACTCTAGGGAGGGTGTACCCAAAGAGTCTTGTTTGTTGAGAGAGCAATTGATTAATAAGAACCATCCCCAAGCATTGTATTATGTAAAACTCTTTGCTTGTTTGTTAAATTAAGTAAGGCCCCTTGCTTTCTCAAGCTTAAGCCCTAATTCAATCCTAACCTTGAGCTAATTTGAAACCCTAAATCATGCCCCTTGCTTGCTCAAGCTTCAACCCTAACCTTGAGCTAATTTGAAGGCCTAAATCAAGCCTCTTTCTTGCCCAAGCTTCAGCCTTAATCTTGAGTTTCTACAAGACTGTGTGCAAATCTACGATACAAGATGAAGGGTGGTACTCCTATGGGAGGGACAAATCAGCAATATTCCTTCGACAGGGTGAGGTGTTGGATTATATATCGTCTCTAGAGGGTCTACATCACCTTTTCATGCTTGTACGGGTCATTTTATGAGACCCTGCATTGGCATATTTAGCAGATATTATTTAGGCCATTTTCTACCATTTTATAGCATTTTTACATTAAAGTAATTATGAGTATACTTTTTTCATGAAAAGGCGAATAACATCATTTTACCACTATGTAGTAATTGTAAAGCAATATGATTTGTAACATTCCCTCCCTCTTTCAAGTAACTGGCCTCAATGGAAAAGGTGCAACAAAGCTTCAAAAAGGTGAGGGTAAGTAAGCCTTGAAGAACTCTTTTGGTACCCATTATGTGTTTGTAAGTAAATGTCTTTTAAGTTTAAGAAGATACTTACACTTACTTTTATCTTTATGATTTTTGATCTCCTTGCAAAAAATCATTTTTGCTGAGGTTCAAAGACCTTTTTGTAAATGATCTCCAGTTGATCTTCATTGGTAACGGATGAAGGGGGAATGCCATGGTAAGGCTTCATGTCCGTTATATAGAAAACATTATGATATGCTGATTGGAGGAAGCTTGAGCTTGTAGGCTTGATCATTGATAGGTTTAAGGTTTTGAGAAGGTAGCGCCTAATCAGAGACTTAAATCCATGCACAACGAGATGCTTCTTCTTCATGCTCAATACACAGTAGAGAGAGATGACCTAATCTACCATGTATTACCAACATGAAGTATGTACAATGCTAAATAGAGATACTCAATGGTAGCATTGCTCTCCTGAGCTCTCAATGACTCAATGATGATTGACTAATCAATGAATCAATATGGCTAATATTTATCTAATGTTGGTGAGTTGGCTACCAACCCTATCAATCCTAATAATAATGTCCAACTAAGTGTGTTCACACAATAACCCAATAACTATGTCCACACCTGGTTGCTCATTGGGCACCTGAACAATATTACAATGAAGTGGCACAATAGCCCCTACAAACACATGAATCCAGCCATGTACTCGACCTTTGAGCTGGCCAACGCGTAGAAGCATGTCCACGTCACACTCGGGAGAGTGTGCACATGACATATTAATACTAAATTGATTAAAAGAAAACACCTTGTCATGCAAGGGTTTTACCTTTTGAGTATTCAGTTTGTTGGCTACTTGTGAAGACACTTATCGTCACGATAAAAAATGATAGACTGAGGAAGACTATGGTACTTAAAGACATGCTTTGATTTAGACATTTGATTGACTTTTTGCATGGAATGAAATGTGCTGCTTACTGAAGTGATCAATCATAGTCCAAATTTCTCAAAAGCAGGAAGTTTTGAGACTTGGCAACAAGTGTAAGTTACCAAGGGTTTACCTTTGAGTATTCGGTTTGTTGGCAAATCCTGCATTCTAGGACATTTTTAGCAACATCCTTTTGTATTTGCGGCTAGAAGAACCAAAAGTTTCCATTGTTAAAGAAGCTCATCAGGATCCCATAAAGGGTGGAGCATGGTCCTTCTCGGATTGGCAACAAGTGTAAGTTACCAAGGGTCTTACCTTTTGAGTGTTTGGTTTATTCATTCTAAAACATTTCACAACATTCTTTTTTATTTGTGGCTAGAAGAATTATTGACCAAGGGTGTCACGATTGTGACATATGTATGTATGAGATTCTCTCTTCATTGTTGCTGATTCCTATTGCAGATGCGAAGAGTAACCAGCCAAGGGAACTCCTGCCCTCGACTGGTTGCGACTCTTCGCCAAAGGATGTACCTCTTCATTGGATAGCCACATCCCTTCGACGAATGGTTATATCCCTTGATGAACGGTTGTGCCTCTACATCGAATAGACACATCCCTTAGCCTAAAGTTGTATCCTTTCGTCTATGGTCATGTCCTTTCGTTAAAGAACATGCCTCTTCAAATGTGTCTCTTCATCTCCTATATAAGAGACCTATTGTACTCAGTTTAATCAATTCAATTCAATCTTCTCTCAAGTGTTCTCCTGAAGTCTCTTGTTCTCTAAGTTAAGTACTTAAGTAGTAATTAGTACACAATATGAGGGATTAACAACATAATCCTCACAGTGGTATCAGAGCAAAAACTTTTCCTACCCGTGGGTTGTGAAGCCCTCACTCTCTCCGTGGCACTTTCTCTTCCACCCCTCTTCTCGGTGTTGTATGGAAGTAGTGGAGCGATGGTGGACCTGGCGTAAAGCTTTGCCCATGGTGATGTAAAATATTTTTTTTCCACACCCACACACACGCATCCTTCCGTGTCTCAGAGAGCGGAGCCCTTTCTGCATACCTGGATGACCCCCTCCCTATTGCCGGTGGTGGTATCCCGTCGCTGCAGGCCATGAGCCCCCCCTCTCTGCTGAGTATCAAGCGCCCCCTCCTTACTTTGTGCAGATGCAGGTTGCGCCCCTTCGAAGAGGCACACCCCCTCTTCCGTCCGTGTACGTGACGTTTCCAGGCAGCCGTAACCCATAAACCACAAATAATTTTTTTTTAAAAAAAAAGGCAAGCTACGTGGCATTTGGGCCCCTCATCAAAAAAAAAAAAAAAACAGCGTGCTCCTATGTGCGCGTGTGTGAAGCGCTCCCCCCTTCTGTTGGCGATTCGACACTTAACCTCCCGGCTGTCAGGATGCCGCCTACTGGACGTTCGCTGCCATCCTCTCTCCCGGCTCTGCCCACGTTACGCTGTGTGCGCCGCGCTCTTGCCATTCATGTGCATGCTTCTTGGACAATTTTCCGGAGGAGCCCTACATGAACATCCACTACCTGAGTTACATCGACGAGATCCCCGAGGTTCTCCTTCCCAAACACAGCCCTCTTCGCGCTCTTGCCATTTACGTGCATGCTTCATGGACAATTTTCCGCAGGAGCCCTACATGAACATCCACTACTTGAGTTACATCGACGAGAACCCCGAGGTTCTCCTTCCCAAACACAGCCCTCTTCGTGCCCCCACTCCGGAACCGGTGCCACTTCCGGCCAATGCTAGGTGGATTCCAAGTCTCCCGGACTACCCTGTCCCAGTAGCCCTGGCCTCACAGGTGTACCGCATACATGTCAGTAGCCCGCATGCAACCGAACCCCACACTTGGGCGATCTGGACTATTTTCCTCACCTGCGCGCCACTACACCTTGCTCATTTCGAGTACTTCCTGTCACGGTACCCTCAGTTGGCACATTTTCTTCCAGAGTGCAGTGTGGATGGCCTCCGCAATATCCTCTCCACGCGCCCTCCTGGGACATTCTACTGTGAGATCTTCGTCCCCAATTATACTCCATTATCTCTGGTGCCCAGCTCTTTGGCGGAACCAAACGAGGAAGTGGAAGCAGGCGAAGTAGCCTCCGAGGACGATCCTGAGGAAGTGAAGGACCCCGACTCCGAGTATGAGGATCCCGTCACTGCCTCTCCAGCAGCTGTTCCTCCCATCCTACATCCCAGGTGGACCTTTCCTGCTTCACCTCAGTACTCTCTCTGAGTTCTCCGGATGTCGACTTCACACGACAACGTGTCACCCACCGATCCAGATCCACAGATGGAGGCCTTGCAGATGACCATTCTTCAACAACAGATGGAGGACTTGCAAAGGGTCCTTTTCGAAGGAATGGCATCCATGCGATCACAAATGGAAGTCATGCAACAACAAAACCAACACCAGCGCGAGGGATCCAGGAAGTCACAGCGGGTGCGTTGATCGCGTTCACCAACATCGCCATCATCCTCGGTGGGCCAGCAAGACGATCCCTCAACTCCTCTCCCGATCCGACCACCGAGGTAGACAATGTTGAACTCAAAACTTTTGTATAAATTAATGACCACAGCACGGACAAGAAAGATGGATATCAAGTTGCCTGAGCCCTACAATAGCTGCCGCGATGAGCGGTTAATCGATCACTGGCTCTACAAGATGGAGGTTTATTTCTCAAATACTGAGTTGCCCGAGAATAAAAAGGTGGCATTGGCCAGCACCCTCTTGAAAGATACCGCCTTCCTTTGGTGGGGGGCGACGCAGGATTTCAGATGGCAAGTCTACTCCGACGACGGATAAATTCCGGTGTGCTCTTCACAAGGCTGAAGGGAGAGAGTTAGGGTTTCATGTGGGAGACACACACAGAGAAGAAGGGAGAGAGAGAGAGACATGTGGGGATAAGTCAACTCACAGTATGAGTGTGTGACTCCCCTATCACACATGTATATTTGCTCTAGTACACATAGTGCACTTAGTACATTAAAAGTACTAAGTGTACTATGTACTATAAAACTTATGGGCTAGTACACACTATAAGGGTGGGCATAATGCCTTTACCCCAACAACCTCCCACTTAAAGGCAAAGTGCCCTTAAATGAAGGAAAAGAAAAAATCAGCATGTACATGATAATATACAAGGCCATATCAAGGCTGAAACTGGCCTCATCCAATGCCCATCAAGTGTCTGCAATGAGCAAACCGCTTTGGAGGCAAACTCTTTGTCAACAGATCAGCCGGGTTGTCATCCGTATGAATCTTGACAAGCTGAATCAGACAGGGTTCTTTGCCAACTGGATGGCACTCTGACTGTCACAATGCAACAATGGAATATCCCCTGTATAACCCAAATCAACCACTAACCGAGATAGCCATAATGCCTCCTTGCAAGCCTCTGTGGCTGCAATATACTCGGCCTCTGTAGTAGATAAGGCAGTGCACTTCTGCATCCTGGATATCCATGACACAGCACCTCTTGTGAATGTAAACACATAACCGGTAGTAGACTTCCGGTTATCTGGATGACCGGCATAATCCGAATCCGTGTAACCATGCACTAATGCATCCTGTTTGCCAAAGCAAATGCACATATCCTGTGTGCCCTTCAGGTATCTCATGACACCTTTCACTGCTTCCCAATGCTTCTTGCCAGGGTTGGCCATGTATCTAGAAACCACTCCCACTGCAAATGCAATGTCCGGCCTGGTAGCAACCATGGCATACATGAGACTACCACAAGCTGAAGCATACGGAATCTTGGCCATATCAGCCCTGTCACTATCCGACTGTGGGCTGTCCATAGCACTGAGTTTCACATATGGAGGCAAAGGAGTACTAGTCTTCTTTCCCCCGTCCATATTGAACCTTTGCAAAACTTTGCCAATGTATTCCTTCTGAGACAAATACAACACATGCTGATTTCTGTCCCGAAGTATCCGCATACCCAAAATGTGATTTGCATCACCCAAATCCTTCATATCAAAGGTCTGATGCAGCCTCTTCTTCAAGGCATCCATCTCTTTACGAGATTTCCCGGCAATCAACATATCATCAACATACAAGATGAGGATCAATAGACTGCCATCCAAAGCTTTCTTGGTGTATAAGCAGTGATCTATGTCACTCCTCCTGAATTTTTGGGATTTCATGAATGTATCAAATTTATGATACCATTCCCTTGGTGCTCTGATACCAGTTGAAGGGAGAGACTTAGGGTTTCATGTGGGAGACACACACAGAGAAGAAGGGAGAGAGAGAGAGACATGTGGGGATAAGTCAACTCACAGTATGAGTGTGTGACTCCCCTATCACACATGTATATTTGCTCTAGTACACATAGTGCACTTAGTACATTAAAAGTACTAAGTGTACTATGTACTATGAAACTTATGGGCTAGTACATACTATAAGGGTGGGCATAATGCCTTTACCCCAACAAAGGCTTTTGAGCCTACAAATGCGAACTTTCATGCTAGGTCTTCTCTCCGCCGCCTGAGTCAAACTAGCTCCGTGGCCGCGTACATCTCTGAGTTTCAAAAATTGGCTCTCGAGATAGAGACACTTAGCCCTCTGACCAGCTTCACAGCTTCATTGACGGGCTTGAACCCACGATCCAAGACGAAGTCCATAAGTACAACCACAAAGGGCTAAGCACAACCACAAAGGGCTCAATACAAACTCGCCTCATATAAGGGGGGAAACAAGTGATCATAAGGAGGAGGGGTGCTTCTCCTCTGGCTGGCCGCTCTATGAGGAGAAGGCTATCTCAAAAAGGGGGAGGGGGGAGAAACCACCACACAGGTGGAGGGGAAACAAGTGATCATAAGGGGGAGGGGTGCTTCTCCTCTGGCTGGCCGCTCTATGAGGAGAAGGCTATCTCAAAAAGGGGGAGGGGGGAGAAACCACCACACAGGTGGTCTGTAGTGCCAAATGGGGTCATCGCCTAGCCTCCAAAGTCTCAAGAAGGCTTCTTGCCGCTTCCGCATGCAGTCAGAATCTCCCTACAGCTTCCCCCACTGACTGCAGAGGGTGTGAATGAGATGTCGAGGCATATGCTCCTGATGGTCTCAGCCAGCGGAGTGTGGGTACCCTCGATGGCCTCGCTACATCTAGCATGCTAGATGTGCCAGGCTGCTATGCTACCGCAAATCTCCCAACGCTGGCATGAGCCAGGATGCCAAACACCTGCAGGTGGGGATGTGACTGGTACTACTGCAATACGATGGTGGGAGACCTGAAGGGCATGGCCATCCTCCTCGTAAGTCCTGACCACTCTAGCCTTGGTGGCCCAAGCGACACTACCCCAAGTGATAATCCGGCTTGATGCCATGTCCATAGCAAAGATGCGGAGAATCCGCTGCCAAATCTTCTGAGCCTTATCCCAAAGGCAATGTCGTTGAGACTCCTGGGGGTGGTTGCACCTCGGGCAAGCTGCTGGCCGCCCCTCGACTGCCAGCCAAGTATCCACTGCCAGACTCCTGTGTGCCGTCAACCAGAGGAAGAGAGTGATCTTCCTTGGCCGAAAGCTGTCCCAAAGCCTCTTCTAGAAATCTGAAAGGAAGCGCTGTGATAGGCCCTGAGACTGCCAGTGTGCTACTGTTGCCAATGTGCCATCTATCTCCGACATCTGGATCTTGTGGCTGAGCCTCGGTGTATATGCAAAGAAAGGGGCATCCAAAGTCTCCACCCGATCTGTGGGATCATGCCACGTCCACTTTGCAGGGTCCCACTGCAACCGCGTGAGAGGTCGGCACTCCCAAATCCATAACCGCCAAAATCTCTCCCTAGCCACCTTGGCCGGTGCTGGATCTATGTGCCATACAAGTGCCCGAAAACCAATCACCCTCACCCTCTGCAAGGTGCAGCCTCTGAAATCCTCCAAGGGGTGCTCTGATCTCTCTAATCTTCTATGTAATCCAATAGAAAAAGTGAGTAGACAACTGTCCTCATCTGCTCCATAACCGCCACGAGAATATCGTGTCTGGTGAACACTCCTAGCGTAGTCACCAGAAACATTTCGGGGTTTTTGACGTTTCAGGGCAAAACGTTTCGGCCTTCGGCTAAGAAACGCCAAGGTTTTGGATTTTTTTCTATATAATTTTGCATTGCTAAAGTTCCAAAAAATAGGAACTTTTAACCTTGAGAAACATTTTTTTTTTGAGAAACCAAAAAAATCAGGAGTTTCTAAAACGTTTCGAAACGTTTCTTGTGTTTTGGAGTTTCTCACTCTAGAAATGCTTTTTCATGTGACTATGACACCTAGCCATATCGGGGGGGTCGGGTCTGGAATAGGAGTCAGCCACTCTGGAGGAATAGCTGAGTCAATGTCGATGCTGAGCCTGTCTCTACCTCGGATCCCTGTCAGGCCTCTCTCTTGCTCCTCCCGTGGTAACTGCTTGTGTGCAACCCAATCTCCAAGAGACCTGGCTGGTCCCATGCTCAAGGCGCCCAGGATATGTGCGGTCGCGGGCCCCTAGCATGTGGCCACTGGGTAAATGGATCAAGGGGTTCCAGATCAAAGGTTGCCGAAGCTGCTCCTTTGAGGCCACTAGAACAATCTGTTTGAGGGCTGGCCTGAGATGATCCCAAGCACGAAGTAGACTGGCTGCGAATATGTCCTCAAAAACAGGACTAAAACCACGGGCTTGCATCTCTATGAAGATCCATCTAGCGCTCTGCGGCCACGGGCCTCCAAGGCTCGGAGTGCGGGCTGAAATCCGGGCCAATGATGATATCCACTTTTAAGATCCATCTTGCTGAAAGTAGTAGCTCCCTTTAGGTGATAAAAAATGTCAAGAATCCGTAAAATAGGGAATTGATTCTTGATGATAATTTTATGAAGTGCTTTATAGGCGATGCATATCTTGTAAGAGCTATCCTTTTTCTCTATCAAGAGGATTGTAGTGCCAAAAGGTGATTTGCTAGTGCGGATGAGTCCATGCTCCAAGAGGTCTTGGACTCGTCGTTCGACGACTTCTTGATGAAATTGTCCCATTTGATAAGTAGCTTTGAAGGGAGGAGCATTGCCTAGAACCAAATCAATTTCATGATCTCTAGGCGGATCATCAACAATTTGCAATGCAATGAGAAAATTGCTCAAGAAAGCCATACCTCTCCTTGGTAAGCAGATCGAAAGAAGGCTTGAATTCTCGAACATAAACTAGACTAGATTGAACTCCTTGCACGACTCTTTAGTGACTTGAAAGGAATCATGTTACCATTGGTTCCGGCTTGGATGACCATTTTCTGCGACTGCGCTAAAATATATATCTTATTGGTGTGCTAGTTTAGAATTGCTTTTCATTTCTCGACTAGCATTGCTTCTCATTTCTCCATCCAACACCCAAGATCTCATCCACACCATCTAACGAAGTAATCAAGAAAGGCAAATGTTCTAAGTAACCTTGAGTATGTACACGGTCAGGGCCACCATAGCTGAGCATGAGCCCCTTTGTTTGAAACTACTACGCATGGATGTAAAGCCCCAAGGCTTTAGCTATCTTTAGAGATGAGAAGTTGTGAGTACTGGTATAAAATTATTATTTTTTTCTTGGGAAAAAGATCCTTTTATTAGTTACCGAGAAAAACAACCAAATGGCTAAGTACAAATCCGTCTCCGAAGGGAAACGTGAGTCAAGAATCAAGATGAACAAAGGGTAGGATGCACTTCTCCTCTGGCTGGCCGCTATAGGAGGAGAAGGCTATCTCATACAATGGGGGGAGGGGGAAATAACCACAAAGGTGGTCTATAATGCCAAGTAGGCTCGCCACCACTATCTGTAAGAAAGTGATTGTGTTGCTAGATCTTGGGGAAGACATCTCGATGCTAGAAAGGGGAGGAGGAGAAAGGGCTGGTCCTTCTATTGGCGGAGTATGAATAGATGTTGAATATGGAGAAGTGGCTGATTGTTATGTACTTGATGCTAACCGTAGGGTTAGTCGATCTAATCTCGAGGCTAGGCACCGAGGTATTAGGAAAAGTAGGCTGATTATAAGGGTTAAGGTTTATAAGTTAATAATCCAATAAGTATAGCTTCTTTTATTGGTAAAAGCTACATAAGTGAGAGTTATGTGATTTAGGACTCCGGATATGCAATAGGATAGAGGAGATTTGGGAGAGTCTAGATTTTCACTCTGGTTCAGCAAGAGCCTTGGACGTAGGCCTTGGAGAGGTCAACAGTTTATTACAGGAGGCAGTGCAGAGCAAATTGGCTGGCTTCCGAGAGCAGGAGAGGAGCCCGTACTGAGCTTGAGACAGGGTCACTAGAGATTTTTTTGAGATAGGAGGCCCACTTAGGCAGAGGGATCCGCAAGTTGCGAGGCCAGGATGGATCCATAGTTGTGAATCCCCCCCCCATGTGCGAGCCATTGCTATAGATTCCTTTCGCTCTCTCCTCACGGGTGCCCCCCTATCCTCTCAGGCGCTGGACGCGCGTGAGCGGGTCTGGTGGCATACGAATGTGTTTGATATGATTGATCACTTGGGGTGTGCAATTAAGAAAGATGAATGAGCGCATATGGGCATTGACACGATCCCACAATTGTGCCTGGGCCTCCCGCTCTTTGACTGATAGTGAAGAGGAGTCCTCCGTCGGATCTGGCCTTGAAACACCAATCGTGAGACGAAGTCAGCCAAATCATAAGATTCCAATACAGACTTTATCATCACCTTCCAAATGCCATAGTTGTTCCCGTCCAATTGTTAGTCCACTGGGAACGTCGGGAGGGTGGGGGGATCTTCACAGGTTTCTCCGCCATCTCAAGAAAATCTGCCATATCAGGGGTTCACGTGGTCTTGTGAAGGGAGGGTGGGTGGGAAAAAAATTTGAAGAAGAGGCTGTGTTTTCTCGCAAGGTGGCTGTCCAGCAATGACACCCGCCTTCTACCCGCTTCTCCACGTCTCGTACAGCCCAAATATTCTCCAATCAGCACCAAAAACAGCAACCCCAAAAGCTCTCACTGTCTTCAAAGATTCAAGCCACTTGGGGCTCTGATACCATGTCAGAATGTGCAGCGGAAATGAGATAGCAATCAGAGAGCATAAAATTGTAGAAGAGCAAGAGAGGAGACGTAGTGTCGAACTCTACTATATACACAAGTATATCCTATACAAAACTGTGGGGGGGCAAGAGCCCCAATATATATGGGCTGGGGCTGCAGTCGGCCCTGTTTAAAACGGGCCGGCAGCCCCAATATGGCCCATGACTAGGAATAAATCCAGTTGGCCAGCAGTAGGCCAGTCAGCCAGCCCACGACCAGAAAAATACCTGGTCGGCCAGCATCAAAGGTGGCCCCTCCTGGCCTACAAGTTGTCTAGGGAAAAACGACATCCCCATGACTGGGAAAATGGGGAAAACAGGAATATGACCAGAGAGTCCTCATACGGGCAGGCACGCCCACATGATTGGTTTTCTCTCCCTACAGTGTAATATGATACAAACAGGAGATGACTGCTAACAGGTGCCTCCCGCTCTCCAGACTTTCCTATTGACAGCCTTTATTGCAGAGGAGCTTGTGGAGGCTATGACGGCACTCCCTAGGGGAAAATGCCTAGGAGAAGACGGGGTTTTGGTTTCCTTATTTCTCCAACATTGGGATCTCATGGAAGGCAGCTTCGAAGTTGCCTTCAATGAGACTATGATCACAGGAGCCATACCGGAGAGATTGTCAGAGGGATTGATCCATTGGATTCCCAATGAGGGTGGTGACAGATTGGAGATTCGGGAGTGGAGGCCCGTCACGCTCCTAGGGACCGCCTACAAAATTCTAACCAAGGCCATCAGCCGGTAAGAATGCAGCCTTGCCTCCCCGATTTGATCCATGGCACACAAACGGGTTTTGTCCGGGATTGGAGCATTTTGGACAACTTCTTCACTTTCGGGAGGCGATTGCTTCGGCCAGGTTGAGGCAGTAGGATCTTATCGTTCTCCTTCTGGATTTTTAGAAAGCCTATGATAGGGTAGACTCTGGATTTTTGGAGGGGACGATGTGCCGGATGGGATTCCTTGAGGAGTGGGTCTGAGGTGTTTCTAGGCTCTACTCGGCTTGACACAGCTAGGTTCTCATTCAGGGAGCCAGAGGCAATAGATTTTTGTTTTCTTGCTCGGTCCGATAGGGCTGTCTACTGGCACCTTATCTATTATTGTTTGTTGCTGAGGCCATGAGTAGTTTTCTCGCTGCTTAGAGCCATGGGGTTGCGTCTTCCCATCTGCCTGTAGGAGGAACTGCTTGATTCAGAGTTTGCTGATGACACACCAGCATAATTTTTCGGAGATGAGGGGAACTTCCAGAGAGGGGATAGAGATCTTTTGCCGTGCATTTGGAGAGTAGATCAACTGGCACAAGTCATGTGGATTCTGGGTTGGCTCATCACTTGCCCCGACTTGGAGTCCAATTAGTGGATCCGGAGTGGCACTCTAGTTCGTTATCTTGGATTCCAGGTGGGTATCGATTTCTTCTCGGAGCAGTAGCTAGCCCCTCTACTTCTGAGCATTCGGAAGAAGCTATTATACTGGAGGTCAACCAAGCTTTCCTTAGCTGGCTGGGTCATGGTGGTGAACCAGGTTCTTCTCGCCACCATGTGGTACATCACCTCTTGCTGGGCCTCTCCTGGCTTGCATTGGTCAGGTTCAGTGGTTGATCCGCAACTTTCTTTGGGTTGGCAACGACGGGAGGCCTGCTCACGCCAAGGTAGCTTGGCGAGTGATCATTCAACCACGACGGAGGTGGGGCCTGGGCATCGGCCCCTCCATTAAGAGCCGCGCCTTGTTGGGCAAGTTGATAGTTCGTGGCCTTCTTCCTGGCAGCGATCCTTGGAAGGACTTCCTCTTGGCTAGGATCTCCACCCGCACCCTAGTTTTGGGAGGCTCTTGGCCCCAGAGTACGAGATGGATCTTCACGGATGAATGGGAGAGTTAATTAGGGTTTCATGTGGGAGACATACACACAGAGAGAAGAACGGAGAGAGAGAGAGAGAGAGTTGTGGGGATAAGTCAACTCATCAAGATGAGTGTGTGACTCCCCTATCACACATGTATATTACACTAGTACACATAGTGCACTTAGTACTTTTAATGTACTAAGTGTACTATGTACTATAACTTATGGGCTAGTACACACTATAAGGGTGGGCATAATGCCTTTACCCCAACAACCTCCCACTTAAAGGCAAAGTGCCCTTAAATGAAGGAAAAAAAAAAAATCAGCATGTACATGATAATATACAAGGCCATATCAAGGCTGAAACGGGCCTCATCCAATGCCCATCAAGTGTCTGCGATGAGCAAACCGCTCCGGAGGCAAACTCTTTGTCAACAGATCAGCCGGGTTGTCATCCGTATGAATCTTAACAAGCTGAATTTGCTTGTTCTCTATCACCTCTCTGATGAAGTGATACTTCACATCCACATGCTTCGTCTTTGCATAAAAGACAGGGTTCTTTGCCAACTGGATGGCACTCTGACTGTCACAATGCAACAATGGAATATCCCCTGTATAACCCAAATCAACCACTAACCGAGATAGCCATAATGCCTCCTTGCAAGCCTCTGTGGCTGCAATATACTCGGCCTCTGTAGTAGATAAGGCAGTGCACTTCTGCATCCTGGATATCCATGACACAGCACCTCCTGTGAATGTAAACACATAACCGGTAGTAGACTTCCGGTTATCTGGATGACCGGCATAATCCGAATCCGTGTAACCATGCACTAATGCATCCTGTTTGCCAAAACAAATGCACATATCCTGTGTGCCCTTCAAGTATCTCATGACACCTTTCAGTGCTTCCCAATGCTTCTTGCCAGGGTTGGCCATGTATCTAGAAACCACTCCCAGTGCAAATGCAATGTCCGGCCTAGTAGCAACCATGGCATACATGAGACTGCCACAAGCTGAAGCATACGGAATCTTGGCCATATCAGCCCTGCCACTATCCGACTGTGGGCTGTCCATAGCACTGAGTTTCACATATGGAGGCAAAGGAGTACTAGTCTTCTTCCCCCCGTCCATATTGAACCTCTGCAAAACTTTGCCAATGTATTCCTTCTGAGACAAATACAACACATGCTGATTTCTGTCCTGAAGTATCCGCATACCCAAAATGTGATTTGCATCACCCAAATCCTTCATATCAAAGGTCTGATGCAGCCTCTTCTTCAAGGCATCCATCTCCTTACGAGATTTCCCGGCAATCAACATATCATCAACATACAAGATGAGGATCAATAGACTGCCATCCAAAGCTTTCTTGGTGTACAAGCAGTGATCTATGTCACTTCTCCTGAAATCCTGGGATTTCATGAATGTATCAAATTTATGATACCATTCCCTTGGTGCCTGTTTGAGCCCATAAAGACTCTTTTTCAGCTTGCATACAAGCTTCTCCTTTCCACTCACTGCATAACCCTCTGGCTGTTGCATATATATCTCCTCATGGAGATCACCGTGAAGAAAAGCAGTCTTCACATCCATCTGAATCAAGTCCAAATCATCATGTGCAACCAAAGCTAACATAGCTCTAAGTGTGGTCATTTTGACCACTGGAGAGAAGATCTCATCAAAGTCCACACCATATTCCTTCTTGAAGCCTTTAGCCACTAACCTGGCTTTGTATCTTGGCTTTGCATCAGGTGCAACTTTGAGCCTGTAAACACACTTGCATGGCAAAACCTTCTTGCCTGTAGGCAAATGCACCAACTTCCATGTTCCATTTTTGTGCAGAGAATCCATCTCTGACTTCATGGCACGCTCCCAAAGAGCCTTGTCTGCCCTCTGTAAAGCCTCCTTATAACATGAGGGCTCCCCACAGTCAGTGAGCATCAAGTAGTCAACCCCTGGAACAAACCTGTCAGGGGCTCTGGAGGGTCTTGTGGACCTCCGTACCCAATGACCATCATTTGCAGGTTGCTGTCCAGCCTGCATATCACCTATTGGTGGCTCCTGTTCCATGCCATAAGGCTGAAAAATCATGCCCGGTATCTCCTCTAACTGTGGGATATCCATAGGGATATCTTCTGCCATCTCTGGCTGTCCATTTGGACCATTTTTAGCACCATTTAAGGGCTGGTTTTGCTGCTGTAATGGCTGATTTACAGCCCTTGGTTGTTGTCCATGATGTCCATCATCATCAAAGATGACTCTGCCAGGCTCCTGTTGCCTTGCAGGCTCCTTATACATGCATGTTTCATAAAAAATGACATCATTGCTGCGTATAATCTTTCTATTCACGGGATCCCAAAGTCTATACCCCATTTCATCTCTGTCACCATATCCTAGGAATATGCATTTGTGAGACTTAGGATCAAGTTTGGTGCGCATTTCCCTGCGTATGTGCACGTACGCAACGCAACCAAACACTCTCAAGTGCTTGTAGGACGGAGGCTTCCCTGTCCATACTTCTTCTGGCACTTTCCCACCAAGCCTCGTGTTAGGTGACTTGTTTATAAGATGAACGGCTGTCATAACAACTTCAGCCCAAAAACCATGAGGTAACGCAGCATGTGACAACATAGAACGGACCTTCTCGTGAATGGTCCTGTTCATCCTCTCTGCTGTCCCGTTTTGTGGAGGATCATAAGGAGTAGAGAGCTCCCTCGTGATGCCTTTAGCATCACAAAAGTCCTGAAACTGTTTGGACATATACTCTCCACCATTGACGGAACGCAAAGCCGTCAGTGTTTTGCCAGTTTGATTCTCAACATGAGCAACAAACTTCTGAAACACTGAGAATGTATCACTCTTCAAACGAAGAGGATAAACCCACACCTTGCGTGTGGCATCATCTATAAAAGACAAAAAATATTTTGCCCCTCCCAAAGAAAGCTGAGGCATCTCACATACATCTGTATGCACAAGCTCTAACTGAGCATCTTTCTGTCCAAGAGCTTTCTTGTGGGGGCACTGGAGTTGCCTGCCATATATACAATGCTCACAAAACTGAAAACTTGAAAACTTTAGAGAAGGCAAGTAACCAAAACGAGACAATTGCTCCATTCCTTTGACTCCCAACCGGCTATGCCACATAGAGATTTCCGGCAGCTCGGTTGCATTTACATTAGCATGGTGACAAACACCTGCATGCATGAAGTAAAGAGTGTCCACCTTAGAGCCTTTGGCAACAACCAGTGAGCCCTTACTAATCTTCCACTTTCCACGACCAAATGTGGTAATATAATCAGCATCATCAAGCTGTCCAGTAGAAAGCAGGTTCTTCTTGATCTCAGGCACATGCCTGACATCATGGAGCATAAGCTGTGAGCCATCTGAAAACACAAGCCTCACATCACCTCTGCCAAGAATCTTGCATGCATGGTTATCACCCAAATAAACTACTCCTTCATTGCCAGCAGTATACCTGACAAACAAGTCTCTGCAACCTGTGACATGAAAGGAGGCACCTGAATCAATGATCCATGAGTGCATACCATGACCATCTCCTGCAAGAAGTGAATGGGCATCAAGTGAAGACGTGAATAGGACTTCATCCTCACTGTCACCTGCATGTGACACATTGACTTCTTCAATCTTGACTCCACTTTTGCCCTTTGGCTTTGCGTCTTTGGCTTCATCTTTGTCTTTGTCCTTTCCTTTGCCCTTTTCCTTTTGATCATTCTTCCATTTGTAGCATTGCTTTTTGAAGTGTCCCTTCTTGCCACAATAATGGCATTCCAAGTCCTTTTTGGAGTGAGACTTGCTCCTTCCCCGTTCTTGGCTTTTACCCCTTTGCTGGGATCTCCCACGTGCATTCATTGTATTGGACTTTCCAACAGAGTTGTTTTTCCTGTTCATCTCTTCTTGAAGAAGAGCACCCTCAACATCTGCATATGACAGCATAGCATTCGAATTGCTAGTGGCTGTCCTGAATGTGTCCCAACTCTCTGGCAAAGTGCATAAGAGAAAGGTGGCTTTGAACTCATCGTCCATTGCCAACTTTTGATTTATAACTTGGCTGACAATACCATTAAACTCATTTAGATGGGCTGCCCTAGACGCCCCTTCCTTCATCTGAAGACCTATGAGTTTCTTCAACCAATACACTTTGCTTGAGGCACTTTGCTGAGCATACAAGTCCTGCAATCTTTGCCACATTCCCCAAGCTGTCTTCTCTTCACGAATGCTGAAAAGTAAAGAGTCTGACACAGATAACATGATAGTAGATCTTGCCAGCTCATCCATATCTTCCCACTCTTCAGCAATAAGAGAAGCGGGCATTACACCCCTTTCTTTGATGGGCTTGTGCTGCTTCTTCTGGAGCAACACATTATAGCACTGGGTTTGCCAAATATCATAGTTATGTGAGCCTTCAACTTTCTTGATGTGAAGCAATGAAGAGCTCTCACCTGTGGTTGCCATAGCAATATGCAACCTGTCAATGCCTGACTCCCTGCAAGATGTGCAAACACTGCACCAAATCACACAAAGTGCTCACAGTTGTTCTCCCAAAGTTTATCTCCCACTGCGGAAGCACAAATGCAACTATACTCCCACTGTATGTGATGAAATCACCAAAATCTGGTTGCTGCAGATTTAGGACAGCACCTTAAATGTGCTCTGTTCCCCTTCCAAAGTACTGTACAGCAGTACTAAGTGCTCACCAATGATGTACCAAAGCTGTACCGGCAAGTACAGCAGCTGAAATTGAGATTTTTGCTCACTCAAATCAATGTGCAGCCATGCCAAAACTTGCACAAAGTTGTACCAAATCTGTACCAGCAAGTACACCAGCAATAAATGCTCTCTTGGCTGTCCAGATGAGTGAAAATCAGACTTTTACAGTCCCCACCACTGCATACAACATTCCCGGACTGAAATTGAGCAAAAGCCCCTTGACTGCAAGTGGATTTCTGAGGATTCAAAGCATAAAAGTCTTGCCTGCTGCTTTGCCAAGCTCAACAAGCATAAAATCTTGAAAAGCCCCTTGATTTAAGATCAATTTCTGATCATACATGGTACATTAACGCACATGAAGGCATTCAGAGTGTTCACAGTGCTTCCCCCTGGCCACATATACATCCAGTACATAAAAGCCCCTTGATTTACAGGCACATTGAGTGCTTGACAGGCATCAACACATTGCCCAAAGCATCAAATGCGAGTGCCTGCATGCAAATCAACCCAATCGGCACAAAAGCCCTTTGATTTGCACATCAATTTCCTGCAATTTTGCCCGAATGTGAGATTTCTCACATCATACAGCATGTATGAATGCCCAATTGCACAATTACATCAAAAGCCCCAAATTTTGACATCCAATTTCCTGCAAATTGATCCTGATTGTGACCAATGTCACCCAATTTTGCCAATTTCACTCAAAATTTGAGCAATTTAGCACCTGTACTTACCTGCTCAATTGATTGAATTGATAAGAAATTCCCAAAGAATTGAAGCAAGTACCTTTGCAATTTCTGATTTTTCTTTTTGTTGCAGGAAAAAGGGTTGATGATGCTGCTGCTATTCTGGTGAAGGACTCCTCAGGCGATGCTGATTGCAGGAAGAAGGGGGTCGTGATGATGCTGCTGTAGCTTTGTCACGGACGAGGTTGAAGGGGGTCGTGAAGATGCTGCTGTAGCTTTGTCACGGACAAGGCTAGGAGGTAGCCTTCTGTGAAGTCGAAGGAGAAGCGCCGCGTTTGCATCACGGCAGGGCAACGTTGCGAACTCTGTAGCGTGGAGTCAAGCTGACAGGTGACGGGCTCGACCTCCTTCACATACTCCGCGCAGTCCTCCTCTACGCACAGCCTCCTCGGCTGCACGGCGCACGACTCCTCCAGTTGCGCGCGCTGGTGAAGCACCGCTGCCCTTTTCTTCTTCGCTCGCTTGCCTCCCCTTCGCACTACGGATACTCGCTCGTAGGCGTGTTCGCCTGTATTGGCTCGTTGCTGAGCGCCGCTCGCCTTCGCCTAGTAGCGCTACACGCTTCCCCATGGAGTCCACCTAAAGGCCTCTGCTTAGTGGCTTTACACCTTGTGGCCAGGCGTCTAGCGTTCAACGCTCACACAGACAGCACACGCCTACTCCTTGCGCTTCTACTCCAGGCTATCGGCTCTGCCTGCATGCGCACATCTGCCCTGTGCTTTGCTCACGCCAAAGTCCAGCGCTGTGCATACCAATGCTCTTCAATGTAGAAACCCTACCACTCTCTACCACAGGGATCTCCTGTAGCCAAAGCTCTGATACCAGTTGAATGGGAGAGTTAATTAGGGTTTCATGTGGGAGACATACACACAGAGAGAAGAAGGGAGAGAGAGAGAGAGTTGTGGGGATAAGTCAACTCATCAAGATGAGTGTGTGACTCCCCTATCACACATGTATATTGCACTAGTACACATAGTGCACTTAGTACTTTTAATGTACTAAGTGTACTATGTACTATAACTTATGGGCTAGTACACACTATAAGGGTGGGCATAATGCCTTTACCCCAACAACGGAGATGCAGGCTTGTGGCTATAGGCTTGCATTTGAGGACAGATAGACGCTTCTTTCTATTCCAAACCTGTATGCCTAAGACAAAAAAGGTAAAAAATGATAAGCATGTATATTCATCTTTTGATTTGGGGGGATAGACATGTTATTTGTTTTGGCCATTTATTGTTTGTCCAAAAATGTTTATCTGATCAAAGATGAGGCAAAGTCAAATGGGCGGCTTTCCTAGTATGGGTTCTTTGTCAAGCAGGTCACCTGTATATTTGATGCAAAGACTTTTCTGATTGACAGATGGGGTAAAGCAGTACATGCAATAGCATCTGCAGACGATAGTGAACTTTTGAGGATGGACGTGCCTGCAGTTGCACCAGGTTTAAAACTCTGTATTAATGACATACTTTTGGGTTTCCTTTCTTTTTTATGATACTATTTCCAGCTACTGTCCGTTTTTTTTAATTGAATGCATTTGATTGTTGTTATCTGCTGGCATTCAACAACCAGTCCCTGACAACTTGACACCTACGAAAGTGGTTGAGATGCTGGATCGACATATTATTGGACAAAAGGATGCGAAACGCGCTGTGGCTGTGGCTTTGAGTATGTATTGGACCACTGCTGTTTGTAGGCTTGAAAATAATGTGTGTTCAACTGGATGAAGTCACTACTTTACATTTTAGGGGAAAAGCAAACACAATCAAGGTTAAAATACACATCTTTATTCTTTAGATGCAACAAGACCTGCTGTATTGATTGTGTTTCCAAGATACTATAGACCCTTCTGGGATCTCAAAGATACAATGTTGAAGTCATAGATTGGACTTTTCTCCTCGGGGAAATCTATGCTTCACAGATCTTGTTTCAATAGGTGATCAGTTACGACCTTTGCATATCATGTTCTTGAAATCAATGGCAAACACATTTTTTCATTCCATTTTGATATAGCATCATAGAGGCAGCATCAGAGTTTCATTTCTACAACAAGAGGATCTTGCAGAACATGTCAGAAAACCCTAATTAGGGTTACATAAATCTACACAGGAGCAATCTTTTTCCTCAGTGGCTGTTAAGGCCACACTCACCTGCAGGATTAAGGATAGATGATGAAGTTTGGGTGATGGTCACCAGACATAAAACAAGTTCACCTGGAGACAGGAAGCCACATCTGGAGTTGACATGCTTCTGTCAAATAGTGTATCCTTGATCTCAGGGTTTTTTGCTGAGGTTAATGATAGATATATGGTTATATCTAGGAGGTGCCCCTTTATCTATACACACACGCTAGTGGTGTCATGTGTGTAGGTAACCACAGTTTGTCATTGTTTTTGGCCACTCTCAAGTATGTAGTTGTCAGCTTTGCTTTTTGTTTGTTGTATGGCATTTTGCATGATCCACCTTTGTTTCATAGACTCTTGTGGTCTCATGTTAGTTATCAGGAAATAGCAGATTAGAAGTTGTTTTTCTTTTTCTTTCTTGTGTATAGTTATTCGTCTCGTGAATTTCGAGCCTCGTGTGTGTTATGGAATTGTTTGATTTATTTTCTGAGTGTGGTGGGCAGGAAACAGATGGCGGAGACATCGAGTTCCACCTGAAGTCAAGGCTGAGATTGTGCCAAAGAATATTCTCATGATAGGTCCAACAGGCTGTGGGAAGACCGAGATTGCTAGACGACTAGCAAAGCTTGCTGATGCACCTTTTGTGAAGGTTAACTCTCGCCTTTGCAGTTTTGCACTAAGGATTGATATATAAAGTTTCAGCTGCAGAAGAGTTTTGGCTTTCCTAATGGTTCCATTTATACTCCTCCTCCAGTTCAGGTCGAAGCAACAAAATTCACCGAGGTCGGTTTTCATGGGCGTGATGTGGACCAAATCATTCGGGATTTAGTAGACAATTCAATACAGCTAATGAAACAGAAGGTGCACTGTGCCTCTTGAACACCTTATTGAACTTCATATAAATGTCTTTGCATTCTTGATGAACTCTTGTTTACCCTTGAGATGGAATTACTTATGGCTGCTGATGGTTTTCAGGTGCGCTTAAAAATGGTGAAAGAGGTGGAAAATGCTGTTGAGAGTATGATATTGGATGCAATTTTCAAGAAGAATCTGTCCAAAGAGGTTCTGTAAATTAATCAAACTTCATGAGTGCGTTACATGTTAGTTGTGCTTCGAATGGTGACTGATCTGTATGATTTCTGTAGGACCCATATGCTCCCTCTGGAGAGAGTTACGAAGAGTCCAAAAAGTTGTATAAAGATGGGTCTCTTGATGAGATGAAGATTGGTATGGACCTACCTGAGGATGGGAGGAGGCCCATTACAGTTGTGAGTGTAAATGGGGTTTTTAATGTAAGTCGTGAAGTTTGTTTATATGAGTTTTCTGTATCGTCTTATGCTTTTTAACTAGCTAACACTTTTTATGAGACCATGGTGATGACTTAAAAGTGCAACTTACTATACACAATGTCATGTAATAGAATTCAACAAAATTATCAAAGCCCTATGTGTAAATATGGAGACAAAAAGGTTAAAGCTAAGTATATATTTTGTACAAGATGTCGCCAGAAGTTCTTTTGTGTGTGCAATGAAGCTAGTACTACTGTTGTGATTTGACTGTAAATCCTCTGCTCATGCACTTCAGCAATGCAAGCATTTGGGTCTGTAACAACAGAGGTACAGTAGCATGTGTTCTCGGTACCATTGTGGTCCGCCTTCGTCTAGCTGTCGACATTCTTCTGGCGTGATTATTGGGATGCCAATCTCCAACCCTTTGACAGAAAATTCCACCCTAACCCTAACAGGAGGCTTTGGACAGTGGTAAAGAAGGTTTTCCGTGGGCATACCTATTTTTATCTTGATATATTCTAAGGCGTGTTCTCTTTTATGGAGAAGAATCTTCCCTTGTTCTCTTTCTGCTATTTTCCTTGATTGGCAAAAGAATGTGAGAAGTCTTTGTAATGTTTAATCCTTGTGGTGCTAGACAGTCTGTCATTATCTTTAGGAGAATGAGACCTTGCCTTTTAGTGTATTGTCAAATGTAGACCTAAAGGTGAGAGATACAGAGGTAGCCATGATAAAGCTGCACAATACGGAAGCAAAGCATAGGAGAGCAAAGGAGAGAGAGAGAGAGACATCAGACAATGAACATCATGTTATGTAGCAAGAGGCTTTTACAATGGCAATACCAGCTAGCAAATGGTGTAGAACATGTGCATGTGAATAGGTTAGATGATAAACAAGTGAATATGGGAGGGCCCCTTTTATAGTGATGCTAGGAAGTTGGCCGATTGTCCCTAGGAGCTGGCCGACAACCCACGACCTACTAAATAGGAGATATATGCATAAAACCCATAAATAGGCATTCCCCAAATACACTGAGATTCACAATTTCTAACACCCCCTTTGCAGCTCGTAGTGTGCAAAGGTTGATGAAGATGCAACCATGGACACTCCAGTATTGCGTAGTACTGGATACACCTCGGAAAGAGCACCCGCCAACCTGTTTCCTTGAAACAAAATGCCACCACAAACAGCAAGCAACTTTGCTTGGCTCCAAATTCCCACACAAGTATGCAGTGAACTCCAAGAATAAAATGATGAGCTGCTGGAAACACCACGCCCATTATCCCCCAATAGTGGACTGTGAACACATCACGTCCCAAAAAAAACCTCGACAATGGACTTCGAACTCAACCGGTCCATAATCTCTGCTACACCAAGCAATAGATGTGGAACACATCCAGTCCATAGCTCCAAAATGAACTTATCTCGCCATATATTTTTAATGCTTGGAACTCTGACTCACGGATCCCATGCACCAAAAATGGTGCTGCTACTAGCCCCCTCTCCTGCCCACAAGCCTCCTCTGGCTGGAAGCACATGGGGCAGAACTATTTATATAACTATAGAAGCTGACCATTCAGGTCCTCCCTGGATTTTGCAGCCTTGGGGACACTAGAAGTATCAGAGTCATCATCTTGTATATAATCATTGCATGACTTTGAAAACTTGGTCCTGGCTTGGGCTGTACCTTTGGTCTTGCAATCCTTGGCCAAATGAACTTGCTTTGTAAAAGAGTAGCAGTGGCAACCATCCTGTCTGTTGCACTATAGCAAGTGCGTGATCTTGTCCACTAGGAGGGAACCTTACCTGCTCTTGAGAAACAAGGATAGATGCCTCCTCCAAGGGGAAACCCATATCCACGGCAATAGCACACCTCTACAAGCAAGCCTTTGTGCCACTGATGATTTGAACACTCCACAACCAATCTCCAACACTTCTCCAACGGGACGAGGTACGAGGAACAAGCAGCCCCCTCTCAAAACTGAGAGAGAGGGGCTGGACAGTAGCAAACAGTCCACCAAAACTTGCCGAAAAACACCCACAAAGGAGGTAGATCCATCCAAGAAGAGGCAAGCTGAAGATGCCACAAGTCTGTGGTGCTCCACATGTGAAGAAGAGGGCCACCAACTGTTGGGGTAAAGGCATTATGCCCACCCTTGTAGTGTGTACAAGCTCATAAGTTATAGTACATAGTACACTTAGTACTTTTAATGTACTAAGTGCACTATGTGTACTAGTGCAATATACATGTGTGATAGGGGAGTCACACACTCATTCCAATGAGTTGACTTATCCCCACAACTCTCACTCTCTCCCTTCTTCTCTGTGTATGTCTCCCACATGAAAACCTAACCCTAACTCTCCCATTCAACTGGTATCAGAGCATTCTTGATCCCGTCCCTCTTCTTATGATGGCTGCACCCTGTTTTTCTCTACTGGTTCAAAAGCCATTCTGCTGGTCATACCTACGGATTTCTGTCGTACCCTGATTTCTCTACCAGTCGCACTGTCCATTGTGCCCAACTGGTCGCCTTGCCCAGTCCATGCAGCCCAGCTAAGGCTGCCCAGGCTGCCTAGCGCAGGTAGCCAACAGCCAGGCAGCTGAGCGGGTTGCCCAGTCAACCAGGCGCAGCCAGGCGCCTACAGCAGCAGCAGCGCCCGTAGCAGCAGAAGCAACACCAAGCGCAGCCAGCGCTTGCAAAGCAGCAGCGAGGCGTATCCGTACAACTAGCAGCAAGCAGCCAGGTGTATCCGTAGCAGCAGAAGCAATACCAAGCTCAGCCAGCGCTTGCAAAGCAGCAGCAGCCAGGCGTATCCGTACAACTGCAGAGCAGCAACAGCAACAGCATCAGCATCAGACGTGCGCCCCCCCCTCTCCTGCAACAACAAAATTCAGTCTGCAAATCTCAGAGAAATTCAAAAAATTAAGAGGTATTTGCTTCAATTCTTTGGGAATTTCTTATCAATCCAATCAATTGAGCAGGTACAATTATCAATTGAGCAGGTACAGGTGCCAAATTGCTCAATTTTTGAGCAAAATTGGCAAAATTGGGTGACATTGGTCACAATCAGGATCAATTTGCAAGAAATTGGATGTCAAAATTTGGGGCTTTTGATGTAATTGTGCAATTGGGCATTCATACATGCTGTATGATGTGAGAAATCTCACATTCGGGCAAAATTGCAGGAAATTGATGTGCAAATCAAAGGGCTTTTGTGCCGATTGGGTTGATTTGCATGCAGGCACTCGCATTTGATGCTTTGGGCAATGTGTTGATGCCTGTCAAGCACTCAATGTGCCTGTAAATCAAGGGGCTTTTATGTACTGGATGTATATGTGGCCAGGGGGAAGCACTGTGAACACTCTGAATGCCTTCATGTGCGTTAATGTACCATGTATGATCAGAAATTGATCTTAAATCAAGGGGCTTTTCAAGATTTTATGCTTGTTGAGCTTGGCAAAGCAGCAGGCAAGACTTTTATGCTTTGAATCCTCAGAAA
The DNA here is from genome assembly GCF_041138505.1 of Cibotium barometz. Classification (NCBI taxonomy): domain Eukaryota; kingdom Viridiplantae; phylum Streptophyta; class Polypodiopsida; order Cyatheales; family Cibotiaceae; genus Cibotium; species Cibotium barometz. The sequence continues at coordinate 51,166,115 of NC_141051.1, read as the reverse complement.
TCCACTTGCAGTCAAGGGGCTTTTGCTCAATTTCAGTCCGGGACTGTTGTATGCAGTGGTGGGAACTGTAAAAGTCTGATTTTCACTCATCTGGACAGCCAAGAGAGCATTTATTGCTGGTGTACTTGCTGGTACAGATTTGGTACAACTTTGTGCAAGTTTTGGCATGGCTGCACATTGATTTGAGTGAAGAAAAGGTTCATTTTCAGCTGCTGTACTTGTCGGTACAAGTTTGGTGCATCATTGGTGAGCACTTGGTACTGTTGTATAGTACTTTGGAAGGGGAACAGAGCACATTTAAGGTGCTGTCCTAAATCTGCAGCAACCAGATTTTGGTGATTTCATCACATACAGTGGGAGTATAGTTGCATTTGTGCTTCCGCAGTGGGAGATAAACTTTGGGAGAACAACTGTGAGCACTTTGTGTGCTTTGGTGCAGTGTTTGCACATCTTGCAGGGAGTCAGGCATTGACTGTGTGACAGGTTGCATATTGCCATGGCAACCACAGGTGAGAGCTCTTCATTGCTTCACATCAAGAAGCTTGAAGGCTCACATAACTATGATATTTGGCAAACCTAGTGCTATAATGTGTTGCTCCAGAAGAAGCAGCACAAGCCTATCAAAGAAAGGGGTGTAATGCCCGCTTCTTTTACTGCTGAAGAGTGGGAAGATATGGATGAGCTGGCAAGATCTACTATCATGTTGTCTGTGTCAGACTCTTTACTTTTCAGCATTCGTGAAGAGAAGACAGCTTGGGGAATGTGGCACAGATTGCAGGACTTGTATGCCCAGCAAAGTGCCTCAAGCAAAGTGTATTGGTTGAAGAAACTCATAGGTCTTCAGATGAAGGAAGGGGCGTCTATGGCAGCCCATCTAAATGAGTTTAATGGTATTGTCAGCCAAGTTATAAATGTAAAGTTGGCAATGGACGATGAGTTCAAAGCCACCTTTCTCTTATGCACTTTGCCAGAGAGTTGGGACACATTCAGGACAGCCACTAGCAATTCGAATGCTATGCTGTCATATGCAGATGTTGAGGGTGCTCTTCTTCAAGAAGAGATTAACAGGAAGAACAATTCTGTTGGAAAGTCCAATGCAATGAATGCACGTGGGAGATGCCAGCAAAGGGGTAAAAGCCAAGAACGGGGAAGGAGCAAGTCCCGCTCCAAAAAGGACTTGGAATGCCATTATTGTGGCAAGAAGGGACACATCAAAAAGCAATGCTGCAAATGGAAGAATGATCCAAAGGAAAAGGGAAAAGGCAAAGACAAAGACAAAGATGAAGCCAAAGATGTAAAGCCAAAGGGCAAAAGTGGAGTCAAAATTGAAGAAGTCAATGTGTCACATGCAGGTGACAGTGAGGATGAAGTCCTATTCACGTCTTCACTTGATGCCCATTCACTTCTTGCAGGAGATTGTCATGGTATGCACTCATGGATCATTGATTCAGGTGCCTCCTTTCATGTCACAGGTTGCAGAGACTTGTTTGTCAGGTATACTGCTGGCAATGAAGGAGTAGTTTATTTGGGTGACAACCATGCATGCAAGATTCTTGGTAGAGGTGATTTGAGGCTTGTGTTTTCAGATGGCTCACAGCTTATGCTCCATGATGTCAGGCATGTGCCTGAGTGTAATATGCGGAAGCTTCGGAGAAGGATCGGTACTTCAAAACTCAGAAATCAGCACTCTTTTCGCGACGGAATTAACGCACAAACTGAAAGACGATGTGCAGAAAATAGAGAGAGAAGGGGGAGATGGAGAGGACACAGTATTGGGTCCCAATTACCCTCTGCAGGGCCCCCACCACGGATGGTGTATTTGCTTTATTAGAATGATGTAAATCTGAAAACAAATACAGAATACTTTACCTTTTCTTGGCTGGAAAACCTGCCCTTGACCTTCAGTCCTTCACCCCTTTGCTTTAGCAACCTCTTGGCTGTCCTGGCCCTTGTTTGCTTGGAGCACTTGGTGAATTATGAGATCACTTCCATGATTAATGGCTGGAGTATTTATACTCCCCCCTTTCATCCAGTCGGCCAGCTAATAAAAACCCCACGACTAGGTATTTTAGTAATCATGTGCTTTCACACTATGCAATATGCTGGCCATTCTGCGCATGCCTTCTGGGACAGCACCAGGCTGCTGGGCACCCTGCGCAGAGGTGTGGGACTGCCCCCTACACTTGGCCGACCTGCTGGGTAGGGGTATTAGCCCTGTCGGCTGCCTGTCCAGTAGCATTAAAGCTGGCCGACAGCCCTTCCATCCCATGCCATGGCTGGTGGGCACAGCTTGGGCCCTGCTGGCTCCTTGGGGGTGGTTCTACACCTCCCCCATGCCCACACTACAAGTGCAAACCTTCGCACTGGGGTAGCCCTATGGGCTGGCCCCATCTCTACATGCAAACCTACATGCCCACAGAGGTCTGGCATCCAGTTGCAAACTAGATACACAGAGCATCTGACATCATTCCAGAGGGAGACTCACAGCGCGGACTGGCACTGCTTCATGTGCAGGACAGTGCACACCTGACCTTGGACTCATGTGCAGGACAATGCACACCTGACCTCGGACGACTGAGATGGATCCCTGGCTGACTCGTCCCGGACTGGGCTCACATGGGACTAGTTCACCATCCCAGGTCCTGCACCTTCTGTACAGAAATGTCTATGTGGCATCCAAGTGCGGGATGCACGTGACATCCCCTTCTGCTTAACTTGACGGAAGCTGCATAGCCTCCAAATAATCCGTCAATAATGCCGGATAGTCTTCGAAAAATTCTTTGTCGAGCCATACCGCTTCATGAGTTCCTTGGTCCTGAAACTTCGTGAGGAACTGTCGTAGTCTTCGGCCTGAGCCATGCTTGAAACGGTGCAGAAGGATCTGTTCTGGAACCATTACTTCTGCTTCATCAATAATGTCTGGTTCCACTTCGTCTTTGACCTCTGAAGGGGGTGGACCTGCATATGGCTTTAACCAACTGACATGAAATACATCGTGCATAGTCCAACTTGGAGGTAGCTTTAACTGCATAGACACCTCATTAATCTTTTTCCGGATGGGAAATGGTCCGAAGCTCCTGAAAGACAACTTTGGGCATCGCTTGCCCACCTGCTTTAATCTTTGCTTCATAATCCGAAGATACACCCAATCCCCTTCCGAAAACTTCATGTCCCTTCGGTCTTTATTGGCCTGTCGAGTGTAGGCCTCTTGCGCTTTAGCCAATCTGTCTTTAACGGACTCTAGGATCTCCTGGTAAGACTCCGTCCCTCTGTTCGCCTCCGGTACTGAAGACGAAGTCCTGGTTAACAACGACTGGAAAGGCCTTTCAAACGCTGCCTCATATGGAGTCCTGCCAATAGCTGAAGAAAAAGAGTCATTCAAAACAGCTTGAACTAAAGGCAAAAACGATTCCCACTTACCTTGCTGATCGTGGACATAACACTTCAGCACATCAAAGGCCAACTGGTTGTATATCTCTGTCTGGCCATCTGTCTGTGGGTGGAATGCACTGGAAAAATTCAACTTAGTACCAAAATTATCAAACAATGCCCTCCAAAAATGACTGGTAAACTTGGCATCTCGGTCTGACACTATGGTCCTAGGAATCCCGCCAATCGGGTACCAATGCCGAATGAATAGCTGGGCAACATCCTCGGCGGTCACATTGGGAGGCAGATAGTTAAACACTGCGTAACAAATTTGCTGAACCTATCAACAATAGTTAAACACTGCGTATTACGCTTACTCGGACTGGGAGGCAGATTTGTGACAAAGTCCATCGAAATGTCCTGGAAAGGACCCTCAGGAATTGGCTAAGGCTGTAACAACCCTATCTTCTTTCCACGAGGAGCTTTCATCTTTTGACAAATGTCACAGCGTTGTACATATGTAAACACATCACGCCTCATCTTTGGCCAATAGTATCGCCGTTCTAATTTCTCCAGAGTCGAATTCATGCCCCTATGACCACTTGTAATGGCATCATGGGCATCATGGAGAAGAGCTGCCCGGAATGACTTCATGACACATAGTCGGCCTTTGTAGAAAAGCCAACCATCGCGTATCAGAAAATGACATGGTCCTGTGGCATCCAATGCCTGTTCCCACTGTGTACCGAATTCCTCGGAATCCGCGTACGTGTGCTTCATGTCTTCTAGTCCTGTACCAACAAGGTCAAGTCTAGTGGTCTGAATCGCAGATACTTGTCCCTTCCTGCTCAAAGCATCGGCCACTGGATTGGCCTTTCCTGGAAGGTACTCAATCATGCCACCGAACTGCTGGAATATCCGACTCCAGCGGTGTTGTCGATCACTCCACTGTGCACTTGGCATCGTCTGAATCCAGCGCAATGCCTGATGGTCAGTGCGAACCTCGAAGTCACGGCCATACAGGAAATGTTTCCAATGTTTCAAGGCCTGAATAACTGCTAGGAGTTCACGATCATAGACTGAGTAGTTCTTTTCGGCGGGCAGTAACTTACGAGACATGTAAGCTACTGGATGACCATTCTGTTGCAATACACCTCCAATTGCGATGTTACTCGCATCGGTGATCACTTGAAATGGTTCGTCCCACGAGGCAAGGGCTAAACAAGGCGCTTCTGACAAAGCCACCTTGAGGTTCTGGAATGCCTCCAACGCTTGTGGAGTCATTCGAATCTTTTGCCTTCTTGTTTTCACTCCCTTTAGCAGATCGGTGAGGTCTGCCGAGAGATCAGAAAACTTGTCAATGTGGGTGGAATATGCCTGGCATATACCCACAAATGATCTAATGTCATAAGCGGTCTGAGGTACTTCCCAGTTAACAATCTCGGCCACTTTAGCCGGATCAAGTCGAATGCCTTCAGCACTAATTATATATCCCAAGTAATGTACCTGGAACAGATAAAATTCTGACTTCTTTTCATTGACATAGAGCTCGTTGCTTTCCAACAACTTAAGGACTTTCTCCACATCAATGTCATGCTGCTCAACTGTAGCTGAAAATATGAGTACGTCGTCCAGAAATATGAACACACACACTCCAATCAACTCCCGGAAAATACGCATCATCATGCGGTTAAATGTAGCTGGGGCGTTCGTCAATCCAAATGGCATAACCACAAATTCATAGTGGGCCCGTTCTGTACGGAAAGCTGTCTTGGGGATGTCCCCCTCAACAATCCGTACCTGGTGGTACCTACTTTAAATCCAGTTTGGAGAACACCTTAGCTCCATTCAGCCTCTCGAGAATATAGTCAATTCGGGGCATTGGGAATCTGCTCTTGATAGTCAGCTTGTTGAGTGCACGATAATCGACACACAACCGAGAAGACCCATCTTTCTTCTTGACAAACAAGATCGGTGCTGCAAATGGCGACACGCTGGGGCGGATGAAGCCAGCTTGCAACAATTCTTGGAGTTGGCGGTCCAACTCCGATTCCATTGCCTTAGAAAGGCGATACGGAAACTTGCTCGGGGGTTCCGAGCCTGGGAGGAGGTCAATCTTGTGATCCTCCGGTCTGGACGGGGGGAGCTGGGGAGGGAGACTGTCCCGAAGAAAAATCTTTTGGAACTTTTCATGGAGAACCGAGTACTTCTCGGAAGCACTGGCCACCGTCTGGGCTGTCTGGATGTAAATCATCGCACACTGTGCGCCTTTCCTAACTGCTCGCTTAGCCTGCAAGTGGCTTATGAGCGGAAAGTTTGGAATACCTGGCTCACACTTAATGGTCACCGGGGTGTTTGACCATTCCGATCAATCTGGAACGTGTGCTTGTCCCACTTGACATCAGGAAGAAACTTGTGAAACCACTGGATACCCAAAATTATGTCTGCTCCTACAAGAGGGGCAACCATAAAGTCACGCACAAACTCTATGCCCTGAATCACTAACTTAGCACCTAGAGCTTCATACTTGATGCTCGTCGTCATACCTGTGCTAAAACCCTCAACCTGTTTGTCCACTGGAGTCAGCTCGAAACGGGCACGCCTAGCGGCCTCTTCCGTGATCACATCCTCCGTGCTGCCGCTGTCAAACAAGACAACGACCCTCTGGCCACCTATGTAGCCAAAGGACTTGAGCAATTCGTTGCGCTCATACTCCTGGTCATGGGCGCCCTTCTGCTTATCTTCGAGCTCCCGGCTAATAATTGCTCCAACTGAAGCACCGGGGGTTGAAGAACTAGGGGTAGCCGCTGGGGTCTGTGTGGGAGCTGTGCTCACCACGGAAGCTGTGGAGGCGGCGGCGGCCTTTGGAGGCTTCTTCGGACAATCCCGAGAAGTATGTCCTTTTGTGTGACAAAAGTAACATCTACCCTCCTTCCTGTACTGAGAAAGCTCCTCAGCACTCAACTTGCCACCTGTCTTGCCTGCCTCCGCTTTCTGGTCTGGAGTAAGCTTAGACGCATTGTTCGAGTTCTTGGAGCCAGAGGCTCCCGGGCTTTGTCCTGGGGAAGACCCCGTCTGGTTCTGGCTTTTGCCCCCCGAGGCGTTAGCCTTGGGAGAAGCCGGCTGGGAAGTCTTGGGCTTGCCACCATTGTGTTTCATTTCTGCACTCTGCGCAAGCGAGAGTGCGTCCTCAAAGGTGGCTGGCCTAAACATACGCACCTCCCATTGGATTTGCGTGTCCAGGCCATACAAAAACTGCCCTTTCTTGTCCGTATCAGATAAGCCTAATTGCAGACACAAGGTCGAAATTTTATTGGCAAACTGAAGGACTGGTTGCGCGTTCTGACGCGCTCCCCTGAACTCGTCTTCGAGTCGCTCAAGGTAGTGGGGCGGTAGAAACCGCTGCTTAAGGTCGCGGACGAACTCGTCCCACACATAAGCTGCTCTGGTGTGGGCATGAGCCCATTGAGTCCACCAAGGAATGGCCTCACCTTCCAAGTACCAACTAGCTAAGATCACTTTGTCAATATCTGTTTTCCTAACTGCGGCAAAGTAAGCTTCAAATTGATGTAACCATGAATAAAGAGTAGTGGGATCGAGTTTACCATTATACTTACTGAAATTCATTTTCTCGGGAAAATGATTCGAGGGCGCCGCCGGTGTCAATCTGGCGTCCAAAGCTCTGAGGTAACGCTCGTGTTCCACTCGTCGCATGGCGTCGTCTTCTCGTTGTCGAATCTCCAATGCACGCATCTGCATCTCAAGCAAGGAGCTTGGCTGCGGTTGTGACCCCGCGAGAGGGTCCCTGTGACGAGGATCTGGTATCTGGGATACGGAAGGAGAGGGAGGAGGAGATGGAAAACGCGACGCTGGAGAGCGAGAACGCTCCTCCAGAGCCAAAATCCGCGCCTTCTGCTCATCCAACTTGGTTGTCTGGTCTGCGATTGCTCGCATCATCTGCTGGAACATGTCTGTGACACTCAAGCCGGGTGCCCTAGCTGGGCTGCCTGGTGCACTCTGGTCCCATGGTTCTGGTTCTCTCTCGTCGCCGAAACTCGCCATAGCGGGAAAATGCAATTCCTTTCCGGAACACAATCTGACCATCCACTATTTGTGTGGGAGACTTCCGGAGGCTTCCGGAGGCTAAAAACCAACCGTCCTTCGAGGGACAGGAGTCACTCCGAAAGGGGTAGTCCACCGACGTCTAAAAATCAATCACACGAGCGAAAAAATTTTCTGGTTTTCTTTGCTGAATCTTTGTCCTTGAAGTGAGCTCTGATACCACTGTAATATGCGGAAGCTTCGGAGAAGGATCGGTACTTCAAAACTCAGAAATCAGCACTCTTTTCGCGACGGAATTAACGCACAAACTGAAAGACGATGTGCAGAAAATAGAGAGAGAACGGGGAGATGGAGAGGACACAGTATTGGGTCCCAATTACCCTCTGCAGGGCCCCCACCACGGATGGTGTATTTGCTTTATTAGAATGATGTAAATCTGAAAACAAATATACTTGACCTTTTCTTGGCTAGAAAACCTGCCCTTGACCTTCAGTCCTTCACCCCTTTGCTTTAGCAACCTCTTGGCTGTCCTGGCCCTTGTTTGCTTGGAGCACTTGGTGAATTATGAGATCACTTCCATGATTAATGGCTGGAGTATTTATACTCCCCCCTTTCATCTAGTCGGCCAGCTAATAAAAACCCCACGACTAGGTATTTTAGTAATCATGTGCTTTCACACTATGCAATATGCTGGCCATTCTGCGCATGCCTTCTGGGACAGCACCAGGCTGCTGGGCACCCTGCGCAGAGGTGTGGGACTGCCCCCTACACCTGGCCGACCTGCTGGGTAGGGGTATTAGCCCTGTCGGCTGCCTGTCCAGCAGCATTAAAGCTGGCCGACAGCCCTTCCAGCCCATGCCATGGCTGGTGGGCATAGCTTGGGCCCTCCTGGCCCCTTGGGGGTGGTTCTACACCTCCCCCATGCCCACACTACAAGTGCAAACCTTCGCACTGGGGTAGCCCTATGGGCTGGCCCCATCTCTACATGCAAACCTACATGCCCACAGAGGTCTGGCATCCAGTTGCAAACTAGATACACAGAGCATCTGACATCATTCCGGAGGGAGACTCACAGCGCGGATTGGCACTGCTTCATGTGCAGGACAGTGCACACCTGACCTTGGACTCATGTGCAGGACAATGCACACCTGACCTCGAACGACTGAGATGGATCCCTGGCTGACTCGTCCCGGACTGGGCTCACATGGGACCAGTTCACCATCCCAGGTCCTGCACCTTCTGTACAGAAATGTCTACGTGGCATCCAAGTGCGGGATGCACGTGACACTGAGATCAAGAAGAACTTGCTTTCTACTGGACAGCTTGATGATGCTGATTATGTTACCACATTTGGTCGTGGAAAGTGGAAAATTAGTAAGGGCTCACTGGTTGTTGCCAGAGGCTCTAAGGTGGACACTCTTTACTTCATGCATGCAGGTGTTTGTCACCATGCTAATGTAAATGCAACCGAGCTGCCGGAAATCTCTATGTGGCATAGCCGGTTGGGAGTCAAAGGAATGGAGCAATTGTCTCGTTTTGGTTACTTGCCTTCTCTAAAGTTTTCAAGTTTTCAGTTTTGTGAGCATTGTATATATGGCAGGCAACTCCAGTGCCCCCACAAGAAAGCTCTTGGACAGAAAGATGCTCAGTTAGAGCTTGTGCATACAGATGTATGTGAGATGCCTCAGCTTTCTTTGGGAGGGGCAAAATACTTTGTGTCTTTTATAGATGATGCCACACGCAAGGTGTGGGTTTATCCTCTTCGTTTGAAGAGTGATACTTTCTCAGTGTTTGAGAAGTTTGTTGCTCTTGTTGAGAATCAAACTGGCAAAACACTGAAGGCTTTGCATTCCGACAATGGTGGAGAGTATATGTCCAAACAGTTTCAGGACTTTTGTGATGCTAAAGGCATCAAGAGGGAGCTCTCTACTCCTTATGATCCTCCACAAAACGGGACAGCAGAGAGGATGAACAGGACCATTCAGGAGAAGGTCCGTTCTATGTTGTCACATGCTGCATTACCTCATGGTTTTTGGGCTGAAGCTGTTATGACAGCCGTTCATCTAATAAACAGGTCACCCAACACGAGGCTTGGTGGGAAAGTGCCAGAAGAAGTATGGACAGGGAAGCCTCCGTCCTACAAGCACTTGAGAGTGTTTGGTTGCGTTGCATACGTGCACATACGCAGGGAAATGCGCACCAAACTTGATCCTAAGTCTCACAAATGCATATTCCTAGGATATGGTGACAAAGGTGAAATGGGGTATAGACTTTGGGATCCAGTGAATAGAAAGATTATACGCAGCAATGATGTCATTTTTGATGAAACATGCATGTATAAGGAGCCTGCAAGGCAACAGGAGCCTGGCAGAGTCATCTTTGATGATGATGGATATCATGGACAACAACCAAGGGCTGTAAATCAGCCATTACAGCAGCAAAACCAGCCCTTAAATGGTGCTAAAAATGGTCCAAATGGACAGCCAGAGATGGCAGAAGATATCCCTATGGATATCCCACAGTTAGAGGAGATACCGGGCATGATTTTTCAGCCTTATGGCATGGAACAGGAGCCACCAATAGGTGATATGCAGGCTGGACAGCAACCTGCAAATGATGGTCATTGGGTACGGAGGTCCACAAGACCCTCCAGAGCCCCTGACAGGTTTGTTCCAGGGGTTGACTACTTGATGCTCACTGACTGTGGGGAGCCCTCATGTTATAAGGAGGCTTTACAGAGGGCAGACAAGGCTCTTTGGGAGCGTGCCATGAAGTCAGAGATGGATTCTCTGCACAAAAATGGAACATGGAAGTTGGTGCATTTCCCTACAGGCAAGAAGGTTTTGCCATGCAAGTGTGTTTACAGGCTCAAAGTTGCACCTGATGCAAAGCCAAGATACAAAGCCAGGTTAGTGGCTAAAGGCTTCAAGCAGGAATATGGTGTGGACTTTGATGAGATCTTCTCTCCAGTGGTCAAAATGACCACACTTAGAGCTATGTTAGCTTTGGTTGCACATGATGATTTGGACTTGATTCAGATGGATGTGAAGACTGCTTTTCTTCACGGTAATCTCCATGAGGAGATATATATGCAACAGCCAGAGGGTTATGCAGTGAGTGGAAAGGAGAAGCTTGTATGCAAGCTGAAAAAGAGTCTTTATGGGCTCAAACAGGCACCAAGGGAATGGTATCATAAATTTGATACATTCATGAAATCCCAGGATTTCAGGAGAAGTGACATAGATCACTGCTTATACACCAAGAAAGCTTTGGATGGCAGTCTATTGATTCTCATCTTGTATGTTGATGATATGTTGGTTGCTGGAAAACCTCGTAAAGAGATGGATGCCTTGAAAAAGAGGCTGCATCAGACCTTTGATATGAAGGATTTGGGTGATGCAAATCACATTTTGGGTATGCGGATACTTCGGGACAGAAATCAGCATGTGTTGTATTTATCTTGTTTTGGAAAAACGATCCTTCTATTAGTTAATGAGAAAACGCCATAAGGCTACAAAGCTCACCTCGCAAGGAGGGATAAAAACACACAGTGAACACCTGAGCTCCACCCCCGTGGCTGGCCGCTCTCTGGGGGGGGCTACCTAGTAGTACATGTGGGAGGTGAGAAAAGCCAAACTGGAGGCCTATAGTGCCAAGTGACATCCTCGCCCCTCGTGGTGAGGAAAGGGCCAGGCTGCCACGTGCGGAGGAAAGCCTTGCGGCGCCCTCTCATGTGGTCCGAGTCGCCCTGGAGTTTCCCCCAGTGTCCTCTCAAGGTGTGAATGATGTCCACCCAGAGGGCTTGTATGACCTCCGCCGGTGGAGTCGCCTGGCGGTCAATGGCCTCCCTGCATCGGGCTCTCCATATGTGCCAAGCCGTCATGCTGCTGATCATCTCCCATCTGTGCCCGACCCCCTCCTGAGGGGCTGCCGAAGAGAAGTCTGGCGTCGGAACCACCGCCATCGCCCTGTCAGAGACCTGGATGGTCGCACTGCCAGGGACGTCCTCATATCCAAGGGCCGGGCCGCTGTCCGTGGCCCAAGCCACCGCACCCCACGTCACCAGCATCTCACCTGGTGAGCCTGCAAAAACCATCCTGAGAGCGCGCTGCCATACCTGCTGAGCCTGTGGGCAATCCCATAAGCAGTGCCGCTGCGACTCCTGTGCATGGCCGCACCGAGAGCAGGACGCTGGGTGTCTGCCAAAAGCTAGCCAAGCCCCCACAGCCAGTCCTCTATGCGCGCTGAGCCAGAGAAAAAGCGTCACCTTCCGGGGCCGGAAGCTGGCCCAAAGGCGCTGCCAGAAGTCCCTAAGAAAGGCAGGGGAGAGCCCCTGTCGCTGCCAATGCTCGGCCGTCGCCGGGGTGCTCGCTATCCTGTGCCTCTGAATCCGCCGCCCCAGCCTCGCTGTGTACTGAAAAAAGGGGATGCCTGGGCTGGTGGGGGCCGAGTAGGGATCTCGCCAAAACCACTCACCTGGATCCCACTGAAGGCGAATAAGAGGCCTGCTGTCCCAAGCCCATAATCTCCAAGAACAGTCCTCCCCTATCGAGGCCGGTGAGGGGTCTACATGCCACTGTCTCTGATGAAAGCCGACCACCCGCACCCTCTGAAGAATACAACCCTGGAGCCCATCCAAATCCAGTCGTGTCCTCTGAAGCTGGCCACCCTCTCCCACCTCGAAAGTGAGTGGGGCGACTCTCTCCGCTGTGCCGCAGACCGCTAGAAGGATCTCAGGCCGAGTAAAGACACGCATCCATTGTGGAGGTGGAGGGTCCTGTACTGGGGTCCGCCACTCCCGGGGGATGGCCGCCTCAATGTCCTGTCTCATCGACTCTCTGCCCCTCATCCCACTGAGTCTCCTCTCCTGAGCCTCTAGAGGCAGCTGCTGAAAACATATCCAGTCGTCTAGGGACTGGGCTGGGCCGGAGCTCAACGGGCCCCACGACACGTGAGGCCGCGATCCAACCATATGGCCGCTGGGAAGTCGAATCAAGGGGTTCCAGATCAATGGCTGCCTCAGGCGCTCCTCATCGGTGCCCGGGGGAGTCTGGAAGAGTGACGGCCTCAGAGTGATAGAGAACAAGCAAATTCAGCTTGTTAAGATTCATACGGATGACAACCCGGCTGATCTGTTGACAAAGAGTTTGCCTCCGGAGCGGTTTGCTCATTGCAGACACTTGATGGGCATTGGATGAGGCCAGTTTCAGCCTTGATATGGCCTTGTATATTATCATGTACATGCTGATTTTACGTTGCCTTCATTTAAGGGCACTTTGCCTTTAAGTGGGAGGTTGTTGGGGTAAAGGCATTATGCCCACCCTTGTAGTGTGTACAAGCCCATAAGTTATAGTACATAGTACACTTAGTACTTTTAATGTACTAAGTGCACTATGTGTACTAGTGCAATATACATGTGTGATAGGGGAGTCACACACTCATTCCCATGAGTTGACTTATCCCCACAACTCTCACTCTCTCCCTTCTTCTCTGTGTATGTCTCCTACATGAAAACCTAACCCTAACTCTCCCATTCACCAACTACTGTCTAGAGCTTTGCTCCAAGCGCTAACATCGCGAAAGCACAAGACTGACAGCCCCCTCTCAAGCGAAGGCAAGGCTGAAGCACAAGCGAAGAAACACCTCCATTGCTGCTGCCCAAGGCAGAAAACGCAGCCCACGCACCACCACCACCAACACCGGATGATGGAGAAGATAGCATAGGAGAGAAAGTGCTGCTGCCACCACAAAAAACGCAGCCACCAAAGCTAAAGCACAGCACCCGAGAAGAAAAAGGCAGCCACCAATGTGAAAAACACAGCCTTGAGGATGAAAACGTAACAGCCCAAGGAAATCGCAGCCACTAAGTGGTGAGGAAAACGCAACCGCCTGGAAAATTGCACAAAACACAGCCTTCTTCTGCTCCTGCAAAAAACTGCAAGCCTTCTTCTGCTCCCGAAAAAAACGTGGAAGTTCTTGCAGTAAGGAAACTCACTGCCGCTGCCTTGAATGTGGCTGATACCATGATAAAGTTGCACAATGCGGAAGCAAAACAGTCATGGTATCAGTCACCTAAGCGACTGATACCATGATAAAGTTGCACAATGCGGAAGCAAAACATAGGAGAGAGGGAGAGCAAAGGAGAGAGAGAGAGACATCAGACAATGAACATCATGTTATGTAGCAAGAGGCTTTTACAATGGCAATACCAGCCAGCAAATGGTGTAGAACATGTGCCTATGAATAGTTTAGATGATTAACCAGTGAATATGGGAGGGCCCCTTTTATAGTGTTGCTGGGAAGTTGGCCGACTGCCCCTAGGAGCTGGCCGACAGCCCACAACCTACCTAATAGGAGATAAATGGATAAAACCCATAAATAGACATTCCCCAAGTACACTGAGATGCACAATTTCTAACAAGGCACAATGCCATGATGTCAACATTAAAACTTATGCTTTGCAGGTAGTAAACACTCCTAAGGCTCACAAATGGGAGCATCAAGAGGTGACAGTAAAAGTTGCAAGGTCCCGGCTAACAGATGTTGAATATGACAAACATGTCAATTCTGATCAGATAATTAGAGATGCAATTCAGGTTCATTGTGCTTATCAGTGTCTTTAAAGGAGCATTTTGGGCTGTTAGGTAGGGTGCTCTCAGCATTTTTAGCCTTTGAACTCTTTTTTAAGTTGTTGCAGCTAGCGGAATCAGATGGAATTGTTTTTATTGATGAAATTGACAAGATTGTAAGAAGCCATGATATGAGGCATGGCCATGATGCAAGCTCTGAAGGGGTGCAGCGTGATCTCCTACCAATTATTGAGGGCAGGTAAGCCTCAATGGAGGATGATTAAAGACTGTTATGTGGGCATTCCCTTCATTTCCGTCTTGCAAGAGCAGGTAGACTGTGAATTGACTTCGATTTTCCATTAAACTATTGATATTGCCTCATTTGGTTTAGTATCCTGGATTGCAATAAGCTAGTCTTAAATGCTCTTATTTTTGTTTGAGAAAATCGACCTATCTCTTCCACCTTCATTCATCAGTTATAAAGTAGAACATTGTAAAAGGTTTCATGTTTCCATGTCTATCTCTATGGAAACTACGGAAAAGCAGCACCTCTAAACTTGGCTTTGTGTTGCTTGCTTATGATACTAATCTGGTAAATATTCATATCAAGGATAGTGTCTAATAGGTGATCCTCGCGCTAGGTTTTCACCAAAGTGGTAAGTGCTTCAATCTCATGTGCCACAATCTTCTAGGCCCCAAATTACCTTGAGCTGTGATGCAAAGAGCTTTTAAAAACGGTTTAATACTCTTTGCACCACTTTACTGCTACTTTTCAAGATGAGAGCTTCCTTTCTATCAAAGTACACCTTCATATCCTTAAGGTCCTTGTAATGCCATTTGGGGAGAAGATTCTTGCACAAATATGTATCACAGAAGACATTTGCAAGGTGCTTGGCCTTTCTATAATTGGTCAACAAAGAGGAGACATGTTTTTGGGGCTGGTTCCAACTCACAGCATGTTCCAGGTTGGTGCTGGTCTCAACCTTTTTTTCCTGACCTTAATCGAGGGAAGAGTGAGATTACCTCTATGTGGCAGGGCATGTGCCTTGTGGCTTCACTTTTGATGATTCATGGCACCATTGTTTACCACTACTTTATCTTGCAAAATGCTCATAAAGAGGTAACCTAAAAACTTTCCATCGATTAATGCCTTTGTTGACTGACTTGTGGGAGATATTCCGCTCCTAAGCTGAAAAACTCAAAAAGAAACAAGCGTCTTCTCATCATTAATAGACCCGTTTGAGGTTAGAGGTACATTGGTAAACCATTCACCTCATCTTTCCTTGAGCTTCCATCTTCTCTTTCTAGTTACCACCCTCCTTAAGAGCTAGGTGAGAAGGTGTCCCCATCCCTTGAGATGTAGTACTTGTTAGTGGGAATGGTAAGGCCTTTTGGGGTTGTTGGTTCATTGATCCTTTATGTTCCTGTTCTATCAATGGTAATTAATCTTGTCCGAGTAAGCAAGTCCCTCATTCTCTTTTGATCTCTTTTTACATCAGGTGTTTTAAACTTCTTTTTTTTGTATGTTTGTATTGGCGATATCATTCAGCCTGAAGATTTCTGTGCACATTGCTTTGGCAGCACTATCAACACTAAGTACGGCAACGTGAATACAGATCATATGCTCTTTATTTGTAGTGGTGCTTTTCACTCTTGTAAGCCAAGTGATATGCTGGCAGAGTTACAAGGGCGCCTTCCAATTCGGGTAGAGTTAAAAGGTCTCACAGGCGAGGTATGCTTTTTTCTCTTTTGTATTGTCGTGTGTTTTGCCTAAGCATCTCTGGTCAGTGTTTAAGAAAGAAAACTTTGTGCTCAAATCAGCCTTTTCTTTGTTAGGTTCTTCTTCTTCTTCTTCTTCTCTCTCTCTCTCTCTCTCTCTCTCTCTCTCTCTCTCTCTCTCGCTTGGAGCTCAGACATCATAGGGATGCATTATTGAGTCAGCAGACCGAGAGACAGACCCGACATGATACTTCCCAGAGGGTCATTACAGATTTCTTCAATAGTCATGCATCCGCATCAGAGAACCTCTTGCCATTTTAGCTCATGGGAGGCCCAAATCTACAAATTGGAGCCCTCTCTCTTCATTTGGAGGAGGCTCTCTCTTGTTGCAGTCTAGCCTCTACTATGATGGTTGCTCGCATTCTTGTCTGCATCACTCTATGGAGAGTCTACACTACTTCACTCCCCTCTACAAAAGCGGTTGTAGCTGTGGTACCAGCCACTGTACTGGCTGCACCAGCCCCTTTACCTGTTGTACTAGCCTATGTACTTGTCGTACCTGGCTGAATGGAGGGCGGTACCTGCTGTTTGAGATATTGTACCTGCTGTACCAGCTCTATTGCATGAAGACCTGTGGTTTTGTTTTACTCTCCTCCTCCTCCACCTGTGCATGAAATGGCGTTTTCCTGTTTCTAACTGTGCAACTATGAAACATACTACTTGCATCATCACGGCAGGGGATGAGGAAATTTGATCATCGTGTCACAAGCACAGTCACACATTCTAGTCCTAGAATGACTGTAGATTCTTTCAAAAAAGTCAACTGTGTTTTTCACTTGCAGTTTGAATGATCTTTTGCGTCTCTTTGCCTCTTAATTAAACTTGTTTTCTTGGCAAGAAGTCTGACTGCTTACAAGATATCACTGCTTTTGTTTGGCCAGGATTTCTATCGCATCTTAACTGAGCCTGAGGGTAACATGATCAAGCAGCAGGTTGCCTTGATGAAGGCAGAGGATGTTGATCTCGTATTTGCAGATGATGCTATCAAAGAGATTGCCGATGTTGCTGCAGAGGTTTGAGTTTCTTGACTTCTAACTCGCATTCATGGTATTTTCCTAGTTCTATAATTATATCTAGAAATAAGGTGATTCAAGATGTTGCATCTGCTTGGTCACCATTTATTACACAATGTTGTGGAAAAGTAAGGGGACTTCTCTAAGAAGCTTGGGCAGAGCATAACAGTTGAATTTCAAAAAAGTTCATCAAGCTATTTGGTTTCACAGATACACTAATGGAAGTGCAAGCTGAAAATACTACTTATGTCACATGCATCAACTCCAACACTTACATGCATGTTTCATGCTAGGCTATTAGCTAGATGAATGAGCCCTAATCTACAAAGGGACAACAGAGTTTGTTAATGTGAGGCAGGGTGCCAAGAATGGGTGAATGCAGTTAATGAAAAATGCAAATTTAGGCAACTACTGCAAATCAACATAGAATTAACTAACTTACCCTATATTGTGTGTAGGTAAACAAGTCGGTGAATAACATTGGTGCTCGGAGGTTGCACACGGTATTAGTTTGATGGATTTTGCTTAATTCTCTTTAGAGTGCCCAATGGTAGGCAATTCGACTCAATTTCAGCTGGCTTCTGCGAAGTGCAGGTCATAGAAAAGGTTGTGGAGGATATAAGTTTCCATGCTCCAGATCAGAAGGGTCAGACTTGTACTGTAGATAAAGATGTAAGCTACTGATCATGACCTTTTCCTTAAACCTTGTAACCCTTATACAAACTTTTTCGTGCCTCATTTTGTTCCTGCATTGCTGCTTTTGTGTGCAGAAAGTCAGGATGTCACTTGACAAGCTGCTGACCAAAATGGACTTGTCCAAGTTCATCTTGTAAAACTGTTTAAAAGAACGTTACTCTTGTAGCCCCCAAAATGCAGCACCACAGTGAATCAGTTTTAAAGATGTTTTTACCTTGATAACCAGCTATGTCCTGGAGCAGAAGAAAGTACTTCGCATCCATAGAAAAAAAGCCTTTGGAGGGAAGGACGCGCTTATATTTTGGTCAGACTTCTCACTGCCTACAAATAGATGGTGCTGTTTGATCGGGGCTGGCTGATTTCTGAACAAAAGAGACTTTCATATCTTTCACATTAAGGAGTACATGATATTCATGAAGGGTCTGACAATTGAATTGTTCACAACTGAATGCATTTATCCAGGCAACCTAGAGATTCTCTCTCTTTTATATTCATGTGCCAAATTGTAGGGCATAGATTGCATGAGATCCAAGGGTTGTAATTTTCCTTACAGAAGACAAAGCTGACATGTTAATGTCTGCTGGCTGCGTGAAATTGACATGCCATGGAAGGGTAGCTAACACGAATCTGCAGCACAAGTTTTGTGGAGGAGGATTTGGAACTGAGAAGCTGCCAGAGCACATATCATGCCCTATGCAGGTTGTCTCAACCATGATGTGATCAATGCATTGTTATGGGCCATGCTGCCATCTTGTCAGGGATATTATGTGGAATAAAATCTGCTCTTGGTTAAGGGCTTCTCATAAGCGATGTTTTCTAAGGCCCACAAAAGATATTTCCTCGCTTCCAAGGCCTTGGGGACTATCATGGATGCATTGAAGCTACATTTTTATGGTTTGGTATCAATGAGGTAAGGGTCTTAGCTCGATTTTTATTTATTTTTCTTTTTGATGCTTGTGCATGTTCTTGCTAAAGAAATTTGGAGAGAGATTTTTGTCGAAAATAAATGGTGTTGAGCTTATTCCCAAGGAATGTACTAGGAGGGGAGTACAGTGAGAGCACAGAAGTGTACATTGAAGCAATTTTTAATTTAACTAATTCTTTTCAGGTTATTTTAGATGTATTCACACCTACCTACCTGCAAACAAACAAAATATTGATCTATTTCCTGGAAAAAAACAAACAGAATATTTTCAAGTCACTTAGTTCTGTATTTATGTCTCATGAATGCTTGTGTGTACAATATGAGGTCCACAAAAGTGATCTATTATTGAATAACATAGCAATAGATAATTGTGTGCCATAGAGAAGGGAGAGAGAGGTTAAAAGTTGAAGGAATGAGTGCCCCTGCAAAACAGTTGTTTGCTTGAATATGGGGAAGTGGAGTAAAAGTAGGAGTTGGTACATTGTGGTTTGTGGTGACGTATTTTTTGAAAGGGGTTTAAATATTACTGTTAGATCTTTCTTGAATATTTTTCTAGTGGGTGCCCGAAAAAATTATTTTCTTTAATCCCAAAAAGGAGATCCCTTGCAAAACCTTGGCTTGAATTTGGTTCACCAACCAGTTTTGTAACTGTGTTTGGCAAAGTCTTAGCCCTTAATTTCAAGTCCAAAACCCTGGCCATGCTACAGTAAGGGTTTTTTTTTTGTTTTTTTTTTTTGGGCTTTGTTGTGAATTTCAAAGTTTTGGGTTTAAGTCATCTCCTTATATGGGGGCCTTGTAGCATTCCTTATTAGTTACTATTTGTCTGTTTATAAGATTTGCGAGTGAATGTAACTTGTACTAAACAAATTATTTTCAAGGCAAGTCTTCTGGACTCTTTTTCTTATCATGGTGGATAGAAATATCAGTAGATTTAAAATCAAAACCAGTGCTTGCCTCGATGACTCTTTATCTTTTCCTGTGTACCCTCTGAATGTGGGCAAGCGGGCAAGTAACTTGCAGGCCTCTTACAAGGCCTTTTTCCTTTCCTAAAGCTAAACTTTATCGAAGTCTACATATGGCAAAACACAAAATTGTCTGCAAAGTTTCTTTCTTAACAATCATATAGGCACACAGACAAGATAATCTTCCATGAAGAGCTTGTACATTGACCAAGTTAATGAGCCAATGGTCATGACAAATTTAGAGTGACAATAAGATTGAAATATATCACCCACAAAACTAAATTGCTTTGTTGTAAATTCTTAATTTCGATAAATATGAACCATTGCTACACATTCCAATTTGTAATACCATATAAAAAAAACATGTATAGGGTTATAACTTGGATGTCTCATTATTATTTGAAGATAAAATAGTAAAGCCATTAGATAAAGTTTTAGTGTAGAAAATTGCATGTAAGGTTATTATTAAAACTTGTTGGCATGAAGACTCGAAGGACTACCTGAAAAGACTTGGTCTCCATGATGCAAGAGGATAACAAAGCTAAACTAAATTGAGAGATTCACACTAGCATTATTATATCTAGCATTCAATACTACACTTGAACGTTGTAGTGTTTTTTCATGGAGCGAATATCTCTGGAGTGCTAAGGAAGCAATGCATACATAAAGATCAAGCAAAGATACCTTCATTACAAGGATTTTGTGGAGTGACTGGCTTAGGGTCTTGTAAAGTCCCTACTAAATGGTTGAATGGCTCTTAACGAGCACATTGAACAACACCTAAATCAATTTCAATAAACAATTATGAGCAAGAATTTCATGGTACCATTCAAGGCTAAAAATACTCGTGTGGTAATCATCAAACAAAAATACATCAGCTTGTAATCACAGTGCCAATTTGTGGCAAAAACAAGCTTCTTTTGGCTGCAAGGATATTGTATTTACAAAAGACCAGCATCTAGAACAAGTGTAAATGTTGACAATCATTAAAATTCTTAGCAACATGAAAGCATTGCCACAAAGATTGTGATTGGAGACTCATTTATAGGTGCCAATGTCTCATAGCTATGCGATTGGCTAATTGCTTATGCTTTGGGGTTAATAAATGGTGACTTGGCATGAACACTTTTTTCAGAGCAAGTTCTCTTGAATTATAGGCCCTCTTGGCAATGCCCCATGCCCCTATTTTTCTTTCTCTGATTGCAGCAATGACAACATCTCCATGGTGAAAACATGAGACACAGAAACATAGTCATCCTATACTGAGATACATAACAAACTGATGACAAAAGTCTTCACCACATAAGGTTAGTGGTCTTCACCCTAGCACACCATGTCCTTGGGTTGTTGGCCCAAACGGGCACTTTAACTCATGTTTTGATGAATTGACCAAAAGCCTTAATTACATGAAACAAACACCGAATGGAAACAACAGGAAACTAAGGAATGCATATAGTATACATGAAAGAAAAATTGCAAAATTAAATAGAAATGAGGGGAAAAAAACATGAGAGAAATAGGGGAGAAACATGGGGTAGATCATAATTTGGAGAAGATGGCAATGAAATTTACAAAAATCAAGACTTGGAAGGAAAACTTGTTAACACCTTGAGAGAAAATTAGGAAATGGGAAACCAAAGATACGGCCTTTCTATATTTTTGCCTGGGAAACGGCCAATGGCCGTTACTAGCTGCCTGTTCATGCATAAACATACACAATAGCTAATTTGCAAAAGACAAACCTTGTGATGAGACAAAAAGTAAACTAATGCCACATGCTATACTTAGAATTCAAACATAGCCTTTTTATCGTCTTAGCTATCCATGCCAGAATTTGTGGGGAAAAAAAAACCAAAAAAATAGCATTGAAAAACACTTAAACCTCTCCCACTCAGGTTAAAAAGCAGTAAATGTAAATAACTCTGCCTGGATCACAGATGCATGTCACAGCTGTAATGCGAACCTTACTTTTAAGGAGCCAATTGGAAAGGTTACGGCTATATATCAAGAAGAGTGGACACCGAAAGTATTTGGTAGCAATGCTTACATTGCTAGTAACAAAGTAATTATTTGCAAATGAGAGCGACATTTCAACCCTATCCTTCAGGTCTTGATATTAAGGAGAGCTAATCGCTTGACAGCATCTTCCTTGAATTTCATGTTTCCTACCTGTTTTTCTAAATCAGACGTAAGGCTGCAGTAAATCACAAGCACTTTGCAAGTTAGCTTTACAAACACAATGCTTGCTAAGGCCTTAAATAATATGGTTCAGCCTGTGTACATAAAATCTTCTTCCAAACCTTTAGCACTTGCCCTGTCCTTCACATGTGGAATTGAGATAATACAACTTTGAACTCAGGACAACTTGTCTAACTCAAAGGTTATAGGCCTCATATCACACTCCTGCCAAAGGTCCACTGCAGCAGCAGGACTTCTGCCCAGCTTTTCTGTTCCAGCATCCTCCATTTTTGCTGCAGATTTCGTAATGTTGAAATGATAGCTGTTTTTGGCAGAAACATCAAAATATCCATGTTTGGCATCTGCCCAGAGGATGGAATCATCATTCTTATCAGGTTCATAAGATGAGATTCCCTGGACCCTCTCTCCTCTATTGGTACAACGTTCATCTTCATTTGCACTTGATGTAGGATATGCACCATCATCATGACGAGCGGCACCGTTAGTGTTCTGATGATAAGTGTTGCACTGCTCAGATGGAATGCTTCTGGTGATTCCCCTGTGTCCACGTCTCAGATCCAGCTCCACTTCTGATTTCTGAATTATGCCACCAGCTTCATTCAACGTTGATGAATCTTCATGCTTGTGATTTGAATCACAATGTAAAATAACAGATGGTGGTGGATCTTCGGATTTGGAATTCCCATGAAACGGTAGAATAAGAGCCCCAAAAGGAACTCCATCAAAAGTCAGGGAAGCGAATGGGTGAAACGTGGGAAAAGATGAAACTGTATGACCCAAAGATGCACTTGAATGTGCAGGAAGTTTTCCATTTGACACCACCTCTCTGCCAGAGTATCCCAAGGTTGGTGAAATCAAGCGACCGACCGGACTGCCTAGGTAAAGATGGCTTGAAGTTGGTGTGTAACTGGCAGGAGTATCACAAGGGGATGCAAGGGTAGAGGTAGAAAGTGGAGAGAGATTCTCTCTTGCTGTGGTTTTCACCTCCAAGGAAGATGTAATATACTGTGCAAAAGGGACATCAGGAGATGAGGGTGTTGTGAGATGTGCGAGCTCCGGGGGAGGAGTAAATGGTGCAGTGGAAGGCTCAGTTGTGAATGTGGAGAAGACGGGGGGCGATACTAGCTGCGTTTCATGTGCATAAGGCCCAATTGTGAACATGGTATTAGGTGGGCCTGGGGAACACATACTGGCGGATGCGGCAGACAACGATAAGGTGAAACTTGCTGGGGATTGCACCGACGAATTGATGAAAGATGCAGGCGAGGATGGGGGTGCTAGGGCAAGGCCAGCTTGTGCAGGAGGCCATCCCCGGGCCGATCCACTCACTCCTTCCGACCTCGCTGATGGTACTATCCGCTTCTCCCTCTTTTGTGACTTAAAACACCAGTATCTAGTCCAGTAACCTTTCCACCTCCTCTGCAACAAAGGGAAACGCATAATGAGACAAAGCTCTTCCGCATTTTCTTTCCAATGTTTCAAGGCCTCCAGAAACATCAAGCACCAGAGCTCAAGCAAGGAAGGTCTGCTGAGGGCTCACAACTTAGCGACCAGGAGAAACCACCATCTTTGTGCACATTTCATACTAAGGTTTTCCAACATATCTAAGAAAAAGACGTATACTTTTTAGGGCTTTAACACGGGACATCAGATTCACATGGGATTTCTCCTCTTTCCATAACATGGGCGAACCAAAAATTGCGAATCCGAGCTAGAACGGAAAGCATTGGCCTGTTAGTGAATAGAAAAAATATCAATAGCTTTCATTTTCTCAGAGAGCATACCTGTTCAGGGGCTGGGTAACGATGATCTGCCGAGGAGATGGCTGCGTTGATCGCTGCAGCAGTATTCCTGGCCTCACTGGCCATAGCGGCGCATTCTCTTTCTCCCCCTTCCTCACAGCAGAGCCTGTATGAAATAAACCTGAAGATCTAGGGTTGGGTGCATATAAGCCAGTAAGTTTGAGATTTCTCCTGCATCTGACCCTGAAGATTTAGGCATGATCCTCCGTAGCTGAAGAGAAACCAATTTTCTCTCTATTATCTGCACAAATCTGCAGAAACCTGCAGATTTTAGGGATCTGATCCGCCATAGCTGGAGCGGAAGCGAGCGAAGGCGAGAAGAAGCAGATTACGGAAGCAGTGAAGAAGGCACACTGCAGATTCTAGGGTTCCGCTACAGCAGGTGATTCGCCGTAACCAGAGCAGACATGGGAGGAAAAAAGAAAGAAGAATGCCAACGGAAAGGCTAAAAAAAAGCTTCGATCAATGATGACTAGACTGCGCTGACGTGTCCAGCTTGTCGGAAGAAACCCCTCAATCTGCCAACGTGGCTCTAAATCGGCTATAGGATCAATGCACACATTGGGTGTAGAAATGGACGGTAGAGATTTTGTCTTTTGTTGCTCAATCAAATATAATGCATGGACAGTTAACCTTTCTCCTCATTAGGCCCACATGGGGATTAGAATCCCCACATGATGCACTAGGTGCAGGGCACAATTTCTCTCCTCATTACCCATATGCCCCCAATGACAGACAAATCTGCTTCCACAAGAGATCTAATGCGTCCCCATCGCTTCTCCATCGCTTTCAACCTTCAAGCTCTCTCATCAGCATATGACTTTAGAAAGACCCTTTATACTTTTAGTATATGATATTAGTGTTTCATATATAATTGAATGATATATTAGAGATACTCCTTATACTTCTACATTTATCCTTTTGCACAACCATTGGGTGTGTACAATAAACATGGCCAACTAGGTTGTTTTTTAAATACTTAAAAGCTTACCATGTAATACAGAGACCTTGCCTTCTACCAGTGCGGTAGCGCCCACGGCTCTTGCCATAGAGATTCTTGGTTCGTGTATGTGGGCATGTGCGTGCATGTGTGCACGTGTGTATGCATGTGTGTGTGCACGCGTGCACATACATGTGTTGGAGGGGTTTTAGCTCGCGCACACGTGTGTTGGAGGGGTATAAGTTAATCACCTTGAGGATATCATTTTTATATTGCTTTGCTTTTCTTTCCTTTTCTATAGTATTTGTTTGGGTGGAGTAGAAAATTCGTCTCTTCCACTAGAGGGAGACACCCATGCGTGCTAGATAGGATGGGAATCATAATCACTGTCATGAGTGAAAGGTTGAGGTTCAAATTAAATCATTCAAGGGCAAAAGTCAAAAACATTGTTAATGGCTTCTTTTTCTTGCTCTATGACATCTTACATCCACATAAGTTCTAGGGTAATGATTTTGTTTTCAACATGCTTCACGTGTTTCATGACAAGTACCTAGCAAGAATGCAATATAATTTTCATTATTTAGGAACTAGTTTTTATATTTCCCTTTATTTAGCCGAATTCACAATAACGATTCGATACAAATGAGTTCAAGTTACACACCAAGAGTAGTGGAGGGTAATGTTTTCAAGAAAGCTATTTCTCTCTTTTCATCAAGAAAGAGTAAGATTTTCAAGAATGCATAGATCATTGTAAGCTTCTCTTCAAACGGATAGGCATGAAAATTGTAAGATTACAAAATTAACAATATTTGAGTGCTTTAATATCACTTCCATCTTGTTTGTTGGGTACACCAAACACGGGTTCCATTGTAAAGATTCCATTTCCTTCAACAAGCTGCCTTAGGGTGTCATACTTCCTCAACATCATCAAAAACATATTCTATATTTCACGTGACCTTTGTATGCACTTACATTGAGAAGAAAATGAAGGTGACAATGACCTATCATCATAAAGAGATTAAAAAATGTTTAATATTAAAAGTCACGAGCTATTATTGCAATACACAAGGTTGCTTTGCTAACCGCTGTTTGGTAAAAAATAAGCAACATGATCTTATAATAGAGAATCATTGTGGTAAGATGATCATTCAACAAGAGGATATTTTTTCACAAGATTGATTAGGTAGAAATAAATTCTATAGAAAAAAATAGTAATATCAAGTCATGATTTTGCAATTAGTATAGTGGAGAAGACAAGGTGTTACATAATGTCCCACCCTTTAGCTGAATGGGGATGCCCGAAAGCTAGTGTGCCATACTAGTGAATTGGTATCGTGGGTGACCCCGCATTAAATACTAGTTTCTTAGTATTATTGGTATAGCTTGAGACCATGCTTGATGATGTATGTTGTTGAGGTGTAACAAGTAGTGCCATACTTGACAACTGTGTGTGGTCGAAGTGAAACAAGTGGACTATGCTAGACAACTACACATGGTCGAAGTGTAACAAGTGGTTGATGTGCCATGCTAATTGAAGTGTAACAAGTGGTAATACACGCCATACTAAATGATGTGTATAATGATACTCTCATCGTAGTGTAACAAGTGGTGAGTGTATGTTGTGTTTATGCCTATCAATGTTTCATATTGGGATTAATTGTTGTGGAGATATCAATTAATTGGAACGACTAATGTGTTTACGTTTGTGAGATTGGTGATGAGTAGTGCGTGTGTTGTAGATGGAGGATCTTGTCTGTGTCATCTCAGATTATTATTACTCGTATGAATTATTTTTATTGGACATGTGCCAAAATGATTGTACATATTATTTATGTGTGCTTGTGTGTGGCATTGCTATATTACTAGCACATATGTTAAAAGAGTTTTGGTGATTTTACACTTAGTGTGTGAACAAGCTCTAGTACTTGTGCTATTTTTGAAAAAGTGGAAAAGAAAGGCCAATTTTGTACGCACGACTATTATTAGCTCCTTGAGCTATATATCGAATACAATTCTCAAAATACTAATGTCGCGAGAAAGGAGGAGCGGCATACATGAGGGGGGAGATTGCACCAATAGTGTGTTGATGGTAATGTTTACTCTACCTCATGTTTTATTTTATGCTCAATCTTGTCAATTTGATTCAAGTCTATGGTTTATGCCTTGATGTATATGTGAGTTTGATTAATTCTTTTAAGAAGTACATGAGGTCCCATGACAGTGGTATCAGAGCTATGGGTACTTGCACTTGAAGAATAGGGAGAAGCTCGCAAAAATCCAAAGGATAAAGAGAACAAAAGCTTGACTCTTGGACAAAGCTTGGAAGGTTTATGTGATTTTTTTGGACCACAAGATGAAGTTCTTGATCTATGGCTAGAAATTCAAGTCACCTTTCTTTCAAAACCACTTTACATAAGTGAAAACCATTCTTCTCTCTCAAAAATGGTATTCACAAATTTGGCTTGGAAATCAAATCCTTCTTCACTAATGTATGGAGCAAAGCTTGAGGATTAATGCCCTGCTCTTAGTTTTTGGATTGGCGCACACAATAGCAAATCTATAAACAAGGGCTCAAGATTTTCCCTCCTGCTTCTTCTTTAATTAATAAGTGCATAATTCCTTTCAATCAATTGGAAAAAATGATTTGAATTAATCTTGTACTTAATTTTAATTATCAATTACTTTTAACTAGCAACAATCGGTGGCATTAAGAGGCGGTGGTGGCAATTCACCGAAATATAGGCACATGCTTCCTCCTCCTTCTCAAAGTTGCGCAACTGGCTGGTTGTTTACAGCCATGGAGAAATATTTTTTTAAAAAAAAAGGCTTAAAGTATTAGGCTTTACAAGCTTAAAAGCCTTTAGCCAATATTTTTTTAATAAAAATGTGTTGATGTTGCACATCGTTTTGGGCTCTCTATATAAAAAAAGGATCTTATTATGTAAGCTTTAATAGCTTAAAGCCTTAAGCTTATAAGACTATAAGCTTAAAAATTTAAAGCTTTAAATTTTCTTAAAAGAGCTCATAGCCAGATTTGGATAAGAGAGAGAGAGAGAGAGAGAGAGAGAGAGAGAGAGCTTTACAAAAGCCAAAATTCAGTATGTGGACAACGATCTTAACGTAGGATTCTTCTACAAAATTTTACAGACTTTTTCAAGACTTCTTCATTATTTGAATCATTTCAGCGTCAGAGAGTTCTTATGCTAGTTATCTTCTACGTCATATGTATTTCTTGGGAAATATTCCCAAGCTTTTGAAGACTTTCGGAACCATAGTCTTCAAATTCAAGCACATCCGCGACATCTTATTGCTCAACCCGCATTAGAGGAGCTAAGTATTATTATTTCAGCAAATTTTCATTTCTATATTTAAATTTGCAACCTTTATCTTTCCACATTTCTCTTTCATCATGAATCCTCTACCCCCAATCATTCAAGAGCAAATTTAGTCACTTCAAAACCAGATTCTAGTTGAGAAGAAGTTGAGAATGGATATAAAGGATAGGTTATCCCACAAGAAGAGGCATAGACATGCTAGTGATGCATCTTGAGACTACGACGGTGACCAAATTCAGAGAATCGTATAAGCTACTCTTAGAGCTCAAGAATCTAGGAAAGAGAAGAAATTATCACAAAGCTTTTACCTTTCAAATTTTGATGGAAAGAAAGATGCTCGCACAATACTTACTTGGCTTAGTCAGCTTTATGATTACTTTTTGGGGGTAAAATTCTCTGAGAAGGATAAAATCAAGTGTACTACCAATCATTTGGTGGACAATGCAGCTTTATCATTAGAACCAACAAGCACAAACCAAAATCTTGGAGTCGATTTTAGAAGCTCATCAAGAAAGATTTCTTACCCTCACAATACAAAGCTAGGGCTATACAATGATGGTCTATCTTCAGATAGCTTGAGAAAGAGAACATATATGCTTATGTGGATAGATTTTGGCAAACCTTGTTATAGGTAATTGAGAAAGTTCTCACCAAGGATCAAAGAAGAAAGTTGATAGCAAGTTTGAAACCCAAAATTCAATCAGAAGTAAACATGTTTCAATCCCACTCTCTTAGCTCGGCTATTTTGTTAACCTTGAATTGTGAAAAGAAAAATGGCTTTCCCAAAGAAGCAATGACACCTCAAATCTCAACATCAAAGATTTTGAAGCCTAAAACCTGTTATCATATTATAGTAGTGATGTGTGTGAACACACTTAGGACCGCCGGGGCACTTTTTCCCTCACTAGGAGGTTTTTTCCCCCGTGCATTGTATATACGCCCATTATCTTCTAGGGCTTGTTATCTTTCATTTTTGGCACTCATAATACACTACTGTGTTGTGCTCAAGCTTCCTCATCTTCTTGAAGTTGTGTGTGCATTCCTGCAACCCTAATTCCAACAATTGGTATCAGAGCAGGCTTCCTCCTCCCGGGCAGCATCACCGGCACCTGCCGCTTCATCTCCTCCGATTGCGACGAGGTTTCACGAGCGTCTGCAGGTTAGTATATGCCGTGGGAAAGCCCGTAGGGCTTGTTCGTTTCAGAATTTTGATCTGAAGTCATTTCGCCCTCCGTTTTTGCATTCCAAGTACTGCGCAGGCAAAATCGTCCTACTGTGCAGATTTTCTGTCAAGATTAAAATCTGCAGGACAGGTGCCCATTCGTCTGTTTTGGACTGTGCTACATAGCACAGGTCGATTTTATACAGGTTTACCTCTTACAGACAACATTTACATCTAGTAGTACAGTCATTGGCCATGGCTGACAACAATGATGTATTCCGCATGTTGGCTGCTGAGGATAAGTTGGATGGCACCAACTATCCATTGTGGGCATATATGATGCGACATGTATTGGTAGCAAAGGGGTTATGGAACATTGTGCAGGGTATTGATGCACGTCCTATTGTGGCTGGGAATGCTGCAAACACATCAGAAACAGGTACTGTTGATGATGGTGCAGGCACAAGTGCTGTAGCAGCTGTTCGAGAACCACCACTTTCAGCAGAGCAGATTCGTTGGGATGGTAGAGATGCGCAGGCTCATGCCTTGATTGCGCTGTCTGTCAAACGTACCATTATCCCACATATTCGCTCCTGCAGGACTTCTAAGGATGCTTGGGATGTACTTGCCACATTGTATCAGGCAAGAAATGAGGCTCGTGTTGCTTACCTCCGAAAACAGTTGGAGAGTGAGCATATGAACGAAGGTGATTCTATGGATAGCTTTTTGACAAAGATCAAGGATTTCAAAGAGCAGCTCATTTCTGCAGATGAAATCCTGTCAGACAGTTCACTTGTGCAGACTGTTTTGAATGGTCTACCAGATTCTTATCAGGGTTTTGCTTCCACTCTTCGCTTGATGATGAAAGGCAATCCCAATGCCTTATCATTTGAGGAGTTAGTTTCTGTTTTGCTGCAAGAAGACCAGTCAAGGCAAAACAGGAATATTATGCGTGTCGCAGATCAAGCTTTCGTTGCTAGTCAGAGAAGCGGGAAAGGTAAAGCTGGCTTTTCTTCTAGTAAGCAGAAATCTGCAAATGCTGCGCAACCAAAGAAGGAAGACAAAGATGAGAAGAAGGGTGACAAACAGAAGACATTTTGCAAGTACTGTAAGGGAAATGATCATGTCATCAAAGCGTGTCCTAAGCTGGCTGCGAAAGAGGCTAAGAAGAAAGAGGCTGGTATGGCTGTTGCAGATGCCTCTCCTTCTAACAATGAATCTGCTAATGTTGTTCAAGATACAGAATGGGCATTCAATGCGCAGTGCAGTTATGACCCATCTTTGCATGACACATGTATGTCTGCAGTAGATTCAGATGTATGGTACTTTGACAGTGGTGCCACTAAGCATATCACCTCGCAGCGCAGTTTATTCACTTTCCTTGGGTGCGTCTATTTAGCGAGCCAAGAGCAGTGAGCACAGAGCAGTGAGTAGAAATAAAGTCCTTGTGAAAGTGAGCAAGTAGGGGCATGGTATGATGTTAAGCGAGCATGTAATGTTAAAGAGAAGAGTGAAACCATAGTGCAACTCTATAATGAACAGAACAAAGAAGACTAAAAAAGTTTAAAAATGACTATTGCAAATAAAGCATTTTCAAATGAATGGTGCGGATATAAAAAATCACTACAAAACTCATACTACTTGGCTCGCTAAAAAGACGTTGAATTGGTCATTGAGCTACTAATAGAAACAAACTATTGTTTGCAACCACATGGAAACCACAGCGACCAGAGAGCATAGAAATCAAGCCATTAAGATGCACACCAATTTTAATAGCCATACCACTGACACAACAATATAATACTCTTTAGAAACCATAACCATAGGATTTAAAATTTTTATAATCCAAATAAAAATTGTCCAACAATCAGCTACATGCTATTGTAAAAAACATTCAGAAGCATAACATCCATCAAAACATTACTTCCAATAGTCCCAAAAAAATGATTGTCTCAATTAAAAAAAGACTATCTCTAATGGCATTCTGATGTAGACATGTGATCCTCATAACTGCAAGAGACACAAAGAAAAGAAAATAAGCTTTATCAATACAAAATTATTCTCTACTAACATATTTATCTTTTCAACATGCATACCTTTGCTGAGTATGGTTCTAACAGGTGATCATAGATCCGCTCATCCTTGTCTAACATTATGACATTGCGATCCATAAATGCTGCCACTAGCCCAAGAGTTCCAGTGCCAGCAAACAAATCCAAAATCGTGTCCCCAGGACGACTGAAGACGGAGACGATGTATTTGCTAAGCCGCTGACCTCTCTGACAACCGCCCCGCCATGGTCTACCCTTTCTCTTCACCAGATCCTCCGATGGCACTCTTGAAAACGCACACAAACCATTAACCATATGCCATAAAGATCACCGAAAATCATTTTAAATTCTATCTTGATTTGAATGCATACATACATGTCAAAGATAAGATCTTGCCCTACATCAAGATCATCACCTAGTGCCAAATCCCTTAGTTGATCCCCATGCATCACAAAGCTTGTAGCAGGAGATGTTGAGCGAACAAAAACAGCCAATATTAGACAAGTGACCTACAAGCAAAGACACATTGGTTGTTCATGCATTTTCACCTTAAATGGGACAAAGAAGATTTGCACAAATGACAGCCCCAAAGAGAACAACACCAATACCTGGGTAGTAATCATTTGCCCCATCTTCTTCCCAATAGGTGGAGTACACCTCACAACCTGTCTATGATAAATGCCAAACCCAACGCTCTGTGCAACCTGCTCAATGGTCACTCCTTCTTCCATAGTGTAAAGGCATGTAAAGAAGCCTCGATCCGAGAGACAAGAATCAACAACTTTAAAAGTAGAGTCATACATGCCATCCCCAATCTTATTCCAATATGGAACCTTGTTTGCAACACAACCTCCAATGATGATATTTGAGGGGAAGTCTGCAAATATCAACTCCACACAGTAATCGGACCCTCTACTCTTGACATTCCCTACTGTGCAAATAACATTCATGGCATCAAGCACTTGCTTTCCCAATGAGGATGCATCCTCCATGTTCACAAAAGTAGCTGCAAGGTCCTCAATACTGACATTGAAGGCATAAATGGTTCCTATAGACAGGTTTTTGACATTTAACACACATAGTCTCAAGTCAAAACAATCGGATCACGATAGAGATGAGGTAGGAAGCTCACATACCTGGAGCTTGCAATGTCTTGGTTATGATGTCAGTTGG
Source organism: Cibotium barometz (assembly GCF_041138505.1). Taxonomy (NCBI): domain Eukaryota; kingdom Viridiplantae; phylum Streptophyta; class Polypodiopsida; order Cyatheales; family Cibotiaceae; genus Cibotium; species Cibotium barometz. Next base: position 51,134,078 of record NC_141051.1, on the reverse strand, counting down.
TTGTATCCCGCCTGCACTACTATTGGATGTCTGTTGTTGACTCTGCTCCCTATTTGCTTCCATTGCTCGATTCACCTCCAATGCACGATTCACTATTTCCCTCCCTAAATTCACTGGCAATGACTTACGAAAAGAAGCCGATGCAATCGATGTTGCATGTGATGTGGATGTGGCCTCATTATGATCAATCTGCTGGCTACGAAGCTCCAATATAGACTTATGTTGGCGATACAGATGAAGCTCCTCCTCAGGCACATGGTTTCTTTCAAGGTCCAACCACCACGGGCAGAAACGAGACTCTATGCTTGACATGGCCTGTTCAATGACAAACATGGGTAAACACAACTCACCCTCAATATGAACATGTTTCTCAATCATGGATTCAAAATGACAAATTCATCACTTACTCTTCCAAGCTTCAAATCGACATACATATAAGATTGATTGTCAACACAAAGCCACACACTAGCGAGAGGGGGTAAAATATCCAATTGGTGCTCCTCAATTTCAGAAAGCAACCATCTGCAAGCCAAAGCACAAATGATAAAACAACACACAGAAAGAAGCATGCATGTTTTTTAACAAGGAATATCTGGGTTATGTTGGAGGAAAACCTATAAACGACTCGCCGTGCAGCACTTTGTAGGCCTGGTTGATGGTCAATATCATGGCTAAATTTTATGCCTCCTTCGTGCACTTTGAAAGCCCTTTTGAAGTACTTTCTTCTGCATAGAACAACAAAAGAGGTGAATCGGCTCTCACCTGGCAACCTGACTCGATCGGCATTTTTAATATCATTTTGGATTCTCAAACCCAGCTCCGTGATCTGAAGCCAGTAGGAGTACATGTGCAGCCATTCCCTAACCTTTGTCTTATCATTTGGCATACCCTCAAGTGATCGCACTGCAGCCTGAGAGTTGTCCAATAGCTTGACAATGTGAGCCTTATCTGTGTCTCTGATGCAAGCAGAACCTATCATATTGAGCTTTTCCTCTGTGGCCACATGATTGCTTGACGCGTGCCATGGGAGGGAGAGCACTGCACACCAAAAGGCCTCACCGTTGGAGGGATCAGCAATCCTTGCATATTTTGATGTTTTTCCTCTGTAGAGAACTTCTACCTTTCGAGTCACATTCTCCCTAGCAGACTCGGCAAGTGGTCCATTTGATGCCTCATCAATTTTTTGCTCCATCTCATCCTTGAACAAGAGCCAAGTCATAATCTGGATTGGCAAATGAAGCCAACTAGGCCTTCCTCTGGCAGATGCACTCTGCATCTCTCTCTCAACCCATAGCTTGTCCTCATTGTCCAAATGTGCCATGAGAGTTGTTAGGTCGGACTCTCCCAATCTTCTTAGTTGAAATAGACGATCACCAAATGTGGTTGGCACAAATGCATAATCATGCGTCCTACAAAACAAAGAAGAAATATGTTAATATTCTTGAGTACAAACAACTTACTTGACATAGAAGGAGACTTTGATAACAAATTAACTTACTTGTTCAACCTGGACAATGAAAAAAAAAGCTCACCCACATCCCTCCGCTCGAACACATAAAATTTACAGAGAACACAACAATGCATGGACAAATCCCCTTGAAACCCTGTAATAAAACACAAAATTAGGAAGGACAAAGAAGCATAAGAAACTATAACATCCCAATGAGAACTCACCTGTAGAAATGCAGTCCATCCAAGCATTGTGTCGATTATTACCATCAAGAATATGCACCATTTTTCGGCTCAAGTACGGACCCCACTCGGGGTCAAGTGCAAGAGTTTCCTCAAATTGTTGATTCACAGTCCTCCAATGCTCATCCCAAGATTCCTCCCTCTCTTGTGTCAATGGTGTCTCCTCCCCTTCCAAGTCCATAATTGATACTGTGAAAGCTCCCATGCTCTCAATGTACCCACCTAGTTTTTTGAAGCTTCGAGTAAGAGATTTATCTGTTGAGGGAGAAACCTTTCGGATTGCCTCCGTCTGGATCATCCTACAGAGAGGAACACGTGGAGGTGGAGACCTAAATTTGACTCCTATCCTATCTAAAAAGGCTTGTGGAGTAGATGTCTCTAGAATCTTCCCAAAAATATCAACCTTATTTTTTTTCTGCTTGCTTCCTTCAGTTTGGGTTGTGACAACTGTTTCTTCTTGATCCTCTAGTGGATGTGTGTTCTCTTCCCCCTCTATCTCTCTCCCAGTATCCTCAGTATTCTCACCTTCATCCTCATTATCACCACCTTGAGTATTCTCACCCTCATTTTGATCACCTTTATTTTCCTCAATTGCCCCCACTACATTTTGTCCATCCTCCTCATTTCTTTCATCACTATGTAGATGCTGCCTATCCATATCCACCTCCAGGTTAGTGTCATCTATGATATGTACCGCATGCTCTGTAGTAGTAGGGTTTGAGGAGGCGGCTTGCTCCAAAGTGCTAGAAAAATCAGCTTGCCTCCTTGTGTGTCTCGATGAGCTCTCACCTGGGCCAACCTGCACACTCTTTTTCCGCTTAGCAAGAGGTAACTCATCCATTTTTGCACAACAAGAACCTTTCAAGCAAGATGCTCTAGTGAAATGACTCGAACTCATTTGAAAACCAGATAGCCATGCAAAAATACAAGAACAAATCTTCAAATAGTATTGTACTCGTATTGTATAATTAATTGATTATTTTAACAGCAAATTCAGTAATACGACACAAACTTAAAGAAAAGGTGGCACATTCACTAAAGAGATTAAATTCAGTACTGCAACACAATCATCAAACAAAGGTGGCACATTCACTATCCAACAAAACGGCCAACTCATTATAACGAACAGAATATCTTTGAGATTATCATATGGAGTGCTTTGGCCCAAATTCCAAGGCATTCAAAGCCGTATTGAATATTTTAAAAAAACCTCCATTGGAAAATATTTACGGAGCCCTTTTCAGGTGATCAATTCAAGGCATTTAAATTTATTGGAAAATATATAAAGATTCGGTAGCCCAAATCTGAAGGCATTCAATATTGAGTACTAATAAACTTTAGAAGTGATATTTCGCAATCCAACACTTTTTTAAGGACAAACGTTTTTCTTTTTGTGCTATTGTTCTTTAGATGCACATGTTTGCTGGTCTCCTCTCTCGACTGTGTGAGCCGTTTCTCAACCAAGAAGACATCAAATGTGAGTTTTTTGAGCTTCTTGTATACACAAAGTCTGCATAATATAGACAGTAGTAAGAGAGACAGTCTATGCAATGTGTTTGAGACAGCACCATATAGATAGCATGTTCTTACACTACTCTCTCCAAATTTCTGCCGCCGGGGGGATCCAAGGGGGGCCGGCAGCGCCCCCGAAGCTTGAAACGAACTCAAAATCGTGATGATTTTGTCAATGCTCGGCAACAAAACATCCTATTATTTTGTGCGCTGAGCGCACAAATTAATTCAAGAAAAATAGCAAGAGGTAACGCCGCAAATCTCATACTGTGTGTGGAGTGTGGCAGCAGCAAAACATCCTATTATTTTGTGCGCTGAGCGCACAAATTCGTTCAAGAAAAATAGCAAGAAGTAACGCCGCACATCTCATACTACTGTGTGTGGAGTGTGGCGGCAGCAAAACATCCTATTATTTTGTGCGCTGAGCGCACAAATTCATTCAGGCAAAATAGCACAAATTCATGGATGATGATACCTTTTTGTGCCTCTTTGTTGGGGAGAAAGATTGGAGTGGGGAGAGGGCCCTGCGCATGAGATCAGCGTTTCTTTGCTGGGGAGACGTATGATGCTTCATGATCGCTTCTCTGCGTGTGTGTTCGAGGGAAGATGCTTCTGTGTGGAGGACGACTAAAAGCGTTAAGTAATTGCTTCATAAGAAGTAGCCGACTACTAAAAACCCTAAGTTAGGCACTGGACAAATTTTTTTATCCTAACACTAATGAATTTCAACACTAAAATTTAAGGGTTTGGTCAATATTTTTTCGATTTATTTAAATCTATAGCACAGTTATGGTATGGCATCCAACTGGTAGAGTTTTTGAAATCTAACAGGAGATTATGAAAAAGCGCAAGAACTAACACAAAGCAAATATGTGTGTGTGTATGTGCGTGTGTGTGTGTATACATACACACACGTGTACACACAAACATATATACATATATACATGTACTCTTTTTGATACCCTTCATTATGACTATTTTTGCAATAAATATTTTTATTTGCTTCTACCCATAGTCTTAAAATGAGCCTGGTAAAATTGTATTATGGCTAGTATATGCTATTGATTAGAGCAAGAACATCTAGTATTAAAATATTTTTGGCTAATATTCAATGTAAATTCCTTAATTGTTGTTGTGATTGCATTATGCAGGGAGGCTCGTGTTTTCCTCCATTCTACAATGGGTGCATGCATCCGAGTCCCCTTCTTGAATGGCAAATGTCTTGTGTCAATCAACATGATCCGGGGGAAGCTTGGAACTATTGGTGGGATAAATGTGGAGGCCTTACTTGAAATTGGAGGAGAGTATGAGCCCATTTGTCCTTTACACTTGTATGCAGGGATTGGAGATGAGGCATATTTTATCTTGGAGCATTCATTGTCCTCTGTATATATTGCCAAATCAGAGAATTATTTTGAGACCCCAGAACAAGGCCCCTCAACTATATTTCCTCTCGGTTCTCGAAAGAGTACTCCAATGTAAGTGGCATTAACTTTGACTTTGACATTTTCTGTTTTGCATTGCGCATTGAATTAGAGAGCATTGTGCTTTACAGTGACTTGGACACTGAAGAGATAGAAGAAATCAATGTCCAAGCACATGGATCATTGCAAGAGGAGATAGAGGTCTCTCCTGTGGAAAAGTGCTTTCAACATTTGGAAGAGGAAGATGTTCAGTTTGATACTGCGGTCTCTTGCTTTCAAATAATCCGCATGTTACCTCCTACTGATGTCTTGCACACTTTAATCCATGATTGTGATTACAAAGGCAAGGTAAAAGAGCTTCCCAAGGTGTACCCAGAGTTCAGTACATATGAGCTTGAAGGTGGGAAAGGTATGGAAGGGATGGAGCAAAAATACGAGGGCAACATTTGGACAAAGCCACAAACGCAAACTAGGGCCAATAAAACTTTTGTTCTGAGGAAGAGCTTTTGCGGGGGAACCTTCCAGTGCATGAATGAGCACTGCTCCTTTAGGACACGTATGAATCAACCAAACAAACTCCATTGGAATGGGCAGCTGATAAAATCTCCAAAATATGGGAATTTAGCAATTGGGAGCTTTGGGAACCTTGAGTGTTTTTTCTGCAAGCATGTGCCAATGTGTCTTAAAGAATGTCTTGCCTGTGTCTATTATTTTATGCCAAAAGAATCAATGCATAGCAGACTATTTATTCATTATGGCAAACATACACACATGGTTTCCAAGGGAATGTGCCGAGCATCGATACGAAATATCAAGGCCTTTGTAGCACGTGCAGTGGGCATCGACCACAACGCTGGGCCCAGAAAGGTACAAATGATTGTGGCAAGGGAGGTGGTTCTAAGAGCATTCACTGATGATGACAAGACACAGGGAGAATTCATGACAGAGAGGGAGCTACAGGAGATGTCGCAAGAGTTGCAAAGTTTGATAAATGTCAAAAAGTACGTAGGAAGTGCAATTTAGCAAAGAATAGTATGCAATTATTATCTTTAATACACTAAGTATGCTTTATGAATGCAGGGTGAAGCAGATGGTAATGCAAACACGAAAAACAACACGGCCTCTGGGTGAAGGATATGAAGCCATTCTTAATCTAAAAAGAACATGCCATTTTGAGTTCTTCCATGGTTCTCGATTTCCATTGCAAGCCACCACTACTACTGAGCGTTGCTTTATCTTTAAGATGTCTACTACTGGACCTGGTTCTGGGATTGACATTGTTCGGCGAATGGACAAGGATGGTAATGGGGATCTTAATCAAGCATGGGTCTGCTTTGATCATGTGCATCGAGTGGATACTGGATGGCATACAATGGGAGTACATGTTTATGACCACATGTAAGTTACAAGCGGTAGAGAGCATTGCTTAATTTGTGTCTTTAATATAACTCTGTTTCCATTTGTGGCATGCAGGATTGGTGAACTATTGACAATAGCAACTTGTGAATTTAGAGAAGAGGATGAGGATGCTCAAGTCATGTTTTGGGAAAATATGAATTTGGTAATGGTGGAGCACACAGGGAAGGTAGCAAATTTTTTTGGGTTTATGGCGGATGAGGCTGGCGCTAACTGGAATGCAGTGAGACGTGTCTTCAACGACGGAAAGGAGATGATTGAAAGGGAAAGGTCATGTTTATGGCATTGGGAAGACAACCTTCGTGTCCACACGCAGAGGTACATCTATAGCCCACATCAAGAAAAGCACAGGGAGATGTGTGAGAAGTGGAGGACTGCCCCAAACAAAGAAAGTGCCCTTCAGCAATTTCGCAGGATACGAGCATGGTGGGCAACTGGCAAGGCAGCTGATAGAAACATCCCTAAGCTTCTTAGCTGGTTGAGTTGGTGGCACTATAGGGTTAGTCGATGGGGTCATTTCATTTTAAAGGTAATGTTTGTAAGAGATTATTCATTGTATTATTGTGTGCCTCCTACTTATGTGCACTGCATTGTTTTTAATCAATTGCTACCACTCTCTTGTAGGATGGAGAGCCTATTGTCAATGCTCTTGTCCCAAGGACAAATATGTCAGAGACCAAGCATGCAAGCTGGTTGGCAGGGGAGGGGTATAGGCAAAAGATTAGTCTTTATGATGCTTGTGTGACAGATCTAATCAATGCTTACTTCCAATGTGCCAGACAACTGGCTTTCTTGGAAGGAAAATACACAGGTTGTGGGCCTACATTGGAGCTTTTGGTTGAGAGAGCTCTTTCTCGACAGAAAGCAAGTCCATCCCCAATAGCTACCTCACGAGCAGTGGATGATGCAGTGGCGGGGACCCCTATGTTTTCAAATAGGGTAAAATTCAAGGGCGAGAATAAAACTATTCGAGCCAAAAGGCCACTACATGACTCGACAGAAGAAAACTTTGGCAACTCTAGCCATAGGCCTGAGTTTAACTATGTGACAAGAGAGAGGTTAGAGCCTGCAATAGAGGTCGATGAGCAATGCAAAGTTTTAGAGAGCCTTGAAAGTGATGTGCATGATACAAAGTGGGCCTTGCGGAGGATACCAACAGTGAATCGAGTTGAGTGCAACCACTGGGCATCAGGGAAAAAGTGTAGCTCAAGGTTGCGAGGGGGTGATGTCAATCCTTGTTTTTGGAGTGATTGTCAACTATCCTCCTGGAAAAAGGAGAAGTATTGCTATTTTTGTAATACAGATGTTAGGCACACTTGGAAAATTACAAAGACAATATTACATCCACCAGAGGATGTCCCTTGTGTTTGGCCCATTGCTAAAGGTACCAAGTTACAAGTGAAAGAAGCCTGCAAGCTTATTAGGGCAGGATATGACATTGGTATTCCTCTTGAGTTTTTTCTAGAAAAGGAGCTTGCAAAAGGCACTAGCGAGACAAACAAGGAGGTGAAACAATTTCCATATCGACGAGGAATTTCAAAGGCTGCATTTGGTCAAATCACTGCAGCCTTAGATATGCATGCAGAAGTTGTAGGCAGCCATATACATATAGAAGGGGTAAAGGAAACATTTAGTATTAATCCATTGACCAATGGGAGCCAAGACACATCTCTGATAGAGGTCACTATTCAGAAGAATCCAATGTGTTCATGTGTGGAGTTCAGAGATAGAGTGGCCAAGAAAAGACCATATCTTGCATGCAAGCACATATACTTTGTGTTCTTAATGATTCTTGGACAGGATGTGAACAACAATATGCATATTCATCAAGTTTGTATTTCTGAGAGAATTGTAAAAGACATGCTAACTAAGTCTATTAGAAGTCATCCTCAACAGCTTTAGGAACCTGCAACCCACTTTAGTTGAAATATGTATGGGGGTCATGTCATACCAGCTGAACCGTAGTACTTGTTTTGGAAATGTTTTGGTTATTTTATAAATTTTCCTGTCTATTGTCTTTTGTTTGCTAATGACTCTCCAACATTGTGAATACTATAGATTCAATATCTTTTTAGCGAGCCAAGCAATATGGGTTTAATAGTGATTTTTTGTATCTGCACCATTGGTTCGAAAAAAAAATTATTGCAATGGTCATTTTAGATCATTTCATGTCTTCTTTGTTTGATTGCTACAGAATTGCACTGTGGTTCCACTCTTCTCTTTAACATTTCATGCTCGCTTAACATCATACCATGCCCCTACCTGCTCACTTTCACAAGAACATGAGCTCTACTCATTGCTTTGTGCTCGCTGCTCTTGGCTCGCTTTTTGACCACCCCCACTTTCCTTGAGTCTGCTCCCACAGGGAATACTGTCACTTGTGCCAATAACTCCTCTTATCCCGTTAAAGGAGTTGGACAGATTGTGCTGAATGTTGCAAATTGCAACACCTTTACACTTTTTGATGCATTGTATGTGCCAGGGATCAAAAAGAATCTGCTGTCAGTCTCCGCATTTGCCAAAACAGGTTTGGTTGTAAAATTTGTGGATGACAGATGTACTGTTCATGATCTCTCTTGTGGTGACATCATTGTAGCATCTGGTTCACTATGTCGAGGGCTGTATAAGCTCAATATGGATGGCAAATGTGTAGAGGATTCAGCATGTGCTATTATGGATACGCAGGCTATTTCAAATGCAAAACTGTGGCATGCACGTTTTGGTCATCTGAATTTTGCAAGTTTGCTGCGCCTGCAGAAATCTGAAATGGTGTCTTCTTTGCCTAAGCTTGAGGCACCTGTCAAGCATGTTTGTGAGGGCTGCATATTGGGTAAAATGCAGCGTGCTTCCTTTCCCAAAGATGGATCAGTGAGAGCTGAACGCAGATTGCAGCTTGTTCACAGTGATGTTTGTGGTCCCATGCAAACTCCATCATTTGGAAACTACCTTTACTTCGTGACTTTCATTGATGATTTTACCAGGCATGCATGGGTATATCCTTTGAAGGCAAAGTCCGAAGTGTTTTTGTGCTTCAAACAGTTTTTGGTTATGGCTGAAAATGTGTCAGAAAGTAAGATGGGCACCCTCCGTTCAGATCGAGGGGGAGAGTATATGTCTTCAGAATTTAATGCATTTCTGGCTGAGCGTGGGATAAAACACCAATGTACAGTGCCGTATACACCACAGCAAAATGGTGTGGCTGAGAGAAAAAACAGGTCTCTCATGGAAATGGCAAGATGTATGGTTAAGAGTCAAAGTCTACCACATGGTTTTTGGCTTGAGGCTGTCATGTGTGCCACTTATGTACTAAACAGGTGTCCCACCAAAGCATTACAGGTTGTCACTCCATATGAGGCTTGGCATAGCCGCAAGCCATCTGTTGGCCATTTACGTGTTTTTGGTTGCCTGGCATATGCATTAGTGCCTGTGCAACATCGCAGAAAATTGGATGACAAAGCTGTCAAACGTATTTTTGTTGGATATAGTGCTGAGAGCAAAGGCTATCGTTTGTATCATCCACAGACAAAGCGCATTTTGGTTAGCCGTGATGTTGTATTTGTGGAAGATGCAGTTCAGCCCTTGGTTTCATGTACTAAGGAGACAGATATCAGCTCACGTGATGTCTATGATACATTGTTGCCTCTTTTCAGTGGTGCACAGTCAAGTGCAATACCTCATGAGGCAGTTTTTCAGCCTATGCAGGTTTTAAATGATGGCACAGATCAGCCTATATCTGATGCAGATGTGCATGATGCACTTGAGGATGAGAGACAAGAGATTGAGGGCTCTAGGAACATGCCTAGATGGCTGGTGCAGACTTTGCGTGACAGCAAGTTGGATGCCCCTTTGTCTAGTCGCACTCGTTCTGGCTCTCATGGTGCCTCTTATGCGTCAGATTGTTATGCATTGGCTGTTTCTAGTATGTGCGATGAAAGTGAGCCTGTTTCATTTGATGAGGCACAAAGTTCAGAAAATTGGATGGCTGCTATGCAAGCAGAATACGATGCTATTATGAAGAATAGTACATGGTCTTTATGTGACTTGCCCCCTGGCAAGAAGGCCATTGGCACTAAGTGGGTATACAAATTGAAGCGTAAGCCTGATGGCACAGTGGATCGCCATAAGGCTAGGCTTGTTGCAAAAGGTTATGCTCAAGAGAAGGGCATTGATTTTGATGAGACTTTTGCTCCCACATGTCGTATGACCACTGTTCGTAGCATCTGTGCATTAGCAGCTCATAATGGTTGGAATGTACATCAGCTGGACATAAAGACTGCGTTCTTAAATGGAGATTTGCATGAGGAGGTGTATGTATCGCAACCTCGTGGTTTTGTTCAAAGAGGGCAGGAAAACAAAGTGTGCAGGTTAAAAAAGGCTTTATATGGTTTAAAGCAAGCTCCACGAGCTTGGTATGAAAAAATACATGCATATTTGACTGCACATGGGTTTCAGAATAGTCCAACAGAAAGCACTTTGTATGTTAAACGTGTGGATGGTGTACATCTAATCATTGCTCTCTATGTCGATGACATGCTGCTCACAGGACCAAATGAGAGTCATATTGCTGATTTTAAGGCTGATTTGAATGCCTCTTTTGAGATGTCAGATTTGGGGCATTTGCATCATTATTTGGGGATACAATTTAAGCAGTGTGATGGAGGTATTGCTTTGTGTCAGACAAAGTATATTGAAACATTGTTGCGGAGATTTGGCCTTGAAGACTGCAAGCCTATTGCTACTCCAATGGAGACAGGTTTGAAGTTGAGTCTTCATGATGCTGGAGATCACTTTGATGTCACACTCTATCAGACAGCTGTTGGTTGCCTCATTTATGTATGCATTACGAGGCCAGACATTCAGTTTGCAATCTCACAGGTGAGCAGATTTATGCATAGCCCAGGCATTAAGCATTGGCAGGCAGTGAAGCGTATCTTTCGCTATTTGAGTGGTACTCGGCAACTTGGGTTGTTTTATCCCAAGGGGGGATCATTGCCGCCAGATTTACATGTTTTTTCAGATTCTGACTGGGCTGGTTGTTATGACACACGCGTGTCCACGAGTGGTTTTTGCTTCATGCTTGGAAGCTCATGCATATCATGGTTGAGCAAGAAGCAGCCTACTGTGGCCACTTCTAGTTGTGAAGCTGAGTACAGGGCAGCTTTCACAGCTACGGTTGAGTGTGTGTGGCTCAGACGCCTTATGGCTGATTTGGGTGTTGGGCAGCCATCTGCCACCACCATCTTCACTGACAGTCAGAGCGCATTGGCAGTTGCGCGGAACCCAGTGTTCCATGCTCGTACGAAGCACATTGAGGTGCACTACCATTATGTCAGGGAGAGACTCTCTGCAGGAGAGATCAGTTTGGCTTATGTGCCAACACAGGATAACCTTGCAGACCTTTTCACAAAGGCTCTGCCTCGTGAGAAGTTCGAAGCTTTTCGCAAAGCTTTGGGCTTACTCCCTTTTGTGGATTCGTCCACATAGCTAGACACTTCCCTATACATGAGTGCTAGCTCTTGTTCACCGCATCACTCCAGGGGGGATTTGTTATCATATTATAGTAGTGATGTGTGTGAACACACTTAGGACCGCCGGGGCACTTTTTCCCTCACTAGGAGGTTTTTTCCCCCGTGCATTGTATATACGCCCATTATCTTCTAGGGCTTGTCATCTTTCATTTTTGGCACTCATAATACACTACTGTGTTGTGCTCAAGCTTCCTCATCTTCTTGAAGTTGTGTGTGCATTCCTGCAACCCTAATTCCAACAAAACCTTTTCAAAATCATTTGATAAATCCCTCAAAGGCAATGACACATGTATTACCACCACCAAGGTTGATGAATCACAACAAGCTAATAAAGATGATTCAAAGAAGTGTTATAGGTGCAATGAGATTGGACATATTGCATCGAATTGTCCACAAAAGTTAAAGTTTATTTCACTCGAAATAAACATGATCAATGATGACGAGGAAGAATACCCCTACTATGATGAGTATTCCAACTCCTAAGGTACTATAATCATTTCATTTGATTCTTTTTACAATAAATTTTTATTAAGACTTTTTGTAAATTGCAAGGAGAGTTTTTAATGCATCAAAAGTAGAACTTTATAGGTTGATGAATCACAACAAGCTAATAAAGATGTTTCAAAGAAGTGTTTTAGGTGCAATGAGATTGAACATATTGCATCGAATTGTCCACAAAAAGTTTATTTCACTCGGAATAAACATGATCAATGATGATGACGTAGAATACCCCTACTATGATGAGTATTCCAATTCCTAAGGTACTATAATCATTTAATTTGATTTTTTTAACAATAAATTTTATTTAAGACTTTTTGTAAATTGCAAGGAGAGTTTTTAATGCATCAAAAGTAGAACTTCTTGGAGGAATTGACCCTTCCATCTTAAACTATGCTTTATGAATTTTCCACTACGTATTAATCTTGTATTATGGGACATAAAGATTAATCATGCAGGAAGGATTCCGATGCATACTTATCTCTAGATTTATGTGGGATAATTTTTGAGGGTGTGGGACACTAGAATTTATTACAGATAAAATTTCTTATGATAGAATGACTTTTTGTCATAATTAGAGAAAATACTAGAATTTGTATATTATAAGACATTGATCTCCTTGACTTGGATCTTGTCTATGTCATCTCGGATTATTATTACTCGTATGAATTTTTTTTATCGGCCATGTGCCAAATGATTGTACATATTATTTATGCGCACTTGTGCATGGCGTTGCTATATTACTAGCACATATGTTAAAAGAGTTTTGGTTATTTAACACTTAGTGTGTGAACAAGCTCTAATGCTTATGATATTTTTGTAAAAGTGGAAACGCAAGCCCAATTTTATACGCATAACTATTATTAGCTCCTTGGGCTATATATTGAATACAATTCTCAAACTACTGATGTCATGAAAGGAGGAGTTGCACGCATGACATTAGGCAAATTTTGGACTCAACTTTGGGCCTTTTTCCTCTAGAGAGAGAAAGGCTTTCGACCAATAGGAAGAGAGCCACCATAACGAAACTTTTGATAATTAGACGTTTTTCATATATTCTTTATATGAATATATTGTTATTAAAGAAATACGAAATGTATTTGACCACACTTTATAATGTCATTTCTTTAATATATATATGAAATATAGAGTGTTGTCAGCTCATTTAATAAATCTCAGCTCATTTAATGAATGGGTTTCAATCTAAAAATTTTCCTCGTTCAGCTCATTTAATAAAAGTGCTTTTTTCCTCTAAAAATTTGAAATGTTCTCTTCGAAGTTCCTACGTCATTTAATGAATGGATTTCCCTCTAAAAATTTCGCACGTTTTGGAGGTTATCTCTTCTACCATCTCATCTTCTTCCATCTTCTTACATCTGCTTTTATTTTCTATTTGCTTCCATGGAAACCAGACGTCCTAGGCGTCCCTGCTCCTCTACTAGAGCTATTATAGTATACAACAGTTTTGATATGGATAATCAAAGGTGGATTCCTACCACAATCTCTATTGGTAGTTGGATTATGTTGCAGACCAGGAAACGAAAAAAAACAAAGAATGAGTTCATCAACACTTACAAAGGCAGAGTTCAAGACTTAAAACTCTCTGACACAAGTAGGAGCATTAAAGAAGTCCTTATACAACATGCTTACATGCACTTAGAACTGCATCTACAACGTTTGCCTGATGGAATCCCACTCCATAGACCAAACTATAAGTAAATATTTTTACATTATGTTTATGTAATGTGTTTCATTTCTATACTTATGCTGCTCTTGTATTCGTCTGTATAGATATATATTCTTCAAACCTGGTTGACTGGTAGCCTTAGATAGTATTGTGGGAATCTTCGATGTTTTTCATGCATCTACTGGTGAGAAGCTATACAAAGAAACATCCAGCAGGTCTTTGGCAGAGAGAGGAGTTTTCTTCTATAATGAATTTTACACGGCACCTCATAGTGTTACAGGTTATGGATCTTTGAAAGCATTACCACTGCCTTCATTCGATAGTCCAGAATGGCCCATACCAACAGCAGAAACAAGTGAGTGCTTTAGATTAAAGATATACCAAGACGTGCAGAGGTGTATAAGACCAAATGTAGCAAATCGTCAGGTGCAAATCATTGTCTTTATGCCATTGCATGTTTTTGTCGACTTCTTTTATGTGACGAGGAGGTCAAAAAAACATTGTCAATGTTTATCTGTAAATCAGAGAAATGTTTGGATTTCTTAGGTCAAAATTGGGATGTGAAAGAATTAAATGGGGTTACCTGCAAAATCCATAGGGAATCTATTGTCTGTAAATATATGATTGGCTCCCAGAATTTTATTTTGGCCTTTCATTATACGAGATGGCATTATGTCAATGGAAAACTTGTAGCAATTGATTAGGACTTGGAGGATGACATTGAAAATCCATTGATGTTATTAGAGGTATGGTTTGAACACGAGCTCTTGACAGTACTCAATATAAGGTCAAAAATCTCACTGTGTCAAGTGAGAACAGACTTACATCAACTCCTCGCGTTGTATTGATTTCTCAAAGAGACCCTTTCATTTGATAAAATAATACAAGAACAATACACCTAACAACACCTTGATGATAAAATAGGTCCAAATCACTACAACGCGATAGAGGCACATCAGACCTAATCATCATACCCTCAGCATGCTGTAGTGTTTTCTTGCACAAAGTGTTTCATTTCACAAAGTAGGTCATGGAAATAAGTAATAGATAACATACACGACACAGAACAATGTATAGGACAAGAAGTATGTCCAAAACACTATAACACGATGATATGGCTACATCAGAAAAAATCATAATTCATTCTTCGCGTCATGGTGACTTGTTAGACATTGCCTTTCGTTTGACCCAATATCTAATGAACGTAGGTAAAACATGATATATATGATTGAATATAACATTTAAGACCATGAGTGATTGCTTGATAACTTACCAAAGAATTACGTAGGAAAAATGTTGAAGTGATGGACACTTGCTTGATAAATTGCAAAGATGGCGTAGATGAGGCACGGCGGAGGAATACACGCAGTTGAAGGAGGTAGAACGAAACGGCGACGAAAGACAAGGACACTTGACATTTACCAAGGATGAGTACCACATTTACTGAGGACAAGCATGACACACATGCGAAAGAGCATGTCCACATGTGCCAAGGAGGACGTGGGCCCGTACTCATGATGATTACGATCAATCAATTTTTGACACGCATCATTATATGTGCGTAGAGCACGTGGTATGCCATCATGCATGTCTACCACGTGTACAGACCGTTAGTTTCCGTGGATAAAGGTGACCAACATTCATTATTCGTTGCTTCTTGCTCTCGTGCAATTTTTCTTGCAGTCATCTCGTGCAATTTTTCTCATAGTCATCACCTTCACCCTGCTTCTTGCTCTCCTACAGTTAACTTCATTGGTTGCTTTCTTGCTCTCCTAGTGAATTTTGCGGTATGTTTTTAAATATTTCCGTGTTTCAATTTGGCCGAAGTTGTATAATTGTTTTATAAATATTCCATCAAAGATTACTGCTTTTAGATTTTTAAGAATTTAATTTATTTCTCCCAAATATTTCATCAAATCACTACAATGCGAAGAGGGATCTCGGTGAGAACTAATGTACCAATATCACGTTGTAGTGATTTTGCCCACAATGGTAATTTGCTTGCATAAATTTCTTGAAAGCACTACAACGCGAGAAGAGGTCTTGGTGGGTCTTGGTGCGAACTCTCTCAAGCATATCGCGTTATAGTGATTTGTCCTACTGTCATTCTTTTTTTACTTTTTCAAAGATTTCATCGTTTAGATTTTTAAGAAATTAATATTTTCCTTACAAATAATTGATCAAATTACTACAGCACGAAGAGGGGAGTCGGTGAGAGCTCTCCCACCCATATCGCATTATAGTGATTTGTCCTACTATCGTTCTTGTAGTGATTTTTCTTACAATTGTCATTGCCTTTGAAATATTGCATCAAATCACTATAATGTGAAGAGAGGGCTCCTTGGGAATTCTCCCACACGTATCGTGTTGCAGTGATTTTGGTACATTTTTCCTTGTAATTTCATTTTCTCACTAATATTTCATCAAATTACTACAACGCGACTAGAGATGTCGGTGAGATTTCTCTAATGCTTATCGCGTTATACTGATCTTGGCTAATCCTTTATTATCTTACACAGAACTTTCGTCGTCCTGACATATTTCATGACTTGTAGATGGAACCTTTTGGGATTGAGGTTAAGTCTGATGCTGGCCTTCAAGAAACCCCAGATGAAAAGTTGTTCGACTTCCTGTATAAAGTTCGACAGCATCATTGCCATCCTGAAATCTCACGCATATTTAATTTCAATTTCTCCATCGAAGACATGATCGTTTTTGCTCATTCGTATCTTGAGAAGAAAGGGCAGCGATTTCAGCAGACCACTTTGAGTGGTACAGTCATGTTTGACGGCATCCAGTATGTGCACGTGAATGATATCGTGCCTTCAACAACCCTGAATGACGAAAATCAGAAGGTGTGTTTACTTTTTAATTACTTTTTATCATGCTGAGTAGCTTATTCTATTTCTTGTGTTGGCTCATCGACAATATTGTTTTGCAACTGGTTGTGTTTGAGGATGAGTTTCTCGGTCGCGGAGTAGGCAAACGTGTGGGAGGACTCGGAATGGACTTAGCACACACTAGGAGAGTACATAAACCGATTGAAGTTTCCACAATTCATTATATTCCACAAGAAATTCTCGAAAGATAATGCAGAATTTCCTTTGTTTGTTGCAATCAAGACATTATCCAGATACCTTGGGGGCATATCCCGTTAGGTGGAATGCAAACAAAGTCATGCTTTTGGAGAAGCAGTTAGCATTGCGAATCTTTGGTGGGCAGGGCCTTGGAGTCTATGCACTAAGGAGTAAATATTACTTAGCCTATACTACTTATGGATTGGCGTGTGGGATTAAGGATCCCAATATGCTAAGTGATTATGGAAAAAGGGAGCTTCTGAGATTCACAAAACTGAGGGTTCCTCCAGTTTGCCAGTTTTACAGGATGTTGCAGAGCCATCTTCAAAAAGGGCAAGGATTCATGCACCCGAGGATGTTAGTGAGCAGGTTAAGGAGTAGTAGTATATTCCTCTCTTGTAATAATATCCTCTCTCGTGTAATGTCATGACAGTTTTGCATATGATCATTTCTGAATTTGAAATATTAATCATGGATCTATGGGTATCCAAATCTTCCCATTTCTTTGTTTTGTTACTCGCCATTCTGCATGCTTAATACTTGCATTAGATCTCCTCCATATATCTTGTTTTCTTTCTTTCTTCACAAGTTTTACTGCTTGATTAATTTGGGATGCTTTGAACTGTTGCTTCTTTTTGGCTTTGTGTACAAGCTTCCTATATGTCCACTGATGTAATTCCTCTAAACTGTTAGCTTTTTCTGCTCCTCCACCATGTCTTGCATGATTGAAATACCCGGAGCGTGCTTGATAATGTGTTTTCTCCATTCCCTGGGTTGACCATATTAATAAACTACCATACTTCTTTACAAACCAAGGGGTATGATGGTATATAATATGCTTCAAGAGAATAAAAGAATACATTAATTAGTATATTTTTTAATATACAGTATTAAAACTAGTTCTGTAAGATTCCTCCCCCAACCCCTTTTGATGTCTAGTATCTTCCCCTGTAATCAATCCCTCTTCAGAAATATAAAGACCTTGTTTCTAACTGTTTTAACCTAGAGAGAGAAAATTATTCTAGAGAGAGAATATTCAGATTTTGAATATTTTTGGATAGAAAAATATCTCATATAATTAAGATGAATTCCCATGAAACAGAAATTCAAAAAGAATTTTCCAATGTGCAATTGGAATTAATTAGAAATAGGTATAAAGAACCTTAGTCTAAGGGTCTAGATTTTCATAAATCTTTGGATTATGGTCCAATTAAGGTTCCTATGGGCCAATAGCATCAATCCATGTATAGGGAGGAGATAAATCCAATTTGTAAAAAGAAGATACCCAAAAATGAGTAAATGCTCACATAAGGTGAAGAGTTGAAAATGTACAAGGTTTATTAGTAAAAAACTATGAGCAATATTAAAAATATGAGATATTTTGGGTATCCAAAAATGAGTAAATGCTCACATAAGATGAAGAGTTGAAAATGTACAAGGTTTATTAGTAAAAAAAAAAAAAACTATGACACATATGTAAGGAAGAGGAGTTCTTTAAAGGAGATGCATATTTCACATAAGATGAAGAGTTGAAAATGTACAAGGTTTATTAGTAAAAAAACTATGAGCAATATTAAAAATATGAGATATTTTGGGTATCCAAAAAGAAGTAAATGCTCACATAAGATGAAGAGTTGAAAATGTACAAGGTTTATTAGTTTAAAAAACACATATGTAAGGAAGGGGAGTTCTTTAAAGGAGGTGCATATTTCACATAAGATGAAGAGTTGAAAATGTACAAGGTTTATTAATTAAAAAACTATGACACATATGTAAGGAAGGAGAGTTCTTTAAAGGAAGTGCATATTTCACATGCTTGAATGAGTTTTAAACTCATAAAAATTGAGATATTTCATCTCTCCTCTCTCCTCATTCAAGTCTAGTTCCAAAAAGTTAGCTTAACTGACCTAAAAATGGTCAAAAAGTGACCAAATTGACTTGGAAAATTCTAGAATCAGTTTGTTTGGTTAGGAGCTCAAATTTTCCTATAAATAGAAGCCTCCCCTTGTTGAAAAAAATATAGTGTCTTATGCTTTGTTACTCTACTCCACCTAAGCCAAAATATATAGTATCTTATGCTTTGTTACTCTACTCCACCTAAGCCAAAATATATAGTGTCTTATACTTTGTTACTCTACTCCACCTAAGCCAAAATATATAGTATCTTATGCTTTGTTACTCTACTCCACCTAAGCCAAAATATATAGTGTCTTATGCTTTGTTACTCTACTCCACCTAAGCCAAAATATATAGTGTCTTATGCATTATTACTCTATTCCACCTAAGCCAAGAACTATGAATTCTTTATGTAGATATAGTGTCTTATGCATTGTTACTCTACTCCGCCTAAGCCAAGAACTATGAATTCTTTATGTAGATATAGTGTCTTATGCATTGTTACTCTACTCCACCTAAGCCAAGAACTGTGAATTCTTTAATAATTCACTAGTTTTTGATACTTCTCTCTTTCTTCAATCCCCATTGGTGGCTCCATCAACATACTAAACCAATTGATTGGTTGGGGGCCTCTACCGTGAACAAAGAATCAAGCAAATTATAAGATAAGTATAGTGAATTATGATCTTTTCTATAATTTCTCAATGATTCTCTCTTCTCAACCCCTCTCAAGCTTGAGAAGCTTAATTGGTATGGTTTTTGAAATGCTATTGAAGTTAATTAATTAATGATAGTAAAGAATTACATAAAATTCTATTTATATTTAATTCTAATGTTTTTTCTCTCTCTCACTTAAGAAATGGTCATTCTCATGACCCTTTTCAATCCAAATGAAGCTTTTCATAAGGCTTTTCCTTAATCCAAGATTAAGCTATGCTTGAGGCCAAATTAATGGCTTTTTTCTATGCTTTTAGTTTATGTATAATGATGATTCAATCCATTATGGATTGATGATCCAATTAGAGACCATTCTAATTATTTCCTTAATGATAAGCTTTATCCCTTAGAAAAAAATTGAGATTTATCAGTCATAGTAGCGGAGCTATGGCAAAATTTTTATAGAAATTACGCATAAAATAAATTCATTCAAAGCATAAAAAGAGGACTTCCTACCATATTCTAGGAACTATCATCCTAGATTAATTAAAAGAATTTTATTATGCATGGAGATGTGGATGTATGCATGTAGATGTAGATGTATGGATGTGAGTGTGAATGTGGAGGTGGATGTATGCATGGAGATGTGGATGTATGCATGTAGATGTAGATGTATAGATGTGGATGTGGATGTATGCATGTAGATGTAGATGTATAGATGTGGATGTATACATGTAGATGTATAGATGTGGATGTGGATGTGGAGGTGGATGTATGCATGTAGATGTAGATGTGGATGTGGATGTGGAGGTGGATGTATGCATGTAGATGTAGATGTATAGATGTAGATGTGAATGTGGAGGTGGATGTATGCATGTAGATGTAGATGTATGGAGGAGAATGTGAATGTGGATGTGGATGTATACATAGAGATGTGGATGTATGCATGTAGATGTGAATGTACGCATATAGATGTGGATGTATGGATGTGAATGTGCATGTAGATGTGGATGTATGGATGTGGATGCATGAATGTACATGTAGATGTGGATGTGAAAATAGATGTATGGATGTAGATGTGGATGTATGGATGTGAATGTGGATGTGGATGTGGATGTGGATATATGTATGAATGTGGATGTGGATGTGGATGTATGGATGTGGATGTGGATGTGGATGTATGGATGTGAATATATGATATGTGATGTGAAGGAATCTGAAGTGATGAGATGGAAAATGATGTGATGGGATGAGTACACATATAACTGGAATGTGGGATAAGCAATGGGGATTGATGAGGGATAATGTGGAAAAATGAGAGTTAATATAGAAACTATATTTTGTGACTGTTTGTAAATGCTGTTTGTAAATGACTGTCTTATGTCAAGATTGCTGGGAAAGCATTGTTACCATCTTGTGATTAAGGTCGTGAAGACCTAACTGATAAAGTTGCAACTGCTGACGGAGAGTCAATGAAGGACGTCTCGCGTAGCAAGGTCGGCCGAGGTCTTGACCAGCCTCGGTGCGATTAAAATGGTGAGCTTTCGGTACGGTGGATGAGGGGCCAAGGAAGCGGCCTATGAGTGAAGCGCTAGGTCACCTGCGAAGGATCCTAGAGGGTGCTGACCATACGGTGCTCGGGCTCTGGGTCGCCCAAGATACCCACGCGTGCGTCGAGGAAGATATTGAAACAGAGTTGGAGTTGTTTTCTGAAATCGGACATGGATCTGGTTGATTGACCTTGCTGGTCTTCAATGGATGAGTCCATGGCTCTTTATATGGATCTGTTGGTTGATCTTGCTGATCTTCAACGAGAGTCCATCTTGATAAGTGATTATATTGCCGAGTATTATGGGCTAGGGATTAGGAAACGGCCCCTGAGTGGACAGGTGGTGAGCGTCCTAGTTACCAATGATGCCATAGATACTCTGATGAAGGAATGATGGGAAAATTGAGAATCAACTGGATAAATTGGAAGATGGTGATCAATGATACTATGGTTTTATTAAAGGATTGTTTTAAACTGGTTGAATCTGTGAAAAGGCAATTTCATATTGGGTGTGTGAGTGGTGTGACTAGTTTTATTTTGCATGAACATCCGGCTAGGGGGCCTTGGAACTCTTTTCCTTGGTACCCGGGACAAAACCTAACCAAATTCTTAATTGGATCCCATCACTACAGTGGTTGGGAGGTTGGCTAACCCATGGGACTGGATGGGGTTAGGTTGGACTGATGGATCCGTAAATCGAGACTCAAACTTTTGTTTTTACGATAGATAAAATAAATCCCGGACAGTAACTGTTCTATGGATAGGAATCAACGGCTGTGCCTCTTGAATGGGGAAAAAAGCGTTGATCCCAATGATCCAAGTGCAAGTTCTTCCTTAATCTGACCATGTATCTTATAGATGCAATTGGATCAGCTCGATCAGAAATGTTATTGACTACGTTAGAGTAAAAAAATTATCCTGGTGGAATCGCCCGTGCTTTCCGGTAAAGGAATTCTTTTTTCACAAACATATCCGAGTCTAATAAATTTTACCTCAAACAATCCCAATGACAATATATTGTTTTCAGATTGAATACTAAACCATCTAGGATTATCTTTTAGAATAGATGTATCAAGTGCCCTGTTCATCAGTGTGATGGTAACCCTTTCTAACTTTCTCTCCTTCACCACAATTTGAAACTCATCAAGCTTTAGCACAAATTTGAGGACACCATCACATTCTTCAAGAGTAACTTCAAACAAAATATGATTGTAAGGCCTCCAAGTCATAAAAAATATTATTGTATCTATTGTAGACCACATCTCCTGTTCTTGATTAGTAGAAAAATCTGAATGGAAAGAGAAAGGTGCCAAAATAGTAAAAAGAAGTAAAGAGTCCAACTAATTTGCAAGAAAAACCTTGATTTTAAAGGTACCAATACCTACAAACTTTGATATATAATAACTTCAAAATTTTAGGTAACGTTTCTTGCAGAGAGGGAACTCGAAAACCTTCAAAATTTGAGGTGAAATTTCTTGCAGGGAGGGAACTCGAACTATTTTTGGATGATCCTTGGTTCAAATTTCAAGAAATATTCTATTTCGGCTTGTACGTAGAGATTTTGAGATATAAGCCATTAAACTTGGAGAATTGACCAATTCATTGTTCACGTAGTACATATAGTACATGAACAAATTGAAGACTTCGAGAACTGGCAATATTCTATCATTTTTATGTACATTTAATAATAGAAATATATTTTCTATATCTCAAGAAAATGCCAAGAGAAAATATGCCAAAACCAATTTCACCTTATTTTTTAGGATTTTTGGATTATCTCTCTCTAAGCTTAGTTGGCACTTCTTAGAGGGCCCAAAGTTGAGTCCAAAATTCTCCTAATGTGGGTGGAGATTGCACCCAATAGTGTGTTGATGGTGATGTTTACTCTTATCTTATCAATTTGATTCAAGTCTATGGTTTATGCCTTCATGTATATGTGAGTTTGATTAATTATTCAAGAAGTACGTGAGGTCCTGTGACAAAAGGCTACTCCAAAATGTTTAAAAACTTACAAGGCTTTTTCCATGATGAAGTAGATTGGACTTTTGAGTCAATAAAGCCCTATTTGTGTGTGCATTCTAATAGAAGAAGATAAGATTTTCTTGTCAATACCCAAAAGGCCAATATAGCAAATACAAATACAAGAAAAGGCTACCCAAATGACACTAGGTCATCCATATGACCCATATAATAAACGACAATGACATTTGGTCTTATTATTTTGGAAGTAGCATAAGATATGCTTTAGTTTGCATGGGAAAAACGTATATAGTATGTATGATGTGATAGCAACTAACCAATAGACTAAATTTATCATGTGATAGCAACTACTACTGACTAGACTAAATTCACTAACATCCTCATATCCTAAAATAAGTCTTTTCGAGAGTAGGTGAATGAAATCAAATATCAAAATGTCTAGATCCTCATTATAAAATGCATGTATAAATACATGGAGATTCTGACCTCATAAGAACACATTTAGAAACTTGGGTCTAAGGGTTTGTATATCACAATCATATTAGAATTAAAATAGTAACCACATGCACTCTTATAATGTAACCTATGTATGGTCATGAAAAATGCCTTAACTAGGGCTAAATGGATTTGTTAGGTTTCTTCATATTTTGTTAATGAAGATTTTCCATGTAGCTTAAAGGTAAGGTATTCTTCACCCACCACATGTTTTCTTCTTTTTCTTTACAACATTTGCTTAAAAAAACTTATGATCCATGAAATTGAGATAGCATGAAAAATGAAAGACTAGCCACAAAATAAAATATAGATCCAATGTATACTACATAGGCCCTATGTAAGTATATAGAAGTAGCAAAAGAACATGAGAGAGAGAGAGAGAGAGAGAGAGAGAGAGAGAGAGAGAGAGAGAGAGAGAGAGCGAGAGAGAGAGAGAGAGAGAGAGAGAGAGAGAGAGAGAGAGAGAGAGAGAGAGATGGTAGGGGCCCCCTCTACCACATAGACTGCTCTTCCACATGCTATAATAACCCTATACTAATCTTAAGATCTTAAATTATAACCTTATACTAACATTATAAGCACTAACGTACCATTTCTAAACTAAACTTTTTACACATGCAAATGTGAATAACCCATGTAAATTTAATTACACATGTAAATTCAAATTGCCCTCCTCTAAACCTTATATATTTTACATCTCAAAACTTGTTTACCCCTAACTATCCAAATTCACTCCTAACTCTTCCAATTGCAACAAATATGCAAATGTTGGATGTTACTTCACCCACAAATCAACCAAGCATCATCATCATGACTCCATTCATTGGCGGCTAAGAGGTTGGAAACATTGCCATGCCATCCAGCCTCATGTGGCATTTCCTTATATGTATTAAAAGACTTAAAAAACCTCACTAAAAGAGATAAAGAGAGAGCTCTATACTTGTAATAAGAAACACGATCACATAACAAGAAACACTAAATGTTGCTAATCATGTGCTACTAAAAATGACCATAATTAAATTGAGCATAATGATTGCAAGAGGTGATTACTACAAAGAGGCACTTAGCACACTCAAATTAATGATTATCAATAAACAAATACAATGCTTAGGCTACTCATCATAAAGGGGTGTAAGCATGTTAACGAACTACACCTTTTATGGTTGTTAGCATGTACCAAATAGCGTATCTTGCTAGCATATGAAAAAGAATAATTTTTACATGTAAAATATGCAAATTTATATTCTTTATTTTGATATAACTTGTGGTAATCATGTTTGGTACTTGTGGTAAATTATAAGATATGAATCTTGCTAAATATATATGTACTCATGCAAGATTATGGTGATTTTTTAGATTTCACTACTCGTATGCGATTTTGTAAGGTAGAAAGAAGTTTTGACTACTCGCATGGCAAATAAGGAGGCTTTTCACGGGTGTTACAGAGAGTTGTGGAGTCATGAAGAAGGTGGGGGCTGCAAGCAAGCAAGGGGGAGTGGGGAAGATGACCAAGCCCAAGTAGAGGGCAGATTCTGTTAGGGGAAGGAAGCAAGAGGATATTGGCTCAGAGTATTCGCCAGATAAGAAAATACAAGTTTAGAGTCAAGCTCTCCACCACCATGGCTACAGAGAGCGAAACAAGTGTAGGGACTTGGGCAAAGAAGCTCTAAAACACGTCCTCAAAGAGATGAGTCTAGCTCTCCAACACGCCAAAAAAGGGTGAAATTACTTGATAGCAAGACCTCTCCATTGCAATATGGCCGTTAGTATGAAGTTGCCTACAGGGAAGGGAAGGAGCACTTGGACAGGTTCTGGTATCCTCTCTCTCTCTCTCTTTCTCCATACCCATCTCTCTCTATTCTCTCCTCTTTCTAAGAATGTCCCCCATCTCTCCGTCTCTCTCTCTCTCCCCATCTCTCTCTATGCTTCCCTCTTCAGTCTCTATTTCTCTTTCTTTGTCTCTTTTAATTATTTCCCCCATTGCATGTATGTAGACCAGTGGAAAGCTCCTAAGGTAGTCTACCCCCAAGACAAAGAAAGTTCTGTCAAACTATGGCAAAGTTTAATACAGATTATGGCCTCTCCATGGAAGGTGTTGATCCAAAATTGTTGAGGTGGGATCAATTACGGAGTGGTTCAGTGTTTTCAGACATGCCAAGGATCCCAGTCAGTATCGCATCAAATGTAGCCATATCCGCAATGATGTCTACGAGCATTTGATGTTGTTTCATCACAAAGTGTACCAAAAGTGTCCTCCCACAAGCATGGAGATCACTGTAGCATTTGCAAAGGGGTATGTGAAAGAGGTTAGCCATGTGGTTATTTTGAGAGTGCTTCGGCCATCCACTTCAAATGGGCCACGTTAGTTGTCCAATATTTGCAAGACCTGCAAGAGAAAGGCTATTATGAGAGAGACATTTCAAGAAATGGAGGATGCATAATGAGGACTTGCAAGAACTAATAAAAGAGCCTAAGTTGTTTGAGGATTTATGTGATGAGGAGTTTGTCACATCTAATCGTACACCTACCATGATGGAAATAGTTGCCAAAGCCACACCCCTCTATCATCAAACAACTCATCACTTGTTTAAGAAGAAGGAAGTACACCTTGGTCACTCCACAATGCCGTACCCATCATTTACAGACCCAAATGACTTGGAGAGGATGAAGGCAATTGTCCTTCATTTGAGGGGGCTCTTAAGAAAGGCCTAAGAAGATATAAGAAGTGCACAACATGAATTAGAGGCTGCAAAGATAGTAAAGGCTAGCAATGACAAGGTTAGTCTAGTTGTCGAGGATCTAAGAAAGAGGCTGAAAGATGCCCGAGAAGAATTATTGTCCTTACCAAAGAGTAGTACTGTCTATTCAAAGCTTAAAATGGAGCTTGAGGTTGTCATTGACACTATGAAAGACACTCTTCAAACACTTGGTGTTAAAACGCTAAGATCTCTCTAGATAATTGTTATACATAAACATGCATAAATCAGGCATAAACTCAACCACCCGACCACCCCCGAGCCCAAGGGATGCACCCCCAACCACCCAACCACCTAACCACCCGACCACCCAACCACCCAACCACCCAACCACCTAACCACCCAACCACCTAACCACCCCCGAGCCCAAGGGATGCACCCCCAACCACCCAACCACCCGCCGACCACCCCCGAGTCCTAGGGATGCACACATGAAATATAATGAAATACATCATACCTCTACCTTGATGTCCCATACCATCAAGAGGTATAACTTCTATCCAATATCATGTAGCTATAGTGTGAAATGGTAGGTGAGTAGATATGATCCTCTACACAAGAGAGCATAACATAGCATTGGCCTCACAAGCCCAAGCCTCCAAGCCCTCCTTGAGTGTGCCCCATGCCCCTATTATATAGGAGGGCCCTCAAGTGACTCTTGACTCTTCATTTCCCATGTGTGACTCTTGACTCTCCATTTCCCATGTGTGACCCTTGGATGCCTAACCCTAACCTTAACCCTTAAGGTTAGTCCTAACCCATGCTCCACTAGAGCTTGTTCCCATGCTCCCATGCTCACAAGCCTAATGTGGGTTAGCCTCCTAGTATATGCACACATAATGTGCCTATAAGATAGCCCACATAATGTACATAGAACATACTTCCCTCTTGCAATGAAAAGAAGGAGAACTACGCTGAACAATCTCAACCGACTCCCAAGTCGAATCCTCTATTTCCCTATCTTTCCACCTAATTTAACCTCAGGGATCAGTCAACTACAAAGTTTCCTTTCCCTGAATTCAAGTACCTTATCAGGCTCATGTGGAACATAGAATAAATCTTCGACTTCAATGAGTTCTTGAGGAGTAATTATGTTATCCTCACCTCCCCGTTTCCCTTTCAATCTATTGATATGAAAGACTAGATGAACTCTAACATGTGGAGGTAGTTTTAAGTTCAAACGCAACCGTGCCAATCCGATGTATAACTCAAAAATGGACCACAATATCTAGGAGATAAATTCGAGCATTTTTCTATTGTGACAAAGTTTGAGAATCTTTAGGAACATTAAAATAAACCAACGCTCCTGGTTCAAAAGACTGAGATGAGCATCCCCTATTAGTATAAAATCATACTCAATCCTGAGCACTCCTGATAGAATCCTGAGCTTTGGTCAGCATTTCCTGCATATCTCGCAAGAAATCCCTGGATGCATCAAGCTCGATGTCCTTTAGACCGACATCAATAAGTGGCCTGGGTTGATACCCATACATAAGTATGCACGGACTAAAACTAATAGCTGTATATTTAAAACTGTTATAGGCAAATTTCATCATTGGAGGATATTTTTCCCAATATGATGATTTTCTAGAGACATATGCATGAAGCAAATACTCTACAATCTGATTCATACGCTCTGTTTGCCCATCAGAGACTGCGGATGATCAGAGCAATTCACATTCAAAGTAACTTCCTCGTTGTAAACCATTCGGAATAAAGTAGGAAAACATGGCATTATAATAGCAGAAACCAGGGATTCATCGGCGCCCCCCGACATACCCACATCTGCATATGGAATAATCGACGTCCCGAGTTACCCATATCAACATAGAGAGTCATCAACGTCTCGATGAGTCACATATGTCCATCTGTAAACCATCAGGTTGACTATAAAAATCACCTAAAGTACGGAATTAGAGAAAGAAATGCCAACAAAGGAAGAATCCAAATTTCCTTATCTGAACACAACAAGATAAACTTGTTTGAACTCTAAAGAAAGAGATTTCAATAAGTAAAAATGTCGACGAGATTACCCTCATCAAAACATGCAGGCTATAGATAAAAGAAGTTTATCTAGAGAATGCCCACACTATAACTTCTAGTGAATTTAGAAATTGAGATTGTCTTTGAATGTTGAGGTCAACATGCTAAGTGATGTAAGAAAAGCAACAATCTTGAGCCCAAATTATCCTATAAGATAATATATGTGAGGGATCACTAGTGTCCCATACCACCATGATACCAGCCATACATACCTTAACAATTTGAAACTCCCTACTAGTATGCCATCTAGGAAAATATGAATAAAATCCAGTATAAAGGAATAAGATGGCCTTATCCAGACTTTCACATACTAAAACCTGTCTCTATATTCTTGAGACTACATCAAGGAATAACTCTTTCCGAGTGTATCATTAAAAAAGGAATTGAATTATTGGTGCCTTTCTAAAGATAACTACCCAATAATCTCAATAAAGTTAGGGTAGAAAAATAACTCACCTAGATACGTAAACAGCTAGGTATCTGAGTTGGAATATGTACAAGAGTACAAGCAATATATACGAGCAAAAAATAAAGGCAAATGCTACCTTCAAAGCACATGATATTATCCAAAAGATCAAAAGATCCTTATAAAACCATGGATAAAAGCATAGAAGCTCCTCAAATCCATGAAAACCATAGTTGATCATAAAAATCAATGCATGCCATCTAATGGACATTAATCATGCCAAAAGAAGCATTAAAATTGGTGGGGCCAACTCATCAATCCGGAGTATATGAACGTAATGTTGTTCAAACAAAACTCCAAAGTAAGCAAGTGAAACATATGTGTGTAACACTCAATAAAAAACCCCTAGACACAAGTGATCTAGGAAAAACCTGATGAGTCCATAATATAAAACTTAGAAAACATCCAATAAAATCCACCAAAACAAATGGATCAACTAATCCATGATAGAATTTGTCTTAGGCTTAAGAAATTAAGCATAAACCACACTTAAAAAAGTACAAAATAAATTATCATGGAAAAGTGTCAAAGGTAAAACACACTTTGAACGGAGATTCTAGCCATCATTGAAGAAATTAAGGAACATGTCCAAAAAGAATGGCTAAACAATGGCTAAACAAAGGCCAACAAATCATGCAAACATCGTTTAGAATTAATCTAAACAGAAATATCTACTAATACGAGGTATAATCGTATTAATAATATGCGAATAACCCGCATCTATCTAATGTCAGCACGAGAAAACGTACTTCAATATTAAATAACCCTCGAAAATATTGAATTCTCGAGAAAGAATTATCATGATTTTTTTTCTAATTTTTTCTAATTTGTAGGGTCTCAAAATATGATAATTTTGAATTCCACCAAACCTATCTTATGGCATTCCAAACCTATATTTTTCCAAAAAAAATTTAGCAATTTAATTTGTCAAAATACCATTGATATTTTATAAATACCAATTTTCAGGATTTCTAAAAATAATTTCTAGAATATTCCTAATTTTTCCTAAGAATCCCATCGTTCATGAAATTTTCAATTCTGCCTGATAATTCTCAAATCCAATGAAAATTTATAATTTTAATGGATTTTTTAATTTTCTGGGTCAAAAAATATATTTTAAAGGAATTTGAATGGTCACGGGCGCTCGAATGGACACACCACCACATGCCAAACACCAACCCCACATTTTCCTGAAATTTAAAATAACCTTTGTCTAATTTTTCACTAATTTTTAAGATTTTTTTGAAAATTACAATTAATCCCGAACGCATTTAGAATATGAACGGTCAAAAAATTTCAGAATCCCAACAGTTTTTATGGAATACGGAAAGCCAAAAGTTTCAGGAAAATAAAAAGACTACATAGACTTCAGCCATTATACATTCGCGTGACCAATACGCTTCTGCCATATGTTAATATCAACAATGACACCTGTTCCATGTGCAAACATGGCTGCCTTTACTTTAGGCATGTTCACATCATCCAAAGTAAACATCCTGCCATTTCTATTACCCTTTGCAACCAAGCGACACTCATTTTTGAAGTCTTCCACAAAATATCCTTGAGGATTAAACCTCACTTGGAGACCTTGCTCAACCATCTGCTGCTGTCCTACGAAAACTAGGTTCTTTGTAATATTTGGAAAATGAAGTACATCTAGCAAGTACTTCATTTTGCCATCTTGTATAGACAATGGCACTTTACAAACATACACAATGGGATGTGCAATATCATCACCTGTTTCTACATAACCTGGTTTTTTCATTTTTTGCATGACTCTAAACCACTCAGCATGATTGGTCATGTGGTTAGAGGCACCAGAATCCACATACCATGTATCTTGAGATCTTGATACATCTCTTGTTATTTATGGAACTGAGCATGTGCTGCATCACAAATAGCTGCTCACTTCTGTCATCACCTCCCTATTTACTAAATGATACATAGTTACCTCACGCAACTTTCCACTTTTAATGTCGTTTTGATTTTTATAGACGTCCTTTGTCATGTGCCCTGGTTTGCCACAGTAATAGTACTCTATGCTATTTGCATTCTGATTTCTTTGCCAACCACCTCGGCCTCTTTGACTCCCCTACCTCTAGATTGGCCTCTTCCACCTGTCTATGATTGTTGCTGTTGCTGCGAATCATTGGACTATTGTTGTCCACAATTCTGATTTCCTTGTCGGCCACCACCTTGGCCTCGAACATGACCTCTACCTCTACCTGAATTGGAGTAGAAGGCTTGTTTTGATGTGTTCTTGCTTTGTGAAGAAGAGTCCTCACCTAAAGCCTTTTCTTCTATGATCAACATAGATACCAAGTCTCGAAAGTTAGGAATATTCTCTCTGACTGCAATGGAGGTCTTGAATGGCTTGTACTCTTTACCAAGCCCATTTAAACAGACACTCACCAAATCATCATCTTCCACTGATACATTGATGGACCCAAGGGATTCAACAGTTTCCTTGATCCTTAAAGCATACTAAATACGGATAATACATAAGCCTCATGCATAAGCTTCTGTATAAGGCTATACATAGAGGCTAATTGCTAATGATCTACACCAGATTCTTCCACGCAACTGCTGGAGTGTTGGAATCTTGTATGTGTCTTATCATCGTGTCTGTGACACTATGGAAAGCCAATACATGACTTTTTTGGTTCCAATCCTTGAATGCCTTTATGTCTGTTGGAGTGGCATTCTCTTGAGACAACTCTAGAGGCTCCTCATTGTCTCCTTCGACATAGTCCCAAAATCCTTTACCCATAGGAAATTGGTCATTCTGAACTTCCATGCGTGGAAGTTGTTCTTGTACAACTTCTCATTGACAATCTCATTGATTTCGTCACCAGACATGTTTTCCTGCAATAATAAAAAAATTACTAATAGACAATTTAAATCCTAATGGAAGCCTTATAAGAAATCACCAATACTAATGACTCACTATGTAAACATAAGCTTCATATGCATGTGTGTGTTTCTTAGTATGCATGTTTCAAGCATGCTAACCCTAAACAACTAATCCCTCCTCATACTATGCATACATTAAGGAGCACGAGAAAAAAGAATATGTACTCCTCACGTTCTTGAGGAGTACGCATGTTTCAAGCATGCTAACCCTAAAAAACCAATCCCTCCTCATACTATGCATACATTAAGGAGCACAAGAAAAAAGAATGTAGATATTTGGGTTGATGGATATCTTTATCCCCTTGATCTACCCATTTGAGATAGGACTTGTCCACATTTGTACAATTTGTGGGTGAAGGGGATAAGGGATTATTGGGCTATTGCAAAAGGATGTCCATGTCTAGACCATTGCAAAGCCAATATCTACACTCTCAACTACAAGGCATGCAATCACTTTACATCAATGCTAGCAAGTCTTACAAGAGAATAATCAAAAGATAAAGGATCTGGACTCCACAAATGGAGAGAAGGATGCACGCATCTTGAAGCTAGAAGAGACCTTTAGCAGTTAAAAAGCACTCCAAATAGAGGCAGGAAGCGCAAGACCGCATTGGTGTGTTGAAAGTTTTGCAGTGGGGGTGGTGGAGCTCGCAAAAGGAAAATTCATGCCACAAAGTAAGTTCACACTACGCTTCATCTCAATTATTCCTACTAACTTAGTGCCATCAATTTTTAACAGTTTAGGGTTTTCTTTTTGTAGGTATTTTTTAAAAGAGGCTTGTGGTAATACCAATGATGGTGGATGGAGGGATTTGTTGCATTCATGCATTAAGTGATTAGACCTTATTGCCCTCATTCATGATCCTACTTGCAAAACAAAAACAAAGTTATATCAGAACTCAAAGTCTTAGCTCAACCACCATTCACATCAAAATGCATGTGATGAAGCTGGAATCAGTATACCAAGGGCTACGAGGCAATACACCATCTAATCAAGGATACCTTTCAAAAGTGTGGGATTACAAGAAACTTGTTTCCAATTTCTAAAAAGGTATGGGCTATTAAGAGAACTAATAACTATGATGTGAAAAGATGTGTGGGGAAATATTTCCATGTCAAAGGCACATAAACACTAGCAAGTCCTAGGGGGAAGGCTAGATAGTCTTTTAATATGATCCTTCAACAACATTTTTGTGGACTTAGAATGGTGAGCTATATTTCCTTCCCTTGCATGGTGAGTTTTCGTTTCTCTTGCATTTTCTAGTTTGAGAATTACTACCCTACCTATAGGTTAACAAGCTATTCATTTGTTATTTTTAGTGCTAATAAGAGGCACACTAGCATTCGTGCTTAAATTGCGCGAGTTCTAGATTGTCTAAGGGATAAGGCTAGAGTGTATGATCATCATCTTGATGAATGAGGAAATGGCACATGCATAGGACATAAGGCAAGAATGAGACAAAGAAGCCTACTTCATTTAGTGTTCAATCCGAGAAGGACACATGGTGTCTTGGAGCCTTCAAAATACCAAAGAAAACATAAGAGGTCTTAGCTTGGATGCTTGAGAGAATTCCACACTTTATAGAGGTAATAAAGGATCAAATAAATGACATACTGCTACATGTAGAAGAAGTGGGTACATGCAAGGTGAAGTGGCATTTGGGTGAAGATTTTAAGACCCCATCAAGCGCATGCTTGGTTATCCTAAAGGTGCATCTACTCACTATCCTTCCCATTTTTCATGGGTGAAGCATAAAGAAAAGAAAAAGCTAAGGAAAAGAACAAAGACAAGGAGAAGTGTGTAGAGGATAAGAACAGTCATGTGGCCACTGAGAAGAGAAAGGGTGCTACCAAGGGAAAGGGTGCTACTAAGGGGAAGGGTGCTACCAAGGGGAAGGCTGCTAGGATACCACCAAGGGGAAGGACACTAGAAACGGAGTGGGGATAATGTTAATGATGGAGCCACAATGGTGGTAGATGCTATCGCAACCAAGGAGCACTGAGATAGTGATGGTGAGATAAGAGGAAGAAGTAGATGACGGGAAATGGGATGTCATGTATGTTGAGAAAAACGTGGTTGAACAAGATATGTGGAGGAGAGAGACTCACAAAATACAAGAAAATATCTTGTTTATTAAGTTATTTATGGGTACAACTTGGCCTTGCTCAATACAATGCCTTCTAGCTCCACCTTTAAATAGGTGAGCTAGTGGACCATAAGTCCATTCACACACACACCCTTCTCCTCCCCTTTTACATAACCTTAGTCTCTTAATACCCCCCCCTCAATACCAACTATGAAAGAAAATTGGAATAGGTGGTATTGGACATAGGTTGCCTTTATAATATTAGGCGTACAAGGTTAGTAATATAGGTGTGGTTACATTGAGATTTAAAACAATTTCTCAGTGGAGTTAGAGGCTGATACAAAGTTAGCCTCTGACTCTTTGTTAGGACATTTAGAAGTGATATGTCCCATTTGTTTACACTTGTTACATTTCATTTTGTTGGGATATTTGATCCAACAATTATTTGCCAAATGACCCACCTTTTTGCAATGGACACATCTTACTTTGATCACTTGATGTGACAAAGCTTGTTCGATATTCAATGAAGTTGTTGCATTTGAAGATTCTGCTCGTCCCTTTGGCCTCTTTTCTTCATCAAGACAAGATTGGCCTCTTTTCTTCATCAAGACAAGATTGAATGACTCCTTCAAGGGTGGGATTAGGTATGTTCTTCAAGGTGGCGACTAAGGTGGGGTACACCTTCTTGACTGCTTTTAGTAAAACAGCCACTGCATCATCTTCATCCATTCTCGCATTCACTGATGCAAGTTGAGCCATAAGGCTCTTCAAGTGAGAGATGAAGGCTCCAATGCCGTCTCCCTCTTTGAGCTCCAAGCTGAAAAATTCAATTTTGAGTGAGATATTGGAATTCTTACCACGAGCTCCATAGAGCTTGTCAAGCTCATCCCATTTCTCCTTTACAGTCGGAAGCTGGTCCACATGGTGAATAAGAGCCTCATCAAGATGGAGCATGATGATGGCTTGTGTCCTCTCATCATCTTCAATATTTTCAGCCTTAGTTCAATCAATAACCTTAGTGCCGGAGATGAATGGCCAAAAACCTTTGGACATCATCTTGTACTTGACAAGGACTTGCCAAGGGTGGAAGCCCTCTCCCGAGAACTTCTTAATTTGGGTGTTTTCCTTTGACATTGGGTATTGAAGGAAGATTACAAGAGAGTAATTGGCTGATTTATGAAGAAGAAAACAAAAAATTTGTGATGTTTTGGCTTAAGTAGAAAGAGAAAGGCTTATGAGAGTGCAACAACCCTTAATCAAGCCAAGGATGTTGTATAAAAAAGGAGATTAAGATGGTGAAGCTTATGGTTTAGCACTTAGGGTTTGTGCCCAACCACAAATACTGATGGAGAGAGCTTCATTAGTGTCAAGGAACACTTTCTTTGGTGATTAAGATCACCATTAGTGTTTAGCAATATTATTAGTGCTTAAGAGCACATTTTTAGCATCTAATGATACTTGCATTGGTGATTAGATTCACCATTAGTGTTTAAGAACACTCTTAGTGTTTAAGAACACTCTTAAGTAGATCCCCTTTGCTAGATTAGTAGCATTATTAGTGTTAATCAACACTATTAGTGTTTATGAACACTATTATCACAACTTGAGCAAGCTTCCATGGAGAAAAAACTGTAGCCGTGGTCTCTTAATAATATAACATGTTGGAAGTGCCCAAGAGAGACACGATAGATCTAAGTTAGAATCATTTCATTCCCACTAAATAATATTCATTTTTTCATTCTCCATGCATTCATGTAGGCCTTTGATCAATTACTTAAGTGCCATATTGACTTTGCATTTGTAATGCCAACAGAGGAAAAAAAGAAAGCCACAATCACCAAAGCGGAGGAGTTACTTAACAGCCTGGGATATGCAATGGAGGAAACATCAAGATAGCTACTAAGAGGCAAGCATCTGGAATGACTCACGAGGTGGACCAACAAGTCTTCATGAGTGGAGCAAAGGCAAGGTGATTTCTCAAGAAGCTCACTAACAAAAGGAGAATTCCACTTTATCTTGGGAGCTATGGAAGGACCTTGGGAGCTATCCATTTTTGCCATACATTCATGCAATCTTTGATTGGTTACTTAAGTTCCATATTAACTTTGAATTTGTAATGCTAACAGAGGAACAAATGAAAGCCGTGGATCACCAAATGGAAGAGTTACTTTACAACTTTGGATGCCATGGAGGAAACGTCAAGATAGCAACTAATATGCAAGCATTTGGAATGAACCACGAGGTGGCCCAACAAGTCTCCATGAGTAGAGAAAAGGCAAGGTGATTTCTCCAGAAGCTGTCAAACAAGGAGAATTCCACTTTATCTTGGGAGCTATGGAAGTACATTTATAAATGCATAACCAATAATTGTGAAACATTCCGAGCCTTCATCTGTAGCGCTCTAAACTTTGGGTTTACTTCAACAAGATTATCACACCAATGAACTAAGAAACACAACAAATCACAATGAAGTACCTTTCCCAAACAGAGCTTGAGTCATTCACACAAGCTATGGTGGATAGTTGGAGAGAGACAAACATCACTCATTACATGGTAGGTTTATGCAAGATTCACTTTTGGAGTTTTAAGTTTTTGATGTTCAAAGGATATAATATGTATGATTGTTATTTCTCATGATAGTTGGTTTTTTGTAGCATGTACACATGGGTATTTTAAAACATATTGCTCTTTGGACATGTGGAATAGCTTTATATGTAAATATCCTCTTGCTTATTTTCTATATGTTTTTTATTGAAGCTAAAAAGAACCCACATTGTGCACCCATGTGTTACATACACATTATTTAAGTGAAGCCCCTCTTTGTGTGTGTTCATTATAACATGTGCTAGAAAATAGTTTAAATTTACCTGTAAGCTGGTATTTTGTAGTACAATCAAGGAATTGCAACTTTTAGGGATGATTACTTTAGCAAGGTTCAACTTCAAGGGAAGTCACTCACCTTTATAGGCAGTGAAGATTTACATACTAATTAAGGAATTGAGAAAGGGAAAAATGATCTATGCTCAACAAACTCAAAACTCTTTTAGAAGGATATGAACTAGATTGGTTTTAAAAATATGCAAATGTTTTTTGGATGAACTTACCCAAATACCACTCCACCAAGAAGTAGATCACAAAATTGGTCTTGAGCAGGCTATAAGTCTTGTGGTGAAAAGAACCTATAACTTATTTATGTGCCTGAAGCAATTGAGTTGAAGGATCAACTGAAGGAGTTCTTAGATCAAGGATTTTTATGACCTAGTGTGTCTCCATGGGAAGTTCCTATTCTATTTCAAAAGAAAAAGGATGGTTCCCTTACATTATGTGTATATTATTGAGGCCTTAACTAATGTTTTATCAAGAATAAGTACCCTATACCTTGTATATGGCTCTATGGTTTCTTGTTATTTTACCAGATAGATTTGAAGTTAAGGTATTGCCAGATCAGGAATAAGGAAGAAGATATACCCAAACTTGCTTTCAACCTTCAGATATGGGCATTATGAGTTTTTGCTTATGTCATTTTAGTTGAAGGATCAACTGAAGGAGTTCTTAGATCAAGGGTTTTTATGACCTAGCGTGTCTCCATGGGAAGCTCCTATTCTATTTCAAAAGAAAAAGGATGGTTACCTTAGATTATGTGTAGATTATTGAGGCCTTAACTAGTGTTTATTAAGGCCTTAACTAGTGTTTATCAAGAATAAGTACCCTATACCTTGTATATGGCTTTATGTTTTCTTGTTATTTCACCAAGGTAAATTTGAAGTTAAGGTATTGCCAGATCAGGAATAAGGAAGAAGATATACCCAAACCTGCTTTCAACCTTCAGATATGGGCTCCATTTTGCTACGGAGTGTATCTGCATGTAAACTGTCTCTGAATACCATTCTTCTTCAAAAATTCAGAGAACTCATTGGAGAAGTACTCTCCCCCTCCATCTGACCTTAGGCACTTTACATATTTCCTTGTTTGCTTTTCAACCATAACTCTGAAATTCTGAAAATGAGTGAACACCTCACCCTTCTCCTTCATGAAGTATACCCACACTT
Source organism: Cibotium barometz (assembly GCF_041138505.1). Classification (NCBI taxonomy): domain Eukaryota; kingdom Viridiplantae; phylum Streptophyta; class Polypodiopsida; order Cyatheales; family Cibotiaceae; genus Cibotium; species Cibotium barometz. Next base: position 51,096,353 of record NC_141051.1, on the reverse strand, counting down.
TCCTTGTGTGGTCATCAATAAATGTCACATAATACCTGCAGTCTCCCATAGACATGGTCTTCGTAGGACCCCATACATCTGAATGCACAACATCTAGTGCATTTCTACTCACATTTCTGTCACGTGGAAATACATGCTTTGTTTGCTTTCCAAATTGGCATGCTTCACATATTTTCTGCATACCTTCAACTTTAACCTTTGGCAGCCTTGTGACAATTCCTTTAGTCTGCATAGACTTCATTCTCTGCACATTCACATTCACATGTCCAATTATTTTATGCCAAATGTCTATGTCTACAACAATTCCTGAACCATTTGCAAACATCGCAGCACTCACTTCAGGCATGTTAACATTCAATGTAAACATTCTGCCCACTCTGTTGCCTTTTGCAACCAACTTGCACTTGTCTTTAAAGTCTTCAACATAACATCCATCAGGATTAAACCGAACCCGCAAACCCTGCTCAATCATCTGGCCAACTGAATCCAGATTCTTTGTTATGTTCGGAACATGAAGTACATCTGCAAGGTACTTCACTTTGCCATCCTACATAGACAATGGCACATCTCCAACATGGGCAATTGGATGAGCAATGTCATCCCCTGTTTCCACAAAACCTGGTCTTTTAAGGTTTTTCATCTCCTTGAACCACTCCCCATGACTTGTCATGTGGTTCGAAGCACCTGAATCAACATACCATATATCATCTTTATGTGTTGCTTCAACATTTTCAGACATGGCATTAACGACATGCTGCAAGCATAACAAACAACCTTTCATTATCCTCATTGTTTCTACTCGAGGATGCATAGTTGTTGTTGCAATTTTCCATTTTGCATGTTAGCCTACTTCTTATAACAATCTGCCCCTGCACATGTCTAGGCTTACCACACAATAAAAGCATCCATGTGTATCATTATACTGCCTTTGCCAATTTCCACGACCTCTTTGACCCCCCTTGCCTCTGAAGTGGCCTCTTCCACCCGAGTGTTGTTGTTGTTATGAATTCTGGGACTGTTGTTGTTGCTGCTGCTGCTGGCCATAATTCTGATTACCTGTTCAGCCACCTCCTTGGCCGCGTCCACAACCTCCTCTACCTCGTCCTCTTCTCCTGAACTTGTGTAGAAGGCCTGCTGCTCTGAACTATTTTTGTTTTGTGAAGGCTATTGGTCTTCACCCAAGCTCTTCTCTTCTATAATCCACATAGACACCAAATCTGTGAAATTGGGAATGTTTTTTCGAGTCTGAATAGACGTCTTGAACGCCTTGTATTGTGGCCCGAGACCACGTAGACAGACTTCCACCTTATCATCATCATCTATATTGAAATGCCAATAGATGTAAGGGATTCCACAATACCCTTGATCTTCAATGTATAGTCATTCACACAGACATACTCTTTTTCTCCATAGTATGAAGTTCATTATTCAACTGTATCTTTTGTGCCTTGGTATTCAACTGTATCTTTTGTGCCTTGGTATTCGTTTCATAGAGTTTTACCAAGATGTCCCACGCCTCCTTGGGGGACTTGGCATCCTGTATGCGCCCAATCATGGTGTCCTGTATACTGATAGAGAACCAATACGTAACTTTTCTGGCTCCTTGGTTCCAATCCTTGAACTCTTTCACATCTGCAGCAGTCGGATTGATCTCCGGTATCTTCGCCGGTGCCTCTTCATGCTCACCTTCTATGTAGTCCCAAAAAGTAACCCTTTCCCATCAGGAAGTTTGTTAACCTGAACCTCCAAGCATGAAAGTTGTTCTTATCAAGCTTCTCAACAACAATCTGGCTTATGCCATCATCTCACATCTTGCCAGACAGACAAATTTACCAGAAACAGCACTCTAGTTTGTCTTGCATAAATTGCTATATTTTCTACAGCGGTACTGTACTACACTCAAATGTCATAACCAGTGACCTCAATGTGCATACATACACCCAATGGAAACTGTTGACCTCCTTGTAGCACACACAATGTGTCTGCACAACTAATTTGTCTTCTTGCATTTCTTAAAACAGAGTTCTGCATAAAATCGATGACTTACCCACATTTCTATGCATAGAAATTAATTCTAATGAAAATAACACTTTTATAATAAAAATATTTCTAATATGCATTTTTTAATGCATAGAATAGAAATAACACTTTTAGAATACACAAGCGGTGGGGATTACTCTTTTTGAACAATAAAATGATCAAAGTTATTTCACCAAATTTAAGAAAATTTTGCCATAACCTCCTTTGTATGGCTGACCATTTTTCAAATTTTTCACTCTAAAATTTATTAGAAATTATCCACGATGATTTAAATCATTCTAATCTAATCAATTTTCACTTTATTAAGAGTAAACAATATGAAAAGTTTAAACCCCATCAATTTTCACTTTATTAAGAGTAAACAATATGAAAAGTTTAACCCCCATCAATTTGATTACACATCTAGGATAAAGAAAGGTTGAATTCAATAATGAAGAGAAGGGGGAAAGCCTTTAAAGCAGCAAGGCATAACATTCATTTTCATTTTAAAGAAAGCAAAAATTAGAAAACCATAAAATAGAATAAGAAAAAGTAGAATTTCTAACTTACTAGGAGTTTCGGCTTGATGGTTTGAGGGATCTACTAGATTGTTTGCAACAAGAGTGGCCACCAATTCTTTTGAAGAGGAAATGGTAAAAAACAAATGAATTATCCAATGAATTCACTGTTTTTGGCTCAGGGGAGGAGTAGAGTAACAATGCATAAAACACTATTAACCATTTACAAAGGGGGAGGCTTCATTTATAGGAAAAAGTGAGCCTCTAACCAAGCAAACTGATTCTAGAATTTTCCAGATCAGTTTGGTCAATTTTTGACCATTTTTAGGTTAGTTTAGCTTACTTTTTGAATCTAGTTGAAGCAGGAGAGAGGAGAGATGAAAATATCTCATTATTTGTGAGTTTAAAACTCAACCACACATGTGAAATAGGTGCCTCCTTCATGAGGGAAATTCCTCCACACTGAGGTGTCAAAAATGCATCATTTCCTCTAAATATCTCTTCTTTTTTAACTAATAACCTTGTCCTTAGTCAACTCTTCATCTTATGTGAGTATTTACTCATTTTTGAGAGAATTTTCTTTATTTCTTCAATTTATCTCCTCCCTACATTTGGATTAATCTAATTGGCCCCTCATAACCTTAATCTAAAATTTTCAGAAAATCTGGACCCTTAGGCTAAGGTCTTTTGAACAGATTATAATTTATTTCTAATGCACCTTCTGAATTTCTTTTTGAACTTCTGTTTTGGGGGAATTTATTTTAATAGGAAGAGATATTTTTCCATCCAAAAATATCTAAAAATTGAATAACCTCTCTCAAGAATATTTTCTCTCTCTCTAGGCCAAAACATTTTCTCTCGCTAGGCCAAAATAGGGTAAAACAGGATCTTTCTTTTATTTCAGAGAGGGAAATAATTATAAGATCAGAAGGGGAGGTTCTTACACTTGCACACCTCAAAAGCTGGAGGGAGGAATCTTACATGATAGATGTGCATATGAATGAATGGATGGATGTGGATAGATGTGAATGTGAATGGATGGATGTGGATAGATGTGCATGTGAATGAATGGATGGATGTAGATAGATGTGAATGTGAATGATTGAAAATTAGAATTCAAGCTGGATATTTTGGAGGATTATGATTAGTGATACTATGGTTTCATTAAAAGATTGTTTTCAAGAGAGCTGAATCTGTGAAAACAGGCAATTTCATATTGGGTGAGTAAGTGGTATGACTATCTTGAAGTTTGCTTGCAGCGCTGGCTAGGGGACCTAGGAACTCTTTTCCCTGGTACCCAGGGCAAAACATTACCAAATTCCTAAATGGATCCTATCACTACAGTGGTTGGGCGGTTGGCTAACCCATGGGATTGAGGCTATCCCTAAAATGAGACTCAATTCTGTTATGTTACGATAGATGAGTAAATCCCAGATAGTCTTTGTTCTATGGAAAAGAATCAACGGCTCTGTCTCTTGATGATGAGGAAAAAAGTATTGGTCTTTATGATCCAAGTGCAAGTCTCTTCCTTGATCTGACCATGTGACTTACGAGGACCAGTTTGGTTAGTTAAGGTTTTTGACTACGTTAGAATAAAAATATCATGGAGGAAAGTTTTTCCGGGTTCGGTTTTGGAAGAATCAAGAGATTAGTCTCTTGGTTGGATATCTGTGGGGGCCGAGGCCCCGAGTGAGAGGTTTTGCCTTGCACAAGAAGTGCTACTTCCACTGCTAGCACCCCAGAATTGATCTTTCAAATTTCATGGATTCTTAGGACTAATAGAATATCACCACATTTTTGTTAAAGATTATGCTAAGGTAACTGCTTAAATAGAAATTTCCTTTCAAGTGGACTCTAGAGCATTAGAGTAGCTTTGACAAGCTAAAAGTCACTGTGGCAACCTTCCCTATTTTTTGAGGTAGTGGTAGATGCCAGTGGAAAAGCCATTGATGGTGTTTTAATACAGGAAGGTCACCCCATGGCCTATGAATTTAGAAAGCTCCAATCATAAACTCACAAATTGAAGCCATTGGTTGTGTTTAATGCTATCAATCTCATGTCGTAACAACAATAACTTTTCACTTTTAATATCATTCTTCTTTTTAGAAAAGTCCTTTGCAATGTGCCTTGGTTTACCATAGTAATAGCACTCCATGATATTTGCGTTTTGATTTCTTTGCCAAACACGTCTCCCTCTTTGGCTCCTGCTGCCTATTCCACTTGTTTGAATATTAGATTCTTGTTGTTGCTACCCATGGTTTCTATTTCTAAAATGGCATGCACCTTGGCCTCTAGGTTCCTATTGTTTTATTTCACGGCTCACATCTCGGCCTCTAGATGATGATGTGCCTCTACCTCTACTTGTATCTAAGTAGAAGATATGCTCATATGTATGTTCAGAGGATGAGCCTCCCCTAATATTCATCTCCTCATAAATGAGGAGAGCAATGAGTTTTGCTAAAAATCAGGAACGTTCTCTTGAACTCCAATGGAAGTCTAAAAACCAACTATATTCCTTACCAAGGCCATTCAAGGTAACTGCCAATACCATATCATTGTTATCTACTTCTAGTGATCCAATAATATCAAGGGCATCTTTACACCCTTAACCTTCACCAAGTAATCATTTATACTCAGCTTCCCTCTGGGCACATTATGTAGCTCTCGTGCTTTGGTGCATCTTTTGAGTCGCAAGTGTTTATACTTTGGCAAGGTGTCCCAAGTCTTATTAAGAATTTGTGCATATTGTATATACATAATAATATAGTATTTCACACTGTCAAACAACTAGTGTAACACCTTTCTAGACTCTTTCATGCCATGCTATATATGCCTATGTTGAGTTGTCAAGATCAACATGAGCTGACACTCACGAGGCACCTGCATGACCATTCGACATTTACATCACTGGCGGGTTTGGTAGCTGGCACCGACATATCTTCGCCAGAGATTTGACAGCTGGACTACACTGACTAGTCCGCATCTACCCACTCCTCTTAGCGTGTTCACATTATGGACTGCTTTTATATACTCTATTATGTGTGTTAGTCACTTTATCTTCTTTGTAGACCTCTTTTGTTGACCTCTTTTGTTGTGTGAAGAAGAAGAAGAATTTTCAGCCTCTTACCTTGTGTGTTCTCTTCTAGGGTTTGTGTGAGTGTGTGTGTGTGCTTGCAAGAGCTCAAGCTCTCTTCTCCCCTGCATCTTTTCATGGTATCAGAGCTTGGTTCATGCTAAGGGATGAGCGGCAAGGCAAGAGAATCACAGGATGCGGCACAAGGGTAAGAGCTTCATCTACTCTTCCCCCTTTGTGTTGGCCTACTACACCTTTGTTGGGAGCTCTTTGGGACACAATGATAAACGAACTCTGATTGAGGAGCTTTCTTCGTGAGCCACATGGTAAATATACGATCCGTTGGATGAAATTTTTGGGCCAAAAAATCGTTTCGAACGCGTTTGGACCTCCGGTTTTCAGTTCGCAGGTGTTCACGGGCACTGCGGGTAAGTTTTGATTCTCTGTGAAACTCTATTTTGGGAACTGCAAGAAGGGCGATTGGTTGTGTAAACACTATGTGTATTGTAAAGAGGTATCAAAGTTTCCATTGGGTGTATGTATGCAAATTGAGGTCATTGGTTGTAACAATTTGTGTTCAGTATAGTACCACTACAGATAATACAACAGTTTGTGCAAGTCAAGCAAGAGTGCTGTTGTTGGTAAATTTGTGTTGTAGAAAAGATTGTAGAAAAGATGCCAAATCATGGAATAAACCAGATTGTTGCAGAGAAGCTTGACAAGATCAACTTCCATGCTTGGAGGTTTAGATTGAAAAATTTTCTGATGGGAAAAGGTTACTGGGAGACTACATTAAAGGTGAACATGAGGAGGCATCAGAGATACCGGAGATTAATCCAACTGCTTTGTAGATGTAAAAGAGTTCAAGAATTGGAATCAAGGAGCAAGGAAAGTCATGTATTGGCTTTCTATTAGTATACAAGACACCATGATTGGGCATATATAGGATGCCAAGTCACCTAAGGAGGCATGGGACACCTTGGTGAAGCTGTATGAAACTAACACCAAGGCACGAAAGATTTAGTTAAAGAATGAGTTTCATACTATGGAGAAATAGGTGGAATTCTCTCACCTTTGAAATTTACAAATTTGGGTCCTATTTTGTGTTGGAATACATCGATAGTAGCTAAAAACTACATGCCTAATTCTCACAATAAGTGGGATTTGGAATTGATGTAATTTTCCTTTTTTGCTTATCCATTTTAGCTTTAATCTTTTTAAGATCTACACTAAGGCCTTAACTTATAGTGTCTTCTTTCTCCAGAAAAGTTTTGTTGTAGAAGATATGACATCTTGCATTTACACATTAGACAAACACTTGCCTATGTGGATTTTCTCGAATGAGATATTGTGTTTGATTCTAGATTAAGAGAAGATCTAGTGATTGGGTGAGCATTATGATTAGCTAGGTTGACTTTAATCATTTTCTCATTTTTCCTTAGATAAATGTTAATGGTTTCCTAGTTATGGATCATCAAAAGCTACCATATGAAAGGCCTTGCTAGAATAACATCATAGTTATCAAAAAGGTAAGCATACCAAAATGATATGTACATGTACAAGGACATTAGTAAAGCTAATAAATACTAGAATATGAATATGCTAAATGGGTTTCACACGCTCTCGGAGATCCCATTGCACTCCAACACATGTCCTGCTTGAACTAATGTCCACTGCTCAAATATTTCCTGTCCATAAAATAAATGTCAGCGGACACAGATGATTATTAAATTAATCCCAACCATTTAAATTGAGTGCACACAGCTGACTAAACACATTATTCCTCAAAGATATCAAGCATAACCCAAACACAAAATGTAACCCGATAAGAATACATCACACATATGGAATTAAATAATAGCATCACCCACATTCCAATGTGTGAGTAATGATGGCATAGGCATCCCTATTTGATCATAGAGGAAATAAGCACATAGCATGGAACACATCCTAACATTCCCTCTTGCTCGGGTTGCAATTGACTTCAGTTGCATGTTTGGTAAGAGCGGATGAGATCTGGGAAATAATGGAAAAACCGTTTAGGCATCCATTTACCATTTTCAATAGGATGGTTCTTGAAGTTCACAAGATACTTGACATAAGTGTTGCCAGTGCGTGTAGTGGTGGTCTCAAGACTTAGGTTCCAAACATTCTTCTTCATCTACTAATTTGGGAGGTTCTTCTAGCATAGGATGAGAAGGTAGAGGTCCCTTGAATGGTCTCAAAAGACTAACATGGAAAGAATTATGAATATTCCAATTAGAAGGTAGCTCCAGTTTAAAAGCATTGTCATTAATCATTGGTCCATAAAATCTAGGAGCTAGCTTAACTATAGGGTTGGTCTCTAAAGACTTGACTCTCCTTTTCTCAATGAGAAAAGACTTGACTCTCCTTTTCTCAATGCGAACAAGTACAGGGTGGTTGCAAGATCAGGGTGCCTAATTTTGTCCACTCAGGCACCCTGCAAATAGTAAAAAAAATAGGCATTTAGTTACCTTTAGTGGCTAATCTCTCCTAGTAAATGAAGGAATTTTGTTTCAAGTTCTTTTGATGGAACATCATATTCAAAGTTGGAAATATAGTTGCATAGTTTGATTAAGCATTAGATAGTCAAAAGTCCTCATTTTCTTAGGTACAAAGTCAATGTATACACCCTGTCCCAAATTTGAACTGATTCCATAAAATGCTAATATCTTTTACATATAAACTCATATGAGATTCCCACTTTGTACCTTAGATCTTCACATAATATGGAGCTTAACTTGATTTTTCGAGAAAATTTTAAGATATTTGTCTATTTTCTTTAAATATTTCAAGGTCTTTAAAGTGTTATAATATACGCCACTTTTTGTACCCACAATAGCTACCACTTAAAATCCTCAATCTTGTAGATCAAAAGAGTGGGTAGATACTGAGACATTAGTAGAATGTGGTGGTTAGTAAAAATTGCAAATCCAATGGTTGGATTTTTAATGATCTCTTTTTCCAAATTCTTCCAAACTATCAAAAGGCTTGCAAATATTAATAATCTAATTAGTAAAATTACATTTTTGATGTGAATCATCTAAAACCTATAGGGACTAGTGTACTTGTAATGGTGCATCTATGGAAAAATAAATTGGATCACTCTAAGTATGGAAAGATCATTTGTTTATCATTTCATCATATTTTTGATTAATTTTTATTAATTAGACTAATTTATATTAATTTAAGTTATATTGGGTTAATTTAAGGGCAAGCGTATTTTCTATTATTTGCTTGATCTCATTTTAAGTACCTTGCCCCCTAAAATTTGCTCTCCAAGCATTGTCCCAGTCCAGCATAAACTGGATAAAACTGGACACCTTGATCTTGCAACAACCCTACATAATCGCCTTCGTTTGAAGATGACATGCTTGCATTTACGATTCACATATTTCTTGTACTTTTCTTGAGCTTTTTGAGTGTTCTCTTTCAATAAACTATGATTTGTTCAAAGTCTCTAACAAATGAGTCTGCAGCTTCTATAGAATGTGAAAGATTAGTCGTAGGTGTCAGCAAAGCTTTAGAGCACCCAGCAAGCTAGCTTTTTTGTTTTTGGCTTTGGGCTTACTTTGAAGCTTGATTAAGACCTCTTAATAGTGATTAAGAAAAAGCATATAAGTGTTGCTTCAAAACCCACTTAGTTGAGGCTTTGTTTAAACTTTAGTTAACTCTTTTGGAGTTGATTTTGACCGCTTTAGTTAGCCTTGAAACTGAGGTCTTGGCCCTTCCATAAAAGCTCCAATTTGCTGAAATCTTTGCCCTTTAGTGTGTTTCCTTCTCTCCAACTACAACATCAACTGCAACTAAATGTCTTCAAGAGAATTCATAGTCTTCCCATGAGTGGTTACCCAAGCTCTGATGCCAGCACACCGGCAGTCAGAGTGGTCAGAGCAGTCAGAGGGCACTGGCGGTTGGAGTGGTTGGAGCACACCGGCGGTGATGGTGGTCGGAGCGGTTGGAGGGCACTAGCGGTCGGAGGGGTCAGAGATGTCGGAGGTGATCGTGGCAACTCTTGGTGGAGTGTGGGAGGAACTGGCTTCCCGTCCACAGGTTGCCCACCCATTACTACTTAATTCACAGTTTGGTTAATGCCATAGAAAAAACACAAGTGGTTCTCTGGCAAGCTAGCCTCCGGGCAACATTTGGTAAAGCAGGTTCCCAGGCATACCTCATACAATGATCCTTCCAGAGGCAAACCTTCTAGAGAGATACAAAATAAATAAAAATGAATTAACTAGGCCCCTGGGCAACTTCATCCAGCGAGCTATAGAAAAACATGATCGAACAGGGAGCTCCTGGGCACTTCATCCAGCAAGCTATTTCTGAGAGCTCCTAGGCACTTCATCTAGCAAGCTTTCACTAACTGTATTACCACTGTCATCCCCCGGGCAAAGCATCCGACAGAAGGTTACATCAATAAAATCACAAAAACCAATCTAAACAATAATCATCACTGGCCACTTTGTCCGGGAAGAACTTCCGGCATGAAGTCCAGGCATACAAGATACAAAATGAAATCTGGCCATGGCCACTATATAAGAGATCCGCTTTTCATTAACAAAAAAGATCTGATGCTCCCAAGCATCAGTAGCATGTGCCACGGTAGCCTCCAAGAGAACTTATGCTTCAAGGTCAAGACTGCTCATAAACTGCCACGGAGATGGCCATACCAAGGGCTCTGCAGCCAAAGGGGAAAGTTGCACATGTACATGCTGTGTTATGGTATTGCAGAGTGATGAAGAAGGGGTGTTCCCTTGAGAGTTTCTCTGCAACCTTGCTACACCCCATGCCAAGAGCTCTTTAACACATTTAGATGATCCTCTATGTTCTGCAAAATGCAATGATGTGCTTCCAAAACCACAGCTGCTTCCACTAGATCTTGTAGGCGTTGCACACATGAGAGATGCCTTACTTAAAAGCAAGCAAGCAAACTACTGTAGAATGGCTGGACCGAGCTACCAAGTGTAGAGGTGTAGCTCCACATGTTTGTGCCACTATGGGCATCCGGACAACATCCAAAACTTGTTGGACACAATCAAAGTGGCCGCTATTTATTGCATATAATGCAGGCATGTCCTCCCATTGGGAGTAGCAAACATGAGGATATCAGCTCCCCATGCCACAAGCCACTCAATGCAAAATACCCTTCCATTTTTGTAAGTAAGCATGAGAGGCATCTACCTATGATGATTCATTGCATTCAACAACACACCCTTCTCCAACAGCAAAACAAAAGTACCTCAGATTGGCCATGTGAGGTGGCATAATGCAAAGGTGAGGTGGCGGTTATGAGAGAGGGTGCCGATGGGGAGTGACGGGAGGGGGACGGTGACCGCACACGGAGGGAAGTGAGGGCACTGAGAGAGGGGGAGGGGGTCGGGTAAGTTGACGAGACGAGTAAGGTGAGAGAGGGGGGTTGGTCAGGGGGGTGGTTGGTCTGTGGGGTGGGGGGAAAAGGCATGGTCGATGAGGGGTGAAGTAAGAGGGGGAGCAACCTTTTGGTTTGTTTGTTTTTTTAATAACTATTATTATCATATTTGTTTTTTTTAAAAGGGGGGGAATGGTGTGGTGGGGCGTGGTAGGAAGGTTTGCCCAGAGTACAAATCCAAGAGGCTAGTCAAAGAACTCAGCTTGACAATGTGCTAAAACTGATCAATCTCCTTTCTTTCTAAATGAACTGCCCTCAGTAAGTCAGGCACGGCCTCCTATTGGCTAGCATAAGATGGTAGAATGGCTTCCACATAGCACAACACTTTGGGAGTGACTAAACGCCATGGTGAGGCTAAGACATCCTGACATTTCCCATCCATGAAGAAGGAATTTGGAGATTGCACAAGAGGTTTAAATTTGTGTTTTTTTTTCCACCTTTGCTGGAGGGTGCAATAAGTCAATGTCATTAGAGAGAACCATGATGATCGTCGAAGGGGCGAAAGGTTGAGGATAGCTCGTTAGCACTGTTGTGCGACAGCCTGCAGCAGCGCCAATGAGCTCTAGCAATGATGCACAACCACGAAAGAGAGGAGGATGAAGGGGGGTGATTGTTGCACAGGGGAGGGGGCACTAGAGGGGTGGGGGGTTAGCGCACGACGAGAGAGGGGGCGGGTGAGGCAGAGAAGGAGATAGGGGAGTGGGGGGCAGTGATTGCAGTAAAGGGGTGGGGGGTTGCACACATGAGACAGAGGATGGGTGAGGGGACCGATGAGTTGGAAAAGGGGATGGCTAAGCACAGGGGGGCCAGTGAGGCGGGGTGATGAGTTAGAGGGGGCGGGCTGGTCAGTGGGAGAGGAGAGAGGGAGAGGAGAGAGGAGAGAGGGAGAGGGGGGTGAGGCGAGAGAGGGAGGCTGGGGTGGTCGGTGAGGGGGGAGAGAGAGAGAGAGAGAGAGAGAGAGGGGTTGGTCGGGTTGGTCTCGGTGAGGGGGGAAAGAGAGGGTTAGTGAGTGCTGGGTGGGGGGTGACGGTGAGTGATAGATAAGGGGGGGTTGAGGTTCAACGAGGTGAGGGTTGTAGGAGGAGGTGGGGTCGGTTAAGAGGGAGAGGGTGGTCGATGAGATTGGGGGCATGGGTGAGTGAGCAAGGAGGGCTGGTCGGTGCGGAATGACGCGAGGGTGAGAGAGCTGTGGGGGGAGAGAAGTAAGGGGGGGTGGGGTGGTTGGTCAGTGGGAGAGGAGTGAGGGATTGAGGGAGTGTGTGGTCGGTGAGGTGAGGGGGTTGGGGAGTGGTCGGTGAGGTGAGGGGTAGGTGAGGGGGGTGAGGAGTGTGTGTGGTCGGTGAGGAGTGAAGGGAGGGGGTGGTCGGTGTGGGGTGAGGGAGGGAGAGGGGGAGAGAGAGAGGAGTGGTCGGTTGGTTGGTCGGTGAGTTGAGTGTGAGGGGGGTGGTCGGTGGGATGAGTGAGAGGGGAGTGGTTGGTGGGTGAGGTAAGGGGAAAAGAGAGAAAGAGAAAGAGAGAGGTGGCATATTTTTTTTTTGGGAGGCTTTTTGTTTTGTTTTTTAATAGAAAAAAAGAAAACTAAGATGGGGGAGTCGATTTTTTTTGGGGGAAAAAATGATTTTTTTGGAAAAAAAAATAAATATTGAGGGAGGGTTTTTTTTGGGAAAAAAAAATACAAAGGGGGGATTTTTTTATTTTTTTATTTTTCTTGATCGGGGAGAAGGGGAGGTTGGGTTGGTCGGTGAGGAGAGTTGAGGGGGGGGAGAAGAGAGAGGAAAAGGGTGGGTGACGAGTGAGAGATTGGTCGGTGAGGAGGTTAGGTGAGAGATATTTTTTATTTTTTTTGCGTCTCTTGTAAAAGAAGAAGGAAAAAAGAAACCAAAGAGGGGGGTTTTTTTATTTTTTATTTTGGAGACGGAGACCCGATACTACCTGGCACTTCACGAACACCAGAGTGAGTTGAGATAGGCGTTTCGCTTGAGCCACCACCCTTGTCCAGCCACGTCTTCCGAAGTGCCTTGATTGAGGGATCTGAAGTCTACATAGATCCTGATCTTGTTGGTCTTCTTTTTTGGAAACACCACTATAGGTGACAACCACTCGGAGTACTCAACGGGAATGATGATACCTGCCTCTTCCATCTTGTCTAGCTCTTTCTTCCACACTTCGGAATATTTTAGATTCACGCAGTAGATGCCCTTCCTGACCGACCAACTGCCTTCTTTTTGTGAAATTTTGTGAGTGCAAATGGTTGGGTCTATATCCCTGGAAGATCCTTGTAAGTTCGTGCAAACACTTCTTAGTGTTCTTGAAAAAGTTGGTGATTTTCTGAAGAGTGGAAGGGTTCTCCCAGACCCAAGCTACCACTAAGATGGGGTGTGGTGCATTTGATGTGCCTAGGTTTAGCTCTCTCACCTCCTCGTGGTGGTAAGTGGTGGGTGGAAGAGGAGCGGTGCTGAGTGCTGCTTGATGGAGAGATAAGGGGTCATGGGTTGGGGTGTTGTCCAGAGGGAAATCACCAATGCATTTCTCTGTCCAATCAGTGGGTATCTCTTCTACTGGCAAGGCTTCTTCCCGAGCCTTAAGGTGCTCTACCCACCTCTCCTTGTTGGTGCATCCCCCTATTTATAGGTTTGCAAGAAGGAACGACCATGGCAATTCCACGGTACGGCCGTGGCATTTTCAAGGAACGGTCATGGCAGTTGAACAATGGAAGCGAAAGGACATTGAAGGTATATCAATAATTAACTCTGTCAGTGGGGTAGCATGGAGGTTGTAGTGTCACTGTGAAGCTTCTGCTTCCCTTTCTCTAGGGCAGTCTAAACAACGTATGTTGCCTTGGTGGGTTTCCATTGAAGGGTAGGGAACTGCTAAGTCACATGGGGTGGAAGTTGAGGTTGGGGAGATTTGGGGATCCAAAGACGATGATTATCCTCGTAGAAGTGTTGGGCTTGTAGAAGAGGTTTGGGGATCCACCAAAGAGTTGGTTTTGGGTACATTTGAGGGTTGGAACTCCGTGGGGAGCGCTTAGGCTTGTGTTTGTCCTGTACCCTATAAGCTTGTGGGTGGTTGGAGAATGTTTTGCCGATGTGGGGGACGAGGAGCTTTGGTTGCGTATGGATGAAGGGGATGGTTGGATCTTTTAGGGATCCACAATTTAGATTCACCTTCATAATAACCTTATGTTGCGAGAAGCTTTTTAAGTACCCAAAGGCGAGATGGTAAGCCTTGTGGAGTTATGTTAGTAGTGTTAGTCGTGTTAGTTTAGTTAGTTGGGTTTGGTGGGGCATCAACTGGTGAAGTGACCATGTGAGAGTGGGTTGCTACCGTGCGTGGTGGTGGGGGAGGTGTGGGAGACATTGATGTGGTTGGAATGAGAAGCGGCCTCTTTTTTGGGGGGATCGATTGATTGGGGTGAGTTCATGGAATGATGGTGGGGGTGGTGAAATGGGAAGTGCTTGGCACGGGGAAGCTGCGGGTATGAACTCTTTGTCCATCGTCATGAGGATCGTAACTTGGCAAGAAGCGAACTATAGGGTTGCCGTCCGCGTTTCCCAGTTGATGTTGCATCGGTTTTGTCCCATCCAACCCCTTCCTAGGAGTATCTCTTCACACATAGTTCTTACAGGCATCATGTAGAACTTCCCTTCCAAGGGATTATTTCCAATGTGGAACAAAAGTGTGACTGTGCCTATGCAATGAACATGCTGTGATGCCATAGTTGTAATATGGCAAAGGTCACTTTGAGTGAGGGTTCCCCAAGGGAACGCTAAGTTTCATAAGACATCAAATTGCAACTATCCCCTGTATCAACAAGAGCTAAGTTTTGGACAAAGCTTGTCGGGGTAGTCATTCCTAAGCACAACTAAGTAGGCTTCACCTCCCAGTTTTCTTCTTCAAGGTCGACCACTTGGGCCATACTAACCATGATATATCTCTGCCAAAGTTTGGCTTGCCTTGCTTTGGCTTTTTCTTGTGCAGCTCGTTTCATATCCTCATGGTCTTTCTTTCATTTTTTTAAAATCGTGGATGTCTATTAAGGTGGCCTCTATGAGAGGGCCATATTAGCATTTGAGTTTGCTACCATTGAAGTAACCAGCCATTTCCACATCATCCCAGTGTTTCGATGCGCACTGCGCCTTGTGGTGTTATCTCGATAACTAGGAATGGTCCTAGGCCTTTGAGCTTAAGCTTCTTTTTATGTGTCTTGGTACCGAATAAGAGGACCATGTCTCCTCATTCATTTGTTTATCCTGAAGCTGGTCATCATGTTGCAATTCATGGATCAAGATCCCTACTGATAATCAACTACATAATCCTAATCTAATTAACATTACTAATCTAAGATAGATAAAAATGAACAATACTCATGGTGATGAGTGTGTGCTAATTAAGTTTAGACTCAAGTTCAGTTAGGTTACAAGATGGAAACTTGTACTCATAAAAAGACTTGAGATGTTGTGCTGCTTGTATTCCAATGCTTCAAGTGTCCTCCTTTTATATGAGGAAATTACAACAAAGCTATGATAGCTCATGTGGGATAATGACTTGGCACTCTAGCATCACTCATTTCAACCACCCCCCTTGATGCTAGATTGGGTACAATTTTTAGGCTTTCACTCTTCCTCTCTCTCCCCTTGTGTTAGGCTACTTTGGCCTTTATGCTACTTTGGCATTATAGCTACTTTGGCTATGAATTTCAGCTTGAGTGCATCATATGGCCTCAGAGACTGATTACATCACACTTTTTGTAGAGACAAGAGGGGTGAAAAGTACAATGGTTCTTTCTCTAGAAGAGCACGTCTTCAGCTCGGACAGCTTTGGCCTCGATGTAGTTTGCCTGCTTTTTTTATATATATAGAAATCTTCTTCTAGGTGACCAATTTATATATATATATATATAGAAATCTTCTTCTAGGTGACCAATTTTTTCACAAAAAAATATTCATAAACAAGCTTTGGTTTATCTTTATTGCGATATTCATTCTTGGTATGACCAAGTTTTCCACAATAATAGCATCTTGGAAGTTGAGATGTTGATTGATTTGTGCTTTGAAATCTCCCACCCTTTGTATACAGTGCTTGCTCACTTGAATGTGATTTGAATGATTCTTTATCTTTGAGTTTGGATTCTTGTTCAGGTAGAGATGATTCTACATCTTGAAGTTTAGTGTTGGGCACAATAGATTCATCTTTCTCAATGACTTTCTTTAATGCACTAAGTTGTTGTTTAATACCTTTGAATTTACTAATGTGTTGTTCCATGGTCTTGGTCTCCTTCTTGTTGAGCTTGTAAAACTGCATGAGAAGGTTAATCTTTGAGCTCTTTGAGTTGTTGTTTGATACCTTTGAATTTACTAATGTGTTGTGCCATGGTCTTGGTCTCCTTCTTGTTGTTGAGCTTGTAAAACTGCATGAGAAGGTTAATCTTTGAGCTCTTTGAGTCGGTGCCGAAAATCTTGTTGAGTTCCTGCCATGCCAACTTGGCATCCTTGATGCTAGCAATGTGACTACTCACATTATCATCAAGATTTTGAGCGATGAAGCCCAATGCTTTATTGTTTTGAAGTGGCTCAGCCTCCACTTCTTCATCCTCAATAAGGTGCCAAAGCCCCTTACGCGCATAAGCAAGTACATGGTCTTGCTTTGCCATGTGGAAAAACCATCACCATTAAATCTTGAAACAACTTCAACACGCTCCATACTGAGAAGGTCTTACTATAACAAGCTTTTATTTTGCTTTGTTAGAAGTTTCTAATCTCATACAAATTTGTAGTGTGAAGGTCGGGAAGGTCTTTGCACGTGATAATGATTCACGGCCAGTGTCTAGTCCCAGTACAAGGATGATTAAAAAAACCTCTTCAATTTTAGTAATGCAAGAGAATGCAATGATTTTTGATGTAATAAAGGACTTCCCACACCGAGTTTACACCCCAATTTTTCAATTTTCTCTTTAACTAGCCCAATTTCTATTAACACAACACTAATGATAGTGATTAGTGCTTAATTAATGTGAGTGATTAAGGGCAACGGATTTTGGTGGCCAAAATTGGGGTTGTACAATGCAACATTGAGAGGGTTTTTTGTATATACCTCTTGCACTAGATGAGGAGAAGTGAATTGTGCAAAGAACTAACTCAAAAAGCTCATAAATCAACCCAAATATGCACAGAATTAGGCGACCACATTTCTGCTTGTTGTGGTCGTGTACGTGGATGAAATGGGCCAAGACTTCATTTGTAGAGTCCTTGCACCACTGCTAAGCTAGCCCTAAAGTGGCTTGGGCTAATTGTTAGCAGTCATGGAAAATGAAACAAAAAACTAGTCGGTGCACTTTTGCGATTTTCGGATACTCTCGTGTGTCGAATTGGAGTGAATGGCTTGAGCTGTGGGTTTTCCTAGGCTTGTGTGAGATGCCTCTTGAAAGATTTGAGGAGAACAAGCTTGAGCAAGTTTGGCCAAAGATGGAGAGATTGAGGAGAACAAGCTTGAGCAAGTTTGGCCACAAGAAGGGAAATGAAGATAAGATTAGGATTAGTGTGACTGATTAAGTGATTAATGAAGAGATTATACTAATATGAGTTAAAGCTAAGCTGATGGGGAGCTTAAACCAAGCTCTAATACCATGTTGCAATTCATGGATCAAGCTCCCTACTAATAATCAATTATCTAATTAGATCGTCATCCTAATCTAATTAACAACACTAATCTAAGGTGGATAAAAATGAACAATTCTCATGGTGATGAGCATGTGCTAATTAAGTTTAGACTCAAGTTTAGTTAGGTTACAAGATGGAAACTTATACTCATAAAAATACTTGAGATGTTGTGCTTGTATTCCAATGCTTCAAATATCCTCCTTTTATATGAGGAAAGTACAACAAAGCTATGATAGCTCATGTGGGATAACTTGGCTAGGTTACTTGGCACTCTAGCATCACTCATTTTTTCAACACATCAAGTTATTGTTTGCGCCTTAGCTTCTCGACAATCATGTTGTATACTACTAAAAGGTGTGTTTCATTGAGCTTTTCAAGCTTGAATAGGTGATAGCCTAAGACATTTCCAGTGAGCTTTTCTTGAATTGCGACATGTATGCTAGGGACTAAGAACTCCATGGGCATGGCTGCTTCAGTATCATGGGTTGAACTGAATAGGGTTGCACTGGTAAGAAGTTCTATATGCCCAAAGTGCAACGACAACTTTTGCTCCCAATCGCCGCTGCAGGCTGGCCTCCTCCACGGTTTTGGTCAGAATGGCACATAGGATTTTGTTAGTGATTTTTGCTTGGCCATTCGCTTGTGGGTAATAGGGGGAGGACTTCCTGTGAGTGACAAGGAACTCTTGCAAGAGAAATTGGATTACCTCATTAATGAAGTGTGTCCCATTTTCGTTGACGAGCTTGAGGGGGCAGCCGAAACATGTGATGATTAATTCATAGAGGAATTAAGTAGTCGATCTATCATTGACCTTTTGCGTTGCACGAGCTTCTACCCACTTGGTGCAATAATCAGTAGCAGCAATTATGTATTGACCTTGAGTGTATTTGGCTGTCAAACTGATGGGTCCAATGAAATCTATGCCTCATTTCTTGAAGGGTTGTAAAGACACAATTGGGTTCAGGGGCATGTGGTCCCTCAAGCAGGGAATAGCTGTATGCTGGCTCTTATCACACCATTTGACGTATTCTATAGCATCAGCCATGGAGTGAGCCACCATAACCCAGTCATGAGGACCTTACAAGCAGTTATATCTGCTGCAAAGTTCCCCCTAGCACATGCAGACTGAGCCTGTTCAAGGAGGAAGACATACTCATCTTCTCGGACACAACGTCTTAGGATTTTATCTTTCCCCTGCTTATAAAGTTAGCCTGGAATGAGTTGGTAGGGGACTTCTTGTTTGATTAAGTGACATGCATGGTCTTTGTTGAGAAGGGGATTTATAGGTAAACCATTGGCTAAGAAATGTGCCACCTCCTCGGCCCATTCAGGAATCAAGCATAGTTGGAATAGGGTAGCATCTGGTAAATCATCATCTACTCCCACCGGGCTGTCTACCCCATTGGGGATCTTTGACATGTGGTATGTGGGGACATGCTAAGAGCCCTTCCTCACCATAATGGTGAAGTCAAACTGGAGCAGTATAAGCAGCCATCAGGTGATTCTGCCTGTCATATAGGGCTTATTTACTAAGTACAGGAGGTCTTGATGGTCTACGAAGAAAACAAACATAGTCACCCAAAAGCTAGTGGGCGGAACTTCTTAACACAGTGTAGACCATGGCTAATCCCTCTCATAGTGTAGTTTCTCTTAGCTTCATTGAGCTTGTGGTTGGCAAAACTGATGGAGAAATCTATCTTGTGTTCTCTTGGTTGGTGGGCCACCACACACCCTACAGCAAAAGCTCAGGCATCGATGTGGACATGAAAGATGATTCCCAATTGGGGGACCTAAGAATTGGAGCACTTGCCAAGGATTTTTTGAGCATAGTGTAAGCCCGCCGTTGGCATTATCAATCCACTCAAAGACAATGAGGAGTTTTTAAAGAGGTCAAGCAATATCAGCATACATTAAAATGAATCGCAGATAGTAGCCAACGTGTCCCATAAAGCACTGGACTCCTTTGAAGTTAGTGGGTGGCGGAAGCTCTAGGATGAGCCGCACTTTGCTGTCATCAGTAGAGATTCCCTTCCTAGAGACAATGTGTCCCAGGATCACTCCATGCCGAACGCAAAATTGGCATTTGACGGGGTTCAACAAGATATGGTATAGCTTGCACTTTTCTAGCACTTTACGCAAACATGCAAGGTGCTCCTTCTAGGTGGAATCGACATAAAGCTCATCCATGAAGACCTCAAGGAATTTCCGAAGATATTCCTTGTTGTAAGCTGTACACATGAGACATTGGAAGGTTCCTGGGGCATTGGTCAGCCTGAAGGGCATGACTTGATATGCATATGTGCCCCATTCGGTGGTAAAGGCTATTTTGTGCTAATCCTTGGGATCGATCAACACCTCATTGTATCTAGAGAATCCATCAAGGGAGTTGTAGGCTTCCTTTCCTGCTACTTGTTCTAGCACATGTTCGGTGAAACAATCCATCAAGGGAGTTGTAGGCTTCCTTTCCTGCTACTTGTTCTAGCACATGTTCGGTGAAACTTAAGGGATAGTGGTCCCTGATGGTAGTGGCATTGACCTTCTTGAGGTTGACGCACACTCTGACTTTTTTGTTCTTCTTGGGTACTATCACGATAGGTGATACCCACTCTGTATGCTCAATTTCATAGATGAATCTAGCATCAATAAGTCGCTCGATCTCTTCGCGAACCATCTTGGAGTATTTAGGATTCATTGGATACGCCCATTGTTTGACTGGCGTGGCTCCATCAATTATTGGAATGGTATGTTGGACCACTTCTAGAGGAGGTACGCCTTTCATGTCCATGTACTTCCAAGCAAAGCAATCTTGGAATTCTACAATCAGTAGAGAGATAAGCTCGATCTCTTCCTCTGTGGAGGAGAGGTCTTCACCAATATACACCGGCCTCGGGTCTTTTCCTGGACATGCCAAGTTTATCTCCTTGACCTTAGCTGGACCATCATAGGAGGTCTTCACCAATATACACCGGCCTCGGGTCTTTTCCTAAACATGCCAAGTTTATCTCCTTGACCTTAGCTGGACCATCATAGGAGGTCCCTGGTTGCCCACCACTGTCAGACCTTTTGAGTTAGACAAATCGGCCAGCCATCTGGAAAGTCTTGAAATGTTTAGGCACTTGTTTGGTCTCTTCCGTTTAGCACTTTCTTCATCGACTAGCCATTTGGCTTCCTTTTCAGCTTGTGCTAGCTTCTTATTGCGTGCCTTGTGCATTGAGCATCAAAGCCTTCCTAAGTCTGGTTTGGGTTCACTGGTTTGGGTTCAGTGGGTTTTACTTTGTTGTGGAATGGTGGCAGAGTGTATCAAAAGAGACCTATTGGACAAAATCCTTTTGCCACATTTCATTGATGTGGTCATGCTTTTTCCAACACCCCCACATACTTCAACCAATGGGTATCTGAATCATCTAGGAAGGCGTATCATTCTGGCCTAGGGAATCCCTTAGGCTTGTGCGTTCTATGGGAGCGTGTACCCCCTAATGGCTTTACTCTAATAGTCTGTTCAAGTTCTTGGGTGGCGACATTGGGCAGGTATGCTAAACTGAGCATGTATAGTGATGTAATCTATTGCCCATCTGCCATAGCAAACCTTGTACTAGTGCGTCTAGGAAAACTATCTAGGGTAGCAAGGATATGCATCCAGTTCTCAGAGTCTTTAGGCTTTGGAAGTAGTGCACACCCCTCACTCTCCATTTCATCTTCAAGTGTCTTATGGCATGTTTGGCATAGGTGGATTGCAATGGATCACATCTTGTGACAAAGTCCTCTTTGTGCAAATGGTATGTCGCTCATGTGGTGTACCTTCCACGTTCATACATTGATCTTGAATGTTAGATATTTTCATCAAATGTATATGTGGTCGGTATCCCAATCATGAATCATTTTTTACTCTCTTGTGAATGTTTTTCCAAGGATGCAATCGTAAGAGACTGGCTAACATCCAAAATTCATCACCACAAAAGATGTGGCAGTAAGTAGTTCCCAGGATCTTAATCTTAAGATCTCTTAGTAGACCAATGGATCTAGCTATGGCTCCATTAGCAAATTTAACCAACAAGGTGGTTTCATCCAAGGAGGGTGCTCCCCATTTTTCCCAACATTGTTTTGTAACAATGCTCACAGTTGCTCCTCCATCTAAGATTGATATAACTTGGAGGCCATCAGAGGTTATTGGCAAGGCTGCATTGGAGTTCATCATCTTCAAAGTACTGTCCAAGCTTATTCACTCAAATTGTAGGGGTCCCAATTACCTTATGGGGTATACGAAATTCTTCTTCCTTAGATTCATCAGAGCTGTTAGGCTCCATGGTTTCGTGCATGCCTACCTTGAGGCGCCCTTCCATCCAATCGTTCAGATCATTTACATAGACTTGGGCTACTTTGAAGCAAAGTGCCAATAGGGATTTGGACCTAAGAAGAGAGGAAGGAAGACAGACCTATAATGTCTCTTGGGACATTTCACGAGGAAGGTTGGTTTGTCTTGGTCTTAGGCTCTTTTGAGTGTAAGGGATGGGAATAGGGATTTCTATGCTTGTTCCCCTAAGACAGTCATCTTCCAAGTTTCTAAGATATTTGGCCACACTATTTCCCTGCTAGGGGGTAGCTGCCATAGTGGAAGCTACTACTTCTATTAACCTTTGTGGGGTTGGTTGGTTTGGAATCTCTCCAGGATATACCTGAGCTTCTTCAACGGGTCTCTAGTTTGAGAATGATGGACACGACTGAAGTAAGGCGGCAAGAGGCTCATCTTCTATTTGCGCTTTGCATTCTCGGACCAACTCTTGGGTTGCCAAAAGTCTCTCCTTTTCCTTAATGGGGTTAGGATACTCAATGAGCTTTTTAGGTAGTTGAAGCATGCTAATAGGTTCTTTGGCTTGGGTGTTAATGCATAGAAAACCTTACTCTTCATGATGAAGAAGTCAATGCATGAGTTGTAGTGTTGTCTTCTAAACCACTTTTGATAACCACTCGGCTCTCACCCTTGTCGATCTTTGTGGCTTTCTTTCTTGAGCGCATGGTTGCTCATGCTTGTTCAGGGGCTCTTGATTGGCCCTACACTTGCAAAGTTGATGCCTCTGCAACATGTGCTGCTGCTCTCTACCAGTTTTGCAATCTAGTGAGAGGACTGCTCGGATGAAACCATCTCTAACACTCAACAGGTTAAGGCTGGTGCTAGGATTACCTTTGTGAGCCTTTGTTAAAACCCTAAACTCTCTCTAGATAATTGTTATTCATAAACATGCATAAATCAGGCATAAACGCATCCACTTGACCACCCCCAAGCCCAAGGGATGCACACATGAATTATAATGAAGTACATCATACCTTTACCTTGATGTCCCATACCATCAAGAGGTATAACTCCAATCCAATAGCATGTAGCTATAGTGTGAAATGGTAGGTGAGCATATATAATCCTCTATACAAGAGAACATCATATTATAACCTAGCCTCAAGATAACATAACCTTAGCCTCAAGATAACATCAAGAGACCATGGCCTCAGCCCCCCTTGAGTGTGCCCCATGCCCCTATTATATAGGAGGGCCCTCAAGTGACTCTTGACTCTCCATCTCCCATGTGTGACCCTTGGATGCCTGACCGTAACCTTAACCCTTAAGGTTAGTCCTAACCCATGCTCCACTAGAGCTTGTTCCCATGCTCGTGAAAAGATGCAGGGGAGAAGAGAGCTTGAGCTCTTGCAAGCACACACACACTCACAAAACCCTAATAGAGAACACACAAGGTGAGAGGCTGAAAATCTTCTTCTTCTTCACTCAACACTCAACACACCATATACAAAGATAAGAGTACACAATATGAAAAGGTACTCAAACAAATACATACTAGGGTTCTCTATAATGTGAACCCAACTAAATGAGCTGGCGCTATAACTATGCCAGTCTCCAAAATGGCTGTCACCACACAGCCTGTCATCCCACTGGCCGCATATCACCCATGATCTCACCAACCATGCCAGTGGTATAAGTGTGGGGCCTATCCCTCGGGTCATCAGTGTCCACCGCCTCACTAGATGAGCTCGATATCTCAACACTCCCCCTCGAGCTCAACTCCATCTCATGTACACCAAGTGAAGCCCTGAATCTACGGAGCTTCTCTGTACCCAATGCTTTGGTGAAGATGTTAACTACCTGATCCTGTGTGCTGACATAAACAAGGTCAATGTCTCCTGCCACAAGACCTTCTCTCTGACAAAATGGTAGTGGACCTCTATATGCTTCGTGCAAGCATGAAAAACTGGGTTCCTGGCCAAATGTATACTGCTAATGTTGTCACAAAAAATGACAACTTGTCTATCCCACTGATAGACCCAAATCTGCAAGTAGCTTTCTCAACCAAGCTACCTCACATGCTGCCATAGCAACACCCCTGTACTCGACCTCTGTAGTACTGGATAGAGCAACCGTAGGCTGCTTCTTGCTGCTCCAAGTCACAGCAACACTCCCCAAAGAAAACATGAAGCCATTAGTAGATCTTCTATCTGAGATACTACCAACCCAATCAGCATCTGTGTACCCATGTACACATATCTCTGTCCCAGTTTCAAAAAATAGTCCACAATGCAGAGTAGACCATCTCAATGCATCCAAATGCGACTTCCGTGGAACCTGCATAAATTGACTCACCAACCCAATAGCATAGCTCAAATCTAGTCTGGTGATCGTCATGTAGATCAAGCTTCCTACTATGCACCTATACATAGTAGGAACCTCCAAAATCTCTCCTGAATCTGCACTCAACTTG
The DNA here is from genome assembly GCF_041138505.1 of Cibotium barometz. Lineage (NCBI taxonomy): Eukaryota > Viridiplantae > Streptophyta > Polypodiopsida > Cyatheales > Cibotiaceae > Cibotium > Cibotium barometz. The sequence continues at coordinate 51,071,871 of NC_141051.1, read as the reverse complement.
CCATTTTGATCCAATGGCACTGAGATAGGCTTATAGGCTGATATACCATACTTGGACAACATATCCAAGCCATACTATCTCTGTAGTAATCCAATACCATGTGGTGACCTAATCACCTCAATGCCCAAGAAATATCTGAGCTCCCCCAGATCCTTCATCTCAAACTTTTGTCAAAGCAAGATCTTTACATCAAAGATCTCTGCATCATGGTCCCCCGTAATGATCAAGTCATCTACATAGATGACAACAAGCACAACCCCTCTATCACTGTGTCTCACATACAGCGAGAAATCTGCATTGGCTACATGAAAGCCAATAGTGACAAGATATTCAGAAATCTTGTCAGACCATGCTCTTGGTGCTTGTTTTAAGCCATACAAGGCTTTCTTCAACCTGCAAACATGCTTGGGGTGACTCACATCCTCATAACAGGGTGGCTGCAACATATACACCTCTTCTTGCAAATCCCCATGCAAGAATGCATTCTTTACATCCATCTGATGTAAAGACCATTTCTTTGATGCAGCCACTGCTATCACAACTCTCACTATTGCCATCTTGGTAACTAGACTAAAAGTTTTCTCATAATGAATGCCATATGTCTGTGCATATCCTTTGGCTACCAACCTAGCCTTGTACCTGCTTATGCTTCCATCACTGTTATGTTTTACTTTGTACACCCACTTGCATCCAATGGCTTTCTTGCCTTCAGGCAATTGCACTAAATCCCAAGTCTCATTTCCATTACTGCATCCATCTCCTCATCCATAGCTTTCTCCCAACACACATTTCCAACAGCCTCATCAATGCATGTGGGCTCTACAACCTATACAACTTTTGCCATGTATGCATAGTGATGTGCCACATAGGTAAACCTCTACACAGGGTTCTTCACTCTCCCAGATCTTTGCAGCTTTGCATTCATGGCTTCCATAGCCTTCTTTACACCAGGTGTTCTCATAGCTAGGATCCCAAGCTCCTTTTTAAGGCTCATCTCTGAGCCACTAGACTCTCCATCAACATGAGAATGCCCTGCAGAAATGTCAGGCATACTAAGGGGCTCAACCACTTTCTCTTTGCCTTTATGTGATGTACTAATCACATTTGCAGTAGGACTGGTATTATGACGTAGCCTACCACTCCATGGTCTATCAACTGAACCACTAGATGAGGACTCTCTTGGTCCACTCAAAGACTGTGATTGCTGACTTACATTCTGTGTAACCACACTTCCACTCACATTAGTCCCAATAGCTTCTTTTTCAGCAGCATACCACAGCTGCTCATCTCATCAAAAACAAAATCCCTGCTTACCCTCAACTCACGTGTAGCAGGGTTATAACACCTGTATCCCTTTTTCTCAAGAGAATATCCAATAAACACACATTTGTTAGCTTTTGGATCTAGCTTAGTTCTCATCTCATCTGGCACATGCACATATGCAATGCATCCAAAGACTTTCAAATGAGACAAATCAGGTTTTCTGCCAGTAAACCTCTCCTCTGGAGTTACATCATGTATGGCTGTAGTTGGAGTCCTGTTCATGATGTAAACTGCTGTAGAAACAGCCTCAGTCCAATAGCTATGTGGCATATTCTTCTCTTCCATCAATTCTCGCGCAATCTCAGCAGTGTGCCTGTTTTTTCGCTCAACAACTCCATTTTGTTGCGGAGTGTATCTGCATGTAAACTGTCTCTGAATACCATTTTGTTGCTGAGTGTATCTACATGTAAACTGTCTCTGAATACCATTCTTCTTAAAAAATTCAGAGAACTCATTGGAGAAGTACTCTCCCCCTCCATCTGACCTTAGGCACTTTACATAACTCTGAAATTCTGAAAGTGAGTGAACACCTCACCCTTCTCCTTCATGAAGTATACCCACACTTTCCTTGTGTGGTCATCAATAAATGTCACATAATACCTGCATTCTCCCATAGACATGGTCTTTGTAGGACCCCATACATCTGAATGCACAATATCTAGTGCATTTCTGCTCACATTTCTGTTACGTGGAAATACATGCTTTGTTTGCTTTCCAAATTGGCATGCTTCACATATTCTCTGCATACCTTCAACTTTAAATTTTGGCAGCCCTGTCACAATTCCTTTAGTCTACATAGACTTCATTCTCTACACATTCACATGTCGAATTCTTTTATGCCAAATGTCTATGTTTGCAACAATTCCTGAACCATTTGCAAACATCGCAGCACTCACTTCAGGCATGTTTACATTCAATGTAAACATTCTGCCCACTCTATTGCCTTTTGCAACCAACCTGCACTTGTCTTTAAAGTCTTCAACATAACAACCATCAGGGTTAAACCGAACCTACAAACCCTACTCAATCATCTGACCAACTGAAACCAGATTCTTTGTTATGTTCGGAACATGAAGTACATCTGCAAGGTACTTCACTTTGCCATCCTGCACAGACAATGGCACATCTCCAACATGGGCAATTGGATGAGCAGTGTCATACCCTGTTTCCACAAAACTTGATCTTTCAAGGTTTTTCATCTCCTTGAACCACTCCCCATGACTTGTCATGTGGTTTGAAGCACCTGAATCAATGTACCATACATCATCTTTATGTGATGTTTCTACATTTTCAGACATGGCATTAACGACATGCTACATAACAAACAACCTTTCATTATCCTCATTATTTCTGCTCGAGGATGCATAGTTGTTTTGCTGCAATTTTCCATTTTGCATGTCAACCTGCTTCTTATAACAATTTGCCTGCACATGTCCAGGCTTACCATAATAAAAGCATCCATGTGTATCATTATACTACCTTTGCCAATTTCCACGACCTCTTTGACTCCCCCTGCCTCTGAATTAGCCTCTTCCACCTGCGTGTTGTTGTTGTTGCTGTTGTTGTTGTTGTTGTGAATTCTGGGACTGTTGTTGTTGCTGCTGCTGGCCATAATTCTGATTACCTATTTGGCAACCTCCTTGACCGCGTCCATGGCCTCCTCTACCTCGTCCTCTTCCTGAACTTGTGTAGAAGGCCTGTTGCTCTGAACTATTTTTGTTTTGTGAAGACTGTTGGTCTTCACCCAAGCTCTTCTCTTCTATAATCAACATAGACAATCAACATAGACACCAAATTTGTAAAATTGGGAATGTTTTCCGGAGTCTAAATAGATGTCTTGAATGCCTTGTATTGTGGCCCGAGACCACGTAGACAGACTTCCACCTTATCATCATCATCTACTGAAACAACAATAGATGCAAGGGATTCCACAATACCCTTTATCTTCAATGCATAGTCATTCACAGACATACTCTTTTTCTCCACAGTATGAAGTTCATTCTTCAACTGTATCTTGCGTGCCTTGGTATTTGTTTCATAGAGTTTTACCAAGGTGTCCCATGCCTCCTTGGGGGACTTGGCATCCTGTATGTGCCCAATCATGGTGTCCTGTATACTGATAGTAGAGAGCCAATACATAACTTTTCTGGCTCCTTGGTTCCAATCCGTCGGATTGATCTCCGGTATCTCTGGTGCCTCTTCATGCTCACCTTCTATATAGTCCCAGTAGCCCTTTTCCATCAGGAAATTTGTCAGCCTGAACCTCCAAGCATGGAAGTTGTTCTTATCAAGCTTCTTAGCAACAATCTGGTTTATGCCATCATTTGACATCTTGTTTTCACACAAATTTACCATCAGATTGATCTCCGGTATCTCCGGTGTCTCTTCATGCTCACCTTCTATATAGTCCAAGTAGCCCTTTCCCATCAAGAAATTTGTCACCCTGAACCTCCAAGCATGGAAGTTGTTCTTATCAAGCTTCTCAGCAACAATCTGGTTTATGCCATCATTTGACATCTTGCCAGACACACAAATTTACCAGAAATAGCACTCTGGTTTGTCCTGCATAAACTGCTGTATTTTCTACAGCAGTTTTGTAGTACACTTAAATGTCACAACCTCAATGTGCATACATACACCCAATGGCAAAACTGACCTCCTTGCAGCACACACAGTGTCTGCACAACCAATCTGTCTTCCTGCAGTTCTTAAACAGAGTTTTGCAGAGAATCGATGACTTACCTGCAGTGCTCGAAATCGCTTGCTTTTTGAAAAATGGAGGTCCTGACGTGCCCGAAACGCGATTTCGGCCCAAAAATGGAGGTCTTGACGCGCCCGAAACGTGATTTCGGCCCAAAAAAAAAACGGAGGTCCTAACGCAGCCAAAACGTGATTTCGGCCCAAAAAATGTTGTCCGATAGGACCATATAGTTGCCCTATAGTTTTACTCCCGCGAAGAAAGCTTCTCAATCAGAGATCATTTGCCGGTGCCTCCCGTAGAGCTCCCGACAAGGGTGTAGTCGCCAATGCAAATAGGGAAGAGTAGTTGAAGAGTAGTTGAAGCTCTACTTTATCTAGCGTACCATAACAGAATTGAGTTTCATTTTAGGGATCCATCAGTCCAACCTAACCCCATCCAGTCCCATGGGTTAGCCAACCGCCCAACTACTATAGTGATAGGATCCATTTAGGAATTTGGTTATGTTTTGTCTTGGGTACCACGGAAAAGAGTTCCCAAGCCCCCTAGCCGACGCTTCATGCAAACTTCAAGATAGTCACACCACTTACACACCCAATATGAAATTGCCTTTTTCAGAGATTCAATTGTCTTTAAAAAAATCTTTTAATGAAACCATAGTATCACTAATCATAATCCTCCAAAATATCCGGTTGAATTCTAATTTCCAATCATTCCTTCATCGGTGTACCTATGGCATCATTGGCAACCAGAACGCTTACCACCTGTCCACTCAGGGGCCTTTTCAATAGTTCCTAGCTCATAGTACCCGAAAATATATTCACTTATAAAAATCCAGATGGACTCTCATTGAAGATCAGTAAGATCAACCAACAGATCCATACAAAAGAGCCATGGACTCATCCGTTGAGGACCAACAAGGTCAATCAACCAAATCCATGCCCAGTTTCAGAAAACAACTCTAACTCCTTGTTCCATTTTCTTCCTCGACGCATGCGTGGGTATCTTCGGCGACCCAGAGCTCGAGCATCGTATGGTCAGCACACTCTAGGATCCTTCGCAGGTCACCTAGCGCTTCACTCATAGGCCGCTTCCTTGGTCCCTCATCCACCGTACCGGAAGCTTACCACATTTAAATCGAACCGAGGCTAGTCAAGGCCTCAGCCGATCTTGCTACGTGAGACGTCCTCATTGACTCTCCGTCAGCTGTTGCAACTTTATCACTTAGCTCTCCACGACCTCATTCACAAGACGGTCAGAATGCTTCCCTAGCATTCTTGACATAAAACAGCCATTTAAAAACAGGTCATTTTAATACAGTTTCTATAACAAACTCTTGTCTTTCCACATTGTTTCACATCAATCTACATTTCTTAATCCACGTCCAATCATATGTATTCCCATCGTCCTTCATCCATTCTTATCCAATCACATCATATTCCATCTCATCACATCTATCCACATTTATGCTTATCACATCTCATCCATTCGCATCTACCCATGTCCGCATCTCATCACATTACATTCATTCACATCTCATCCATTCATATCTACCTGGATCCACATCACATATCACATCCATTTCACATCACATCTCATCCATTCACATCTGTCCCCATTCACATCTATCCCTATTCACATCTATCCCCATTCACATCTATCCCTATTCACATCACATCCATTCACATCTATCCCTATTCACATCACATCCATTCATATCTATCCCTATTCACATCACATCCACTTCACATCACATCTCATCCATTCACATCTATCCCGATTCACATCACATCCATTTTACATCACATCTCCTTCATTCACATCTATCCCAATTCACATCATATCACATCACATCCATTTCACATCACATCTTATCCATTCACATCTATCTCGATTCACATCACATCACATCACATCCATTTCACATCACATCTCATCCATTCACATCTATCCCAATTCACATCACATTATATCACATCCATTTCACATCACATCTCATCCATTCACATCTATCCCGATTCACATCACATCACATCCATCACATCACATAAATCATATTCATTTATATCACATCCATTCACATCCATTCATATCCATCATACTCACTCTCATCACCATCCCATCACATACATTCTATCCACATTACATCACATCCACATCTATCCACATCATATCTCATTCATACACATCCCATCTCATTCATCCACATCCATCCAGTCATTCACATGCATGACTATTCACATCCATCCATTCATTCACATTCACACCTATCACTTCACATCTCATCACATTCACATCCACATCCCTTTACATCACATCACATCCACATCACATCCATTCACATCCACATCCCCTTTACATCACATCACATCTCATTCCACATCCGTATCCACATCCATTTACATTACATCACATCTTATTGCATCCACATCCACATCCATTTACATCACATCACATCTTATCACATCCACATCCACATCCATTTACATCACATCACATTCTATCACATCCACATCCACATCCACATCCATTTACATCACATCACATCCTATCACATCCACATCCACATCCATTTACATCACATCACATCCTTTCACATAACCTCACATCTCATTCTCATCTCATCACTCACATCCACATTCATTTACATCACATTCTTTCACATACACATCCACATCCATTTACTTTACATCTCATCCTTTCACATAACCTCACATCTCATTCTCATCTCATCATTCACATCCACATTCATTTACTTTACATCTCATCCTTTCACATAACCTCACATCTCATTCTCATCTCATCATTCACATTCACATTCATTTACATCACATTCTTTCACATACACACCCACATCCATTTACTTTATATCTCATCCTTTCACATAACCTCACATCTCATTCTCATCTCATCATTCACATCCACATCCATTTACTTCACATCTCATCCACTTTCATTTACATCACACCACATACTATCACATCCCATTCACATCTTATCACATCCATTCACATCCCATTCACATCTTATCACATCCATTCACATCCTATCACATCTCATTCCCATTTAGTAGCTTTTTCTACTTCAATACCGAGACGATGGGACTTTTTTTAAATTTCTGCCAATTGCTTGGCCTAGGTAAAGGTTCTTTTTCTCGAGATGGCTATTTTCATATTTTCTCAAATTCTTCAAGTGAAATATGTTCAATATTCTTCTTTTGAATAAAAGAATTCATGGGATTTACAAAAATCAATTCTACCCATATTTTCCAATAATGCTCAAAATTTCACTTTTGATAAATATTCATAAATTAAATTATACTAAAAATTTCTCTTTTTTCCATTTAATTTCTTGGATCTCAAATATTATGGGAATTCCTCTTTTTACATTTAATTGATTGAATTCTAAATGTCATGGGAATTCCTCTTTTATCAATCAAATAAATTTATCTAAAATTCCTCTTTTCTTTAATAAAAATATCCATTAATTCAATATACTAAGAATTTCACTTTTTCCATTTAAATGATTGAATTCCAAATGTCATGGGAATTCCTCTTTTATCATTTAAATAAAATTACCATAATTTTCTCTTTTCTTAATTATTTAATTTGAAACCAACCAAATCAGCACCACACTGGAATAGCTGATGCCATAATCTGAAGTACCTCGAAAATAATGAAGAACTCTCAATGCTGCTTGCCAATGAGACCTTCGAGTGGCTAATGAAAACTAGCTGAGAACACTCATAGCATAGGAGATATCTAGACGGGTGTTGGCTAGGTAAAGCAATGAGCTAACAATTTGCTGGTATTCTGTGGAATCTACCCAAGGGTGTATTATCCTCCTTGGATAACTTGGCATTGTGATCCATGGAACAAGAGAGATGTACAATCTGACAATCCATAAAATGAGAGCGACTTCTTCACATACCTCTGTTGAGAAATGAAGATACAACCATGTTTCTTCCAAACCCCCAGCCTAAGAAAATAATGAAGAAGCCCAAGATTAGTCATCTCAAATGTCTCTGAATGCTTGGACTAAACTTGTGTGACCAACTCAGTATCTGAGCCAGAAAGGATGAGGTCATCAACATATAAAACAATGACACAAATATCCCACCAAAAAGAAGTGCATAGAGATTGATGTCATCATATACCCTCTCAAATCCAAGAGATAACAAGAAGGCATCAATCTTTTGATACCCGACACGAGGTTCTTGTTTGAGACTATAAAGAGCCTTCTGCAGAAGATACACATGGGTGTCCTGTCCCTGAATAAAAAAACCAGGAGGTTGCTCAACATAAACTTCCTCCTGTAAATCCTTTAAAAAAGTGGATTTGACATCCATCTGGAACATGGGCCATCTAAAGTGTGCAGCTAGAGCCAAAATAATCTTGATGGCGGTATACTTGGTTGTAGGACAAAATGTCTCATCAACGTATTCACCTACCTCGTTAAAGTATTCACCTGCCTTCTAAGCATATCCACGGGCTTTGTACTTATCCAAAGTACCATCTGCATGAAACTTGACTTTGAAAATCCATTTCACACCAATCACACGATGATGTAATTGCTGTGGCACCAAAGACCAAGTGTGATTCTTCTCAATAGAGGACACCTCTGCTTCCATGGCTTGCTACCACTGCGGTTGTGAAAGAGCCTCCCCTAGAATCTTAGGCTCATCGATCTCATGGGAGAGAACTCATGAGATCATAATTCACTATGTGACGGTGAGGTCCACGGGTGGTGGTAGGGATCTGGTTATGGAGCTGTGAATCAGTGAGAATAATATCTCCAAAGAGTTGCTGAACCCATCGAGGTAGGCCAACCTTCCTCTTAAAATGTGAAGAAGAAGAAGATCCAGTTGTATTAGATGACTCATCGATGCTGTTGGGAAAGGTTATGAAGTAAGCATTGGTGGGGGTAATCCTAAAGTCAGAATTGCTATTACACACTCAGTAATGAGTACCAACAACAGACAGTCTCTTAAGCGACTGGTTTACAGAAAATCAGTGCATTTCATGGTGATTGTGTCATTTACCTAGTGCATTACCAGACAACATTCGTTGCTCAGTTCACAGCATCAGCTTCCATCAATTCCATCTTCTCGAATCCGGCCTGGTTTATGCCCATTATGTAGGTTTAGAGCTGCCGACTGCAGCAGTACAGAGAGCTCGTTTGTGAGCTTAATCGAAGTGGATTAAGAGCTTGTTTCACTCCATTAGTAAGCCTACCTAATGGCGATTTTCCTGCTGTACATTTGGTGCAAAATCTCGGTGGAATCTACGAGCCGCTGATTTACAGAATTTCCTCCTCATTTTCTAGCGTAAAAAAGTCCACGTGTCATTTTATAAAGGTTCTTTCAACCTTAGTGGTTTGATGTCCTTGTTATTGCCTTTATTCTTTAATAATTCTTGCAACCCTTGTTTGGGTTGTAAAGGTTCTTCAAATACTGGAGTCTTTTTGTGATATTGAGAGCTCTAGTGTGAGCACACATCATACATCATATACATTCCATGTGTGAGGGATGGGAACACATACTCCTTGGTGGTTCTTACTTTGTGAAAGACATGGTGACCTCATCTTTTCCATGTGTAAGATGGAAGAAACATGGTCATCTTCTCATCTACTTTGTGTGTATCTTGGTGACTCTAGACACTTCTTGTGTGAGAAGACGGTGGTTTTATCATCAGCATGTGAACTCCTTAAACAAACCTTTGTAATGTCCTCATGTTATAAAGGACTTGGATCAACCCTTGTGCTAATGCATGTGATAATCTCCCTATGTGAGTTGGAGGTCACTTGCATACTTTGTGAGTTCTACTTCATGGTCATTTCTATGTTACCTTTGTGGTACATTCACTATGTGAGCACAAGTATTGTGCACATCTCTTTTGATAAGATCCTTGGTGATACTACTTTATGGTCTCTATGTGAGATCAGAATCCTTTGTGGTGGTGCACTTCATCGACTTCTTGATGGAGATTAAATCTTGGTGGTGGTTCCATTCCTATGTGCTAGATGGGGCTTCATTCATGATGACTAACTTGGTGGTGTCTACATCGACTTGGTGACTTCTTTGTGGCTTCTTTGTGATGGTTTTCTCTTGAAGATGGCATGGGTGGCAACATGCTTCTATTCAAGACCTTTGTGGACTTCATCAACGAAGCATGAGTGACAGCATGCTACATTTATCGGTGACATTACATTTGTATGACATTTTATAGCCCCTGGGGCATTTTTATCTTAGTGATATCTTAGTGAATTGTGTTTTCCTTAGTGGTAGATCTGATCCAAGCACACCCTATGTGGTATGGATGCTTGATCAAGAGAGGGTGTTGAGATTTGTGTGATCTAGCATCCATTAGCTTTAGTCCTTAGTGGATAAGTATTGTGTGCACCTTAGGAATAGACATCCTAAGGTCATTTGGTCTCTTATTACCATGGTTAAGAGGTGTAGGCATGGTAGGTGGTTCCCTTGATGTAGGAGTCGCTTTATGGTGAGACTGGTGAGATAATTAGGGGATGGTGGAGCTAATCTAGGAAGCTATCACGTTTTTTCCTTTGTTCTCTATATAAACCAGGTCCTACACTCCTTGGATGTGTAGAGAAAAGCTCTCGTAAGTGTTTTGTGCAAGCTACCATATGTCGGTAATATAACTTAGTGGATCCTTTGTGGGCAGCATGAGCTTATCTCCTCATTACATTAAGGTAATATCTGTGGTATTCATGTTTATCATTTAATTCATGGTATTTTCATATGTTACCCCATCACATGTTAAGTGCATCTAGCATTGCTTATGTGCATTGATGAGTTTGGTTATGTATCATTATCTTTGTGATTAACCATTCTTGCATTCCACTCTCATCCCTATTTCTTAATAGAGAAGGAGAGAGGGTGGGAAAAGAGAAAGAGAGAAAGAAAATCTCTTGGGAACCTTGTCCCCTCAGCACCTAGAAGAGAGCTCCTCCAATAGCAAAACGATAGCAGTCCAATAGTACAGACGTAGAAAAAATGCAACAATGATGAAGCCTCTTCTCCAGTCAAAAAAACACAGCAATTCCTTACATGTAGATCAGCGTTTGGCTCTGATACCATGCCTTATTTCATGGCTGATTCATGGCAGTCTTTCCATGCCTAGGTGCTACTCACTAAGATGAGTGGGACATCTGTGTACTCCATGCTAATGAGTGAAATCCCGTATGTCCCTTAATTGTAGTTAAGTGTAAAGTTTGGAATGAAAATTCAAGGAACATAATGCACTGGATTTTTATTAGCAATAGTGACATATATACAAGATGCTAAGACTCCATACAAATCTTGGGATAAGCTCGCGAGAATTAATGAGACAAGTAGTAAAGAAAGGAAGAAGTAGCTAAAAAGGGGGCTATATAACTTTGAGAAGAAGTCTACGGGTATCACCAATGTTAAGGGAATTATAGATGCATTAGCTTCTATTGGTGCCCTATGAATGATGAATGACATTATGTCTACCACTATGGATGGCCTTGGGAAAGAATATACTCAAAGACATATATCTCACTTAGGAAAAAATATACTCAAAGACATTATGTCTACCACTATGGATGGCCTTGGGAAAGAATATACTCAAAGACATATATCTCACTTAGGAAAAATTTCCTATTTTTTTAAGAGTTCATACCGCTACTTGTTTGCAAGGAGATTAGACTTGGTGGTGGTGGTGGCACACCATGTAAATTAGCGAGTAGGTCTTCTACTCACTAAGGGGTGGATAAAGATGTTAAGGGTCTTGTACATGGAGATTTGTATTGTCCAAATAAACCAATAAAATAGTTTTAGACCAATTACTATGAGAAAAAATATTGAACTTTTCACAAGAATAGACCAAAATCAAGATAAGACACAACATTGGATGCAATCTTCCCCCCTCTCCTGATATGTGTGGCGCATCCTCCCACACGTAGTATTTAAATAATATTAACCAAAATACCCCTTGAAGCCATTAACAGAATGCTTTTCCAAGATTAGAATTTTCTTTTTACAAAAGTAATCTTTATAAGTCTAAGGTATCAACAGTAATAAATCGTTTTCTTAATAACTATGTACAATGGGCTTAATTCCAAAATGGTACACACATGTATACTAAGCCAAACATAATTCAATCGCCTAGGCAAGATCTCGTCCAGTGCTACATTGTCATCCTTGTACCATATCCTATACTCATAAAATACACAATGTTAGATCGCAATTAAATTGGAATCACTCAAAAAATGACAGTAACATGTGGTAGCAATTAATTGAACTCACTCATAAAACCAATTACTATCATGTGAATACGGAGTCGTTTGGACTCATTCAACAAATCAACTCTCACGTATACAATACAAGCACAAACACAACCACCTAAACCTACACGAGCATGCATTCAACATCAAGTATTAAATAGAATCAGCTACGATATTGAGCTAAATTTAATGACTCACTAGGCATCCCCAATGCATCATATAGAGAGAGAGTACGCATCACATGTAACATTCCCTTTTTCTTGGATTGACCTCAGTTCACGTGTCCACTAATATGAGTAGATAAAATTTGAATATTAACAAAAAAACCGTTCGAGCATCCACATGATATCTTCAAATTAGATGGTAAAAGATATTAGTGAATATCTAATTGATCTTGGTGAAATTAAGTGATGACAACTATGGTTAAGTGTCGAGTTGATCTATTTGAATGTCATTGTTACTGTCAAATTATTTAACATTTTTACGGTCCCATACCATTATGACATTAAAGTAAAACACAATAACAAGGTTTAATACTCACAAAGTTTCTGTCAATGTGAGAGGATAATAAGTAGCATAAACTCACCAATGGCCAACCATGTGAGACATGTGCATCATCGTCTAATCACATACTCACACTTTAAAGTTCTGGTGTCTCATATCTTGATAGTAAACATTGTTCCAAGATATATATTCTTTTGCATCTAGAAGTAGAAGATACACACCAAACATCAAACTACCATGACTATTTAAGTTTGTGTTTTTCTCAAGTCTCTAAGCTAGGTTTTTCACCACTTAGGAAATAATGATATTTAAACATATACCTTTTTGAGCTATGGTTATTCCTAAGTTTATACTTGGGAGGGATATTCAGGTGTAAGTAATTCGTGAAGTTTTTAAAATGTTTATAGCTATTATTGTTTATGGTTTCTATGGTCTCTTCTTCCTACTTTGATAAAATTTAATCATGTAGCTAAGATCAATATTATAGAGAGGAGCAAGCAACAAAAGTGGTGGCGAATGGAAAAGTCACTAACAAAAAATAGGAAGAAACATGTTTTGGTAGAGGTACAGGGTCATATGACCCTAGAGAGGTAGGGAAACTCTAGAGGTAGAGGATCATGGCATGGTCAACAAAAAGTCTAAGGAACTTGGATGCTTCTATTAAGGGAAGCAAGGGCTATATGAAAATGATTGTTGGAAGAAGGAGGAAGATATGAAGAATGGTAAATTGCAGGGCAACTGTGCATCTACTAGTGGGAAAGAGGACCAATAGGAACACACTTATTTGCTATGAATCATACTAGGGGATTAACCACATGACAGATGCATGTTATGATGATGTATGGTATACAAATTCAGGTTTATCAAATCATATAACAAGTCATGGTGAGTGGTGCCAGAATTTGAGTCATATGTTTACTTATGGGTATGTATCTACACATGTGATGATACAACACATGGTGTTACCCATATGGGTAAGATTCCCTTGAAGTTGAACGATGGGAGGAGAATAAAGCGTCTTAGTGATGTATTGCATGTTGCCACCATAACAAAGAACTTAGTATCAACAACAGATAGTGGATCAAGGATTGCAGGTTTGATTTAATCAAGATGGGTGTTTTATTGAAGACTTTGAAGACAAATGTAAGTTAATTCACCAAAAGAAAGAGGATTGGTTTACTTTTGTTTACCTAAGGAAAAGAAAACCATCTTACTATATGTAACTTCACCTCTCAACTTCCACGTGGTGAGATTTTTAGCTCGCTTGGGCCTCCTTACCTCCTTCACTTCGTCTACTACCACGTGGCGACCTAGCCCACCTTACCTCCTTCACGTCGTCAAAGGTTCCACCTTACCTCTTAAACTTAAACTCCACGAGCGGCCTTTCCATGCAGAGTCACAAAGTGCCATAGCCGCCTCCTGCATGAGCCACCCTTTGTGAATGTGGCTTGGAGAATTACAAATGCATTTCAGAGCCGCGCTTGTGCTCCCTCTCTCTTGATTCGAAGTGGTGGTTCAACATTCTCCCTCTGTTGTAGGTGAGCCCTCTCTCTCTCTCTCTCTCTCTCTCTCTCTCTCTCTCTCTCTCTCTCTCTCTCTCTCTCTCTCTCTCTCTCTCTCTCTCTATAATTCTCATGTCTTCTGTGTTTGTGCAGGCTTTCTGTGTGATAACGCGGTCTCCGACACTTGCAAGCACAATCGTCCTCTTCCTCTGTCATCAACGGGATTTTGCCCCTCGTGGCCTTTGAAGTATCACCAACAATGAGAGTTCGTCCCCTCACGGTCCCCGAAGTAAGCATGCAGTGTGTCCTTTCCTAATTAGTTTTAAAGGCAACATGTGTGTATGTTTGAGAGAGAGAAATAATCTCTCCTAATTGGTTTTAAAGGAAACATGTATGTGTGTGTGTGTGTGTGTGTGTGTGTGTGTGTGTTTGAGAGAGAGAATCTCTCCTAATTGACTTCTAACAGTAAGAAGAAAAGAAAAGAAAAGAAAAAAAGGGCACTATCGATGCCCTCTCTCGCTCTCTCTCTCTCTCTCTCTCTATATATATATATATATATATATATATATATATATATATATATATATCACATAGATCACACACGGATGCACATGCACAATCACGTACTAATTTGAAAAAAAAAAACACACACACTCGTGTAGATACATGTAGCACATAGATCACACACGGATGCACATGCACAATCACATGCTAATTTGGAAAAAAAAGGACAAAATGTTACCATATAGAAATTTGTGGCATGACTCTATTTTTTACTTATTAGCCCATGAGTATCAACATGGGCTAATAATTTAAAAAACGGGAAAATGTTACCATATAGCAATTTGTGGCATGACTATTTTTTAATTATTAGTCGATGAGTAGCAACATGCTAGCATGTCAAGATAAGGAGGGTGATTGATTCTTTGAGGGAAGATACAATTAACATTTGCATGTTTCTTGCCTTTGAATGAGTGT
Organism: Cibotium barometz; assembly: GCF_041138505.1. Classification (NCBI taxonomy): domain Eukaryota; kingdom Viridiplantae; phylum Streptophyta; class Polypodiopsida; order Cyatheales; family Cibotiaceae; genus Cibotium; species Cibotium barometz. Next base: position 51,056,598 of record NC_141051.1, on the reverse strand, counting down.
GGAGCAAATTTGCAAGAGTTTGAAGAAGGTTTGAAGATAGTATATTGTAAAGTATGCTTCAAAAGGTTATAAGGGGTTGTGATTTGAATCACATGTATATTTTACATTTGTATGTGCAATAACTTCGGCATGGAAAGGAGTATATATACAATGGGTTTATAAGAATCTAGCAAAGGCAAAATATGGTCACGCACACACGCACACAAACACACACACACACACACACATGTAGATAAATGTAACACAGAGATCACACATGGATGCACATGCACAATCACATCTCTCTCTCTCTCTCTCTCTCACAGAGCCAACCAAACATATCGCCATAAGTGAACCTCTTTATCTATGCATCACATATTAACTACAAATACACAAATAGATAGATAGAGAAAGAGCAACAATAAAACTAACCTCAAGTTGAAAAGAGAATAATATTCCAAACCACCAACTTTGCTGGCTATCAACATTGTGCTTGGCCTCTACACAATCACACACAAACCAAAATAACCTTGTGCATGGCCTCCGAAAAGATGCAGGGGAGAAGAGAGCTTGAGCTCTTGCAAGCACGCGCACACACACACACACACACACACACACACACACAAACCCTAGAAGAGAGCACACAAGGTGAGAGGTTGAAAATTCTTCTTCTTCTTAACACAACAAAAGAGGTCTACAAAGAAGATAAAGTGACTAACACACATAATAGAGTATATACAAACGGTCCATAATATGAACACACTAAGAGGAGTGAGTAGATGTGGACTAGTCAGTATAGTCTAGCTGTAGAATCTCTGGCGAAGATATGTCGATGCTAGCTTCTAAACCCGTCAGTGATATAAATGTCGAACGGTCATGCAGGCACCTCGTGAGTGTCAGCTCATGTTGAGCTTGACATCTCAACACTCCCCCTCAAGCTCAACTCCAGCTCATAAACTCCAAGCATATAGCAAAATCTGCGGAGCTTCTCAGCTCCCAAGGCCTTTGTAAAGATGTCTGCAACCTGATCCTGTGTGCTGACATAGGCCACGTCAATATCGCCTGCCAAGACTCTCTCCCTAATGAAGTGGTAATGCACCTTAATGTCTTTCATCTCGTGTATAGAAAATTGGGTTCTTGGCCAATTGTATACTACTAAGATTGTCACAATATATGACAACCTTTCTCTCCCCACATGCAATCCCAAATGAGCAAAGTAACTTGCGTAACCAAGCTACCTCATATGCTGCCAATGTAGCTCCTCTTTGTACTCAACAAGGCAACTGTGGGCTGCTTCTTGCTTCTCCATGTCACAGCATCACTCCCCAATGAAAATATAAATCCACTCGTAGATCTCCTGTCTGAAATGCTGCCTGCCCAATATGCATTTGTGTACCCATATAGCTCTAATGGTACACCTACTGCATAAAACAATGTATAATCAACAATGGCCCTCAAGTATCAAAGTGTGCATTGCACACTATCAAGATGTGGTTTGCACGGAACCTGCATAAACTGGCTCTCTAAGATAACAGTGTATCTCAAATCTGGCTTGCTAATCGTGACATAGATCAGACTCCCCACAATCTTCCTGTACATAGTGGGATCCTCCAACACATAACCTGCATCCGCACTAAGCTTGCCATTTTGATCTAATGGCACCAAGATTGGCTTACAATCAGCCATCCCATACCTGGACAACATGTCCAATGCATATTGTCTCTGTGAGACAGCCAAATACCCTCAGGTGTGTGAATGACCTTAATTCCCCAAAAAAATAGTGCATATCTCCCAAATCCTTCATCTCAAACTTCCTTTTGAGAAGACTTTTCACATGCTCAATCTCTTCCAAGTTGTCACCCCCAATAATAAGATCATCTACATATATGGTGATGATCACACTCTTGCGCACATACAAAGAGTGATCTGCATCTGCCATATGAAAACCAATAGTGACAAGATACTCAACAACCTTGCCATGCCATGCTCGTGGAGCTTGCTTCAGCCCATACAAGGCCTTAGCAAGCTTACATACATACTCTGGGTGACCTGTATCCTCAAAACTTGGTTGGCTGATCCATATACACCTCTTCTTGTAAGTCACCATGCAAGAACACATTTTTTACATCCATCTAATGTAAAAACTTGCCTTTAGCTGCAGCCACCGCAATCACAACTCTCATACTTGCCATCTTGGCAACTGGGATAAATGTCTCCTTATAATCAATCCCATGTGTCTGTGCATATCCTTTGGCTACCAATCTAGCCTTGTACCTTCTTATGCTACCATCACTGTTATGTTTCACCTTATACACGCAATTGTTTTCTTGCCGGCAATGGCACCAAATCCCAAGTCTTATTTCCATACAATGCATCCATCTCCTCATCCATATCTTTCTCCCAACACACATTTCCAATAGCCTCATCAAAACATGTGGGTTCTACAACCTACACAACTTTTGCCATATATACATAGTGATGTGCCACATAACCATCATAAGTCAATCTCTACATAGGATTTTTGACTCTTCCATATCTTCGTAACTTTACATTCATGGCTTCCATAGCCTTCTTCACATTAGGTGTCCTCATTGCTGGAATCCCAAGCCCCTTATCAAGGCTCATCTCTGAGCCACTAAAATCTCCAGAAATATCAGGCATACCAAGGGGCTCAACCACTTTCTCTTTGCTTTATGTGATGTACCAACTATATTTTCAGGACTGGTATTATGACGTAGCCTACCACTCCATGGTCTATCAACATCACCACTGGATGAGGACTCTCCTGGTCCACTCAATGACTGTGATTGCTGACCTGCATTCTGTACAACCACGATTCCACTTACATCAGCCCCAACAACATCCTTTTCAACAGCATAGTAGCTACTCATCTCATCAAATACAACATCCATGCTTACCCTCAATTCACGTGTAGGAGGACTATAACATCTATATCCCTTTTGCTCAAGGGAATACCCAATAAACACACATTTTTTTGCTTTTGGATCCAGCTTGGTATGTAACTCATCTGGCACATGTACATATGTAATACATCCAAAAACTTTCAAGTGAGACAAAATTAGGATTCTTGCCACAGTAAACTCCTCTAGGGTTACATCATGTATGGCTGCAGTAGAAGTCCTATTCATAATATAAATTGTTGTAGACACAGCCTTAGCCCAATAGATATGCGGCATATTCTTCTCACCCACCCATCAATACTCGTGCTATCTCTGCAATGTGCCTGTTGTTTCACTCAAGAACTCCATTTTGCTTACGGAGTGTATCTACTTGTAAATTGTCTCTTAATGCCATTCTTTTGTAAGAATTCAGAGAACTCATTGGAGAAGTATTCTCCCCCTCCATCTGACCTAGGCACTTCACATGCTTTCCTGTCTATTTTTCAGCCAAAACTTTGAAATTCTGAAAATGAGTGAACACTTCACTCTTCTCCTTCATCAAGTACACCCACACTTTCCTTGTGTGGTCATCAATAAATGTTACGTGAGGCCACCCAGAGACATAGTCTTTGTAGGACCCCATACATCTAAATGTACAACATCTAGCACATTCCTGCTCACATTTCTATCATGTGGAAACACATGTTTTGTTTGCTTTCCAAATTGACATGCTTCACAAACTTTCTGCATACCTTCAACTTTAAACTTAGGCAGCCTATCACAATTTGTTTAGTTTGCATAGACTTCATTCTTTACACATTGACATGCCCAATTCTCTTATGCCAAATGTATGTATGTGCAACAACTCCTGAACCATTTGCAAACATTGCAGCACTCACTTCAGGCATATTTACATTCAATGTAAACATTCTGCCCACTCTATTGCCTTTTGCAACCAACCTGCACTTATCTTTAAAGTCTTTTACATAATAGAGCCATCATGGTTAAACCGAACCTGCAAACCCTGCTCAATCATCTAGCCAATAGAAACTAGATTCTTTGCAATGTTCGGAATATGAAGTACATCTGCAAGGTACTTCACTTTACCATCCTACATAGACAACGGCACATCTCTAACATGGGCAATTAGATGAGCAGTGTCATCTCCTGTTTCAACAAAACCTGGTCTTTCAAGACTCTTCATTTCCTTGAACCACTCACTATGACTTGTCTTGTGGTTCGAAGCACTTGAATCAACATACCATGCATCATCCTTACATGCTGCTATATCATTTCCAGACATAGCATTAACCACATGTTGCATAACAAACAACCTCTCATTATCCTCATTATTTCTGCTAGAGAATGCATAGTTGTTTTGCTACACATTCCATTTCGCATGTCACTCTGCTTCTTATAGTTAGCAATCTTCCTGCACATGCCCAGGCTTACCATAGTAAAAACACCATCATTTATCATTATGTTGCCTTTTCCAATTACCACGACCTCGTTGACTCTGGCCTTTTCCACCTGTATGTTGTTGTTGTGAATCTTGGGACTGTTGCTCTGCTATTGACCATAATTTTGATTACCTGTTCGGCCACCACCTTGGCCACGTCCACGACCTCTACCTCGTCCTGTACTTGTACTTGTGTAGAAGGCCTGCTTCTCTAAACTGTTTATGTTTTGTGAAGACTGTTGATCTTCACCCAAGTTCTTCTCTTCAATGATCATCATTGACACCAAATCTGTGAAGTTAGAAATTTCTCCCGAGTCTGAATAGACATATTAAACGCCTTGTATTGTGGCCCAAGACCATGCAGACACACTTCCACCTTATCATCATCATCCACAGAATCACCAATTGATGCAAGGGATTCCATAATGCCCTTGATCTTCAAAGCATAATCATTCATGGATATATTCTTCTTCTCCACAGTATGAAGCTCATTCTTCAACTAAATTTTTCGTGCCTTGGTGTTAGTTTCATACAGCTTCACCAAGGTGTCCCAAGCCTCCTTAGGTGACTTGGCATCCTATATATGCCCAATCATAGTGTCCTGTATGCTGATAGAAATCCAATACTACATGACTTTCCTTGCTTTTTGATTCCAATACTTGAACTCTTTTATATCTGCAGTTGGATGAATCTCCCCGGTATCTCTGATACCTCCTCATGTTCACCTTCAATGTAGTCCCAGCAACCTTTTCCCACCAATAGGAAATCGGTCAATCTAAACCTCCAAGCATGGAAGTTGTTCTTGTCAAGCTTCTCTGCAACAATCTGGTTTATTCCATCATTTGACATCTTTTCTGCAGCACAGATTTACTAGCAACAACACTCTTGCTTGACCTGCACAAACTGTTGTATTCTCTGCAGCGGTACTATACTGCACCCAAATTGTCACAACTAGTGACCTTAATTTGCATACATACACCCAATGTGGCAGCTTTGAGACCTTTTTACAGCACACACAGTGTCTGCAAGCACAACCAATCGCCCTTCATGTAGTTTCAAAAATAGAGTTCTACAGAGAATTGAAACTTACTTGTAAACTAAAAAACGAAGGTCCAGACATGCCTGAAACATATTTTTAGCTCGAAAAGCTTTGTCTAATTTAGTTGCCCTCTGTAGTTTTCCTCCCCCGCGAAGAAACCTCCTCAATTGAAGCTTGTTTGTTGATGCCTCTCAAAGAGCTCCCATAAGAGTGTAGCAGCCAACACAAAGGGGGAAGAGTAGATGAACCTCTTACTCTTGTACCACTTCCTGTGCTTCTCTTGCTTGCTGCTCAGGCGCCTTAGCATGAACCAGGCTCTGATACTATTAAAAGATGCAGGGGAGAAGAGAGGAGAGCTTGAGCTCTGGCAAACACACACACACACACACACACACACACACATACACACACAAACCGTAGAAGAGAGCACACAAGGTGAGAGGCTGAAAATTCTTCTTCTTCTTCACACAACAAAAGAGGTCTACAAAGAAGATAAAATGACTAACACACATAATAGAGTACATACAAGCGGTCCATAATGTGAACATACTAAGAGGAGTGAGTAGATGTGGACTAGTCGGTGTAGTCCAACTATAGAATCTTTGGCATGAAGATATGTTGGTGCCAACTACCAAACCCGCCAGTGATATAAATGTCGAATCGTCATGCAAGCGCCTCATGAGTGTCAGCTCATGTTGAGCTTAACATCTCAAACAGCCTCTATACAATCACACACACAAACCAAAGCAACAAAATACTTATGGTCTCTCTCTTTCTCTCCCTCTCTCTATATTTCTGTCTCACGTTGTCCCTACTACGTTTCACACCAAACACACACAAAAGGTAAGAGAAACTATTTGTGTGCTACATGAGAGAGAGAGAGAGAGGGAGAATATGTGTGTATAATAGCTATCTAGAGAGTTACAAGGAAACAAACCATAAGGGGGAGAACATGTGTGTGTATGTGTGTATAATAGAGAGAGAGAGAGAGGTTTTCTATTATAAATTTCTCCAATAATTACATCATGTTTTCTACTGTGCAGATATTGTGTATCGTCAGTTTGAAGTTAAGAATGCTTGTAAAATAAAAATAAGCAAATTAGTATTTTCTTTTTTGTTTTTCAAAGGAGGTTGAAGATGGTTAGGAGCTGTATATACCTAAGTTTAAACCAAGTTCGTCGAGGCTTTAAATTTTGGATGCAACATGCGTATCTCGCCGTAATTGTTCACGGAACAAGAGCTTGCATTTGAAAAAAAATGATGCTAATTTAAAGAATTACTTTAATGTAGATGAAATTGAAACGTTTGAAAGGGTTGAAGATGAGGAGCATAAAGAATTCTATGATGGAATCAACTTAGATTCGGGTAATAGAACAACTCCTACTGCTATGATCCACTTAGATTCGGGTAACATAGCAACTCCTACAGCTATGATCCTTCAAGAACCTACATCAAAATGTTCAGGCACATAGAGATATGGTAGGAGACCCTGTTTCTTTTTATTTAAATAAGCTACTTATAGATGAGATTGGTTATATTGATAATTTTCAACCTATTTCATATACGGTCAGGTGATGTGAAAGGTATTAAATCTGAATGTCATTCTATAAGGTGTGTTTTCATTTCCTCACAATGTTAAGAACCCAACAACCATGGTGTTATGTTATGGAGATTGTACTCTTCACTCTTTATGTTATGGAGATTGTACTCTTCACTCTTTAGGGGCCCTTGCTTATAAGTGTCATTTTTATGCTACACTAATTTGGAAATGTGAGGCGTCAAGAAAGCTTCAACAATATGTGGGCAAACACTGTTGTGCAAGTGGGAATATCTCTTTACTGCCTTTGGAAAATCCTCCTCCTACATTGGTTGCCTACATTGGTTGATCTGTTACTTAGTGATGCTCTTATAACAATGCCTTAGCATTTGTAAGGTTCCCCCCTTCCAAAATAGGGGGAACACTTAAGATAGTCTACTAAGTCTTGGCTCGGAGAAAATTTTCTACTCGATCGTCGACACCTTGACCATGTAAAGATTCAAGGATACGATTTGTAGGTAAGACCTAATCCTATCCCACAAGGGGAGCGAGGACTTCTAAAAGTCAAATTACCCATAGGGTAATTGATCATAATTTGGACAACTACTACTAATCTTGATTCTTCCTAGAGATAACGCTTTTTTTCTCATCCATACAAGGCACAGCCTGTTAAAACCCTAAGATCTCTCTAGATAATTGTTATGCACATAAACATGCATAAATTAGGCATAAACTCATCCACCCGACCACCCCCGAGCCCAAGGGATGCACACATGAAATATAATGAAATACATCATACCTTTACCTTGATGTCCCATACCATCAAGATACCATCAAGAGGTATAACTCCAATCCAATAGCATGTAGCTATAGTGTGAAATGGTAGGTGAGTAGATATGATCCTCTACACAAGAGACCATAGCCTAAGCCTCCAAGCCTCAAGCCTCCTTAAGTGTGCCCCATGCCCCTATTATATAGGAGGGCCCTCAAGTGACTCTTGACTCTCCATCTCCCATGTGTGACCCTTGGATGCCTAACCCTAACCTTAACCCTTAAGGTTAGTCCTAACCCATGCTCCACTAGAGCTTGTTACCATGCTCCCATGCTCACAAGCCTAATGTCAATTAGCCTCCTAGTATATGCACACATAATGTGCATATAACACAGCCGTTGGCCTAGTCTCCTAGAATAGAGTTGCTCGAGAACCTATTTATCTAGCGTAGGACTCACTTAATTTGTTGGAAAGCTACCCGACTAATCGAGTTCACACGTCCGTATGATGGTGCCGTCAGGGCATCCCATCCTCCCACTTTTCACCCTACTCACGCGTCAATTTGTTTTCTAATTAATCCTACCACACTGTTTGACATAAATAAACATGTTCCTTAATTAAGGCCCTTTTCACAAGGTTTGTTAAAACAACCCTTTGTCACAGTACACAAAAGACAAGATTTATAAAAAAAAGTTTATACATGAATCAATTCCATACAAGCCAAACCGGCTCTCTTATTCTTTTCCTTTATACTGCCATCGATGATCTAGAATTCGGCCTTCCAGCCTCTACATGCTAAGCAAAAACCTACGGGACCATACACCTCGTCTCAGCCCTGGCGAGGACTCAAGTCGACCTGTGGCCCTCTCAGGCTCCGTCGCTCGATCCTCCCATCCCTCAGAGGGATATCTACGCACTAGGGTGGGCTTATTCACCCTGCTAGCCTGGGTCCTCAGAACTAGACATCATCACAATCATTCGCCTCAATCGATGAACCTCATTCTCCCAATGGTATGAGGGATACCATGGGCCGACTCCGGGCCTTACTAACGTCTCCGCCATCAGACTACACAAGCACAAGAACAGGGCAGCATCAAGGTAGGGAGAAATTGTACCTGTACCTTAATTTAACCAAGATAACAATCCATTTACTCAACTAAACTATAGGACTAGAATCCATGTTACCTTTTCAAGAAAACAATCCTTTCCACAAATATTTTAGCATTTCAACTTGAGATTGCGTAAGACATTCTATTAAGGCATATGCTGTTGTTTAAAAGAATACAAACTTTAACTAGTAAATCAATCAAATAGATCACTATTAACAATTAATAGAGAAGCCGAGGCCATACCTCAACCCCTAAGGATGATATATAATTGAAAAATAATATATATATATATATATATATATATCTTATAGAAATTTATCGTTTATCGTTGTCTTTGCTCGTTAATAAGAGTTTCAGAACTTGATATATGAGAATAGAGAGTCTTCTAATACCTTCTCTTACGATTGAAATCATCTGATCATCCCCAAGCTTTATCTCCTCTTACTCGTACTCTGACTTTTCTCTCTTTCGAAGGTCTATGGCAAAGTAGCCTTCTCTTGCAGGGCTACGACATACTATTCTTTCTTTAAAAGAAAAGCTATGAAGTAGTAGTCTCTTACTCATAAAGATCATAGCAATCTAGATTTCTTTTCCAAGAGATTAGATAAGAATGAAGGGATATATGCATCTCAAGGTCTAGAATCACCTTGTAGCTACTAACTGCATTCTTACAGTTTCTCTGTGTAGAGACCTTGACAAAACTAGCGAATTGTTTCAGCCATAACTCTCTGATAAAAACTCAAAATATGGTCATATAACCAGCCAAAAGAACTGGAAAGCATCTGGTCTACAAGATTGAGTAGGTAGAATAGGCAAAAACATTTGTATATAGCCGCAAACACTCCATCTTTAGAAACACGTTGCTTTTTCACATTTTTAGTATGCATGGACTCTAAATATGTAAAAGTACTCTAAATATGACCTCGTATCACCTAAATTTGAATTTCTATTTTTGGAGATACTTTATCTCTTAATAGAACTATTCTTGTCTTCTTATTTCTTTTAGGATTTTTGAAGCTAATATTTTTATTCTAACACTTTGCTAATGTTTCTAGCCTTATTGTCTCACTCTTCTTTAAGTGCACTCTCTTTTTCTTGAAATCTATATTAAAAGAGACACATACATGGCTTGGGAGGGACCTTACAATCTCTCCCACTTAAACGAGATGTCCTCATCTCGCGAGCTGGGATAGTATCTAAGTAAATCCTCCTGTCTCTTCCAAAATGGTGTCCCCACTAGGTAGAAATCTTCTTTCATCTAAACATTGTTCCTAAAGAGTCTCTTATTTCATGTGTTTGGCTTGTTTTGTTGTGCCCCCAAAAGGTCTTTATTATTCTAAAGTTAATTGGTCTTATTATCCTAAGTTCATGCATCCATTGAAAGATCCCTGCCCCCTCCGCACAATGAATTCTGGGGTTCTAGCAACGAAAGTAGCACTTCTTGCGCAGGGCAAAGCCTCTCACTCGGGGCCTCGCCCACAGATATCCGGACAAGAGACTAATCCCTCGGTTCTTCCAAAACCGACGAACCCGAAAAAACTTCCCTCGCCGAGCAGACATAGGCAATTCCTCCAGGATATTTTATTCTAACATAGTCAAGGTCGTCACTAACCAAACTGATTTGACCAAACCCGTAAGTCTCATGGTCAAATCAAGGAAGAGACTTGCACTTGGATCATAGTCCAATACTTTTTTCCTCATCAAGAGGCACAACCGTTGATTCTTTTTCATAGAACAAGGGTTATCCGGGATTTACTTCAACTATCATAACTTAACAAAATTTGAGTTTCATTTTAGGGATCCATCAGTCCAGCCTAACCCCATCCAATCCCATGGGTTAGCCAACTGCCTATCCACTGTAGTGATAGGATCTATTTAGGAATTTGGTTGTGTTTTGCCCCGAGTACCAGGGAAAAGAGTTCCCAAGTCCCCTAGCCGGTGCTTTAAGCAAACTTCAAGATAGTCACACCACTTACACACCCAATATGAAATTGCCTGTTTAAAACAATCTTCTAATGAAACCATAGTATCACTGATCATAATCCTCCAAAATATCTAGCTTGAATTCTAATTTCCAATCATTTCTTCATCGGTGTACCTATGGCATCATTGGCAAACCAGAACGCTCACCACCTGTTCACTCATCAGGGGCCTTTTCAATAGTTCCTAGCTCATAGTACCCGGAAATATAACCACATAAGAAAATCTAGATGGACTCTCCATTGAAGATCAGCAAGAGCAACCAATAGATCCATATAAAAGAGCCATGGACTCATCCGTTGGAGGACTAGCAAGGCCAATCAACCAGATCCATGCCACTCCTTATTCCATTTTCTTTCCGGATGCACGCGTGGGTATCTTTGGTGACCCAGAGCTCGAGCACCGTATGGTCAACACCCTCTAGGCTCCTTCGCAAGTCACCTAGCGCTTCACTCATAGGCCGCTTCCTTGGTCCCTTATCCACCGTACCGGAAGCTCACCATTTAAATCGAACCGAGCCTGGTCAAGACCTCGGCCGACCTTGCTACGCAAGACGTCTTCCATTGACTCTCCATTAGCTGTTGCAACTTTATCACTTAGGTCTCCATGATCTTATTCACAAGATGGTCAAAATGCTTCCCCAACATTCTTGACATAAAACAGTCATTTAAAAATAGGTCATAAATACAGTTTCTAACGAACTCTCATCTTTCCACATTGTTCCACATCATTTCTCGTTATTCCACATTCTTCTAAATCAATTCACTTTGCTTATTCCACATCCAGTCATATCTATTCCCATCGTCCTTCATCCATTCTCATCCAATCACATCACATTACATCTCATCACATCTATTCACATCACATCACATTCATCCACATCACATCTCATCATATCCATTTACATCTATTCAGATCCTCATCATATCACGTCACATCCATCCTCATCACATCTCATCCATTTACATCTACCCATATCCACATCACATCACATCACATCACATCCATTCACATCTACCTAAATCCACATCACATCTATCCACATCACATCTCATCCATTCACATCTATCCAGGTCTACGTCTCATCATATTCATCCACCTTACATCTCATCCATCCATTCACATTACATCACATCCATTTATATTCATTCAGATCCACATCTCATCACATCACATCCATCCATTCACATCTCATCACATCACATTCACATCCATTTACATATCATATCACATTCACATCACATCACATCCATTCACATCTACCTAGATCCTTATCACATCCATTCACATCACATTACATCCATTCACATCTACCCAGATCCACATTACATCCATTCACATCACATCACATCCATTCCCATCTCATTACGTCACATTCACATCTCACCGTATCTTACCACATCCATTCAGATATCATCACATCACATTCACATCTAACCAGGAGGTCAACATCTCATCACATTCATCCACCTTACATCTCATCCATCCATTCACATTACATCACATCCATTTATATTCATTCAGATCCACATCTCATCCATCCATTCACATTACATCACATCCATTTATATTCATTCATCTCATCACACCACATCCATCCACATCACATCACATACATCCCATCCACATCTATCCATATCACATCACATTCATCCCATCCACATCTATCCATATCACATCACATTCATTCCATCCATATCACATAATCTTCATTCCATCCACATCACATTCATCCACATCCATCCATTCATTCACATGCACAACTATCACTTCACAATTCATTCTCATCCATTTACATCACATCACACCCATTCACACATCATCACATATCATCACATCTCATCACTTTCACATCGACATCTATTTACATCACATCACATCTCATCCACATCTCAACACATCCACTCACATCTCCTCACATCATATTCACATCTTATCACATTACATTCACATCTCTTATCACATTCACATCTCATCTAATCACATCGCATCCATTTACATCCCATCACATTCACTTACATTCATTCAGCTCCACATCACATCTTATCATATCCACTTTTAGTACCGTTTTCTCGATAGGACTTTTCTAAGGTTTTGCCAATTGCTTGGCCAAGTTAAAGGTACTTTTTCTCGATCCCATTGAATCTACGTATCAGAGTGTTGTTGAAGGTTTAAAAAGGAAAAATAAACCTTATCAGAATTGAATAGTAAAAACTCAGAAAGAGCATTTACATATTGTATTTTCATTCCTTAAGCTTTATTAATGAGAACTAAATCTAAACTTCTATTTACTCATTAGATCCTCGATCCTCCCAAGGATTCCAGATTCTCTTTTCTGAATAAGAATTATCCAAGTTTTCTCAATGGATATTTTCACATTCTTTCTCAAATTTTTCAAGTAAGATATATTCAATATTCTTCTTTTTGAATAGAAGATTCATGGGATTTACAAAAATTAATTCTACCCATATTTCCAATAAAATAATAATACTCAAAATTTTACTTTTTTGGTAAATACTCATAATTTGAATTTACGCCAAAAATTCCTCTTTTGTCATTTAATTACTTAGATCTCAAATATCATGGGAATTTCTTTTTTTGCATAAAAATAAATTTACCATTTAATTAGTGGATCTCAAATATCATGGAAATTCCTCTTTTTTTATAAAAATAAATTTACCAAAAATTCATCTTTTACCATTTAATTACTTGGATCTCAAATATCATGGGAATATCTCTTTTTGTATAAAAATAAATTTACCAAAAATTACTTTTTTCTTATAGTCAATTAATTATGCATGATTACCAAAAAAAAATATTTCTCATGAATATGATGAAAATCATTCTTTTTGCATAGGATGTCCAATCCTAAAATATGGTAGGAAGTCCTCTTTTAGCATTATGCATAAAAATAAGATATGTATTATTTTCTGAAAATTTACCATAGCTGCTATTACTGATAATTCTCAATTTTTCCTAAAAGAGTAAAAGCTTGTAATGAAAATATGATAGTAGTTTCTCTTTTATGGTTAAAATCAAACTATGAATTTAAATCATAATTTTAACCATAAAATTAAACATAACTATGATTATCCCATTAGATTAATCTAATTTCAACATTCCTCTTTTCCCAAATTGTTAGGATAATCCATTTCTCATTTAGAATGAATTAGAGTAGTTTTTAACTACTCATAAACAATCTAAAGAATTTACCATTATTTTAATAGCACAAAATCATGAAAATATCATTTTCTTAATCTCCAACTTATCAAGCCTAGAGTTTAGCTTTGAATTAAGAGACTATCATTGAGAAGCATCCTTTTCCAAGGGATTTAGCCATAGCGATGGCTATTCTTTTAGAGAGAGATATTTAGTTAAAGAAAGCATTATAATTAAGCATAAAGATTAACTCTCTTAATTAAACATTAATATTTTTAGGAAAATCTTGATTTGAATTAAAACAATCATTTTGAAAGCTTCTCAAGCTTGAGAGGGATTGAGAAGAAGAAAGTTATTAAGAAAATTAAAAAAAAACCATAAAATTCGATTTTACCTCCAAGTTTGGCTTGATTCTCTAATTGCAGTGAAGCCTCCGAACAATCAATTGGTCCACCAAGAGGAGAAGAGCAAATCCAAGAGTTGTCGTAGAGAGAGAGAAGCTCCAAGCTCCCAAGAGAGAAAATTTTAGGGGATAATAGAAAATATGATTATTTTAATATAATAATGGCATGGTATAGCTCCAATATCAAAATACAAAGGAATGAGGGTCTATTTATAGGTGAGAGAGGCCACTAGCCAAGTCCAACTGGGTTCTAAAAATTTCCAGGTTCAATTTGACTCAAATTAGACAAGATTTGGACCAGTTTGGCTCCCTTTTTCATTTGGTTTGATCCAGGAGAGAGGAGAGATAAAAATATCATAATTTTTTTGAATTAAAAACCCTTCCACACATGTGAAAAAGACGCCTACCTCAAGAGTCCCCCTTTCCTTACCAAGGTGTCAAAAATGCATCATTATTCTAAAATATCTCATTTTTTAGTAATATCTCATAATTTTTAACTAATAAACCTTGTACTTAGTCAACTCTTCATCTTATGTGAGCATTTACTCATTTTTGGGTATTTTCTTTTATTCTTTTAGATTTATCTCATCCCAACACTTGGATTAATCCAATTGGCCCATTGGAACCTTAATTGGACCATAATCCAAAAATTTCTGAAAATGTAGACCCTTAGGCTAAGGTCCCTTATACCATTTTCAATTAATTCCTAATGCACATTGGAAAGTTCATTTTGAACTTCTGTTTCAGGGGAATCCATTTTAGACACTAGGAGGATTTTTATATCCAAAGATATCTCAATTTTGGATTATCTCTTTTGGATTCTCTCTCTCTAGGCCAAAACAGGGTAGAACAAGATCTTTCTTCTATTTCAAAGAGGAAAATAATTATAAGAACAGAAGGGGAGGTCTTATAGCTTTACTCCTCAAAAGTTGGAGGGAGGAATCTTACATCCATATACCTTTTTCTTTTTTTAAAAAAAATCATAATCCTCCCTTACAAATTCCTTATTCTATACCCCCATGTAATATGGTACTTAACAAATTATCATGAAAAAACGTAAGGGAGTCAATCCTTTACGCAATCTAACCTATGATAGCAATCACATAATCTTAGTATCATCGTGTACATTACTTCACATGAATCTTGCACCAATCCTCTTCTATTTACTCATAGAAATACTTGTTGAATTCGATTATCTTTAACCCTGCTATCCCTATTTCTTGACCTAATTTTACTCTAGCTCATGATTCCTTGTAGCCAAGGGTGGGCTTGATGTTCCTCTTGAATTAGGGAACCTCTTCTTGATTAATATGGAAGGACTCATATCCTTCTTGACACTTTCTATATAAAAAACCCTTTATCATAGTCTCTGGCTATAATTATGGCTTCTGAAATAGAGGATGGTTTTGCATTCTTGACGAGGTTATTCAATGGTAGATTAAGCTTCCAAATGAATCGATGGAGAAGAGTTACCTCATCCATCTCTGGAGCTAACCGGAGAAGTTTAGCAAGAATTTGGTGGTATTCTTCCAGGGTCTTCCCTTCTTGGGTTAGCTCCAAAAATTCATTCATTTTATCCTCTCAAAATTCAGGAGGGCAAAACCTTTCAAACACGAAAGTGTACTTTCATGGCATCCCATAACTGATTCCAGTGGTGGTTAGATTGACAACAGTGCTTCCAACTAATTCGGAATTTCTTATGATTTTTATACAAGAAAGGGTGAACTTGCTTCTTTCATTATATATCCATGAAAAGTTTAAAACTATCAAATACTTATCATAGCACCACATCTAAAGGCACTCATGATTAATATATCTGAGATCTTCATTTTTTGATAATTACACATCTAGTGTCTTGGGATTGACACATCCAAAGATTATCAGGATTAACACGTATGAGATGATTAGTTTTCTGAAAATTACACATCTAGTATCTTGGGATCAACACATCTAAGAGCATGATCCTCTGGGAATTACACATCCGAAGTTTGTCTGAGATGGATTCAAGATCTTGGATGATAGTCCTAGTATAAAGCATCCAATGGATGGCATTCATACGTCAACTATTCAAACCTTAATGGAGTTATAATCTTAATAATTTATAATATGCGAATTAATGAGATATATCCTGAAAATTTCTCTAAACAAAGTTTCGGTCTATCCTTCTAGTCGTTCAGCCTCTCACTAGTTTCTTAATTTGATCACCCTATGTTTTTTCTCAAAAGGTCTCCTCCCCAATCTTATTTCTTAAATTTATTGTACAAATATCTTGCGTGCACCCCAAGATACAAGCACAATTTCATAGGATGATTGTCTCAACATGTGAGGATATTCAAATCACTTCTATGGCCAGTAGAGATGATTAATTCGTCATCATATGATAAACAGTCACTTGTTTTAATCCCTTGATAGTTAACCTTTGAAAACAAATCCTAGGAACTAAGATTGGCTCTCATACCACTTGTAAGGTTCCCCCCTTCCAAAATAGGGGAAACACTTAAGAAAGTCTACTAAGTCTTAGCTTGGAGAAAATTTTCTACTCGTCGACACCTTGACCATGTAAAGATTCAAGGATACGATTTGTAGGTAAGACCTAGTCCTATCCCGCAGGGGGAGCATGGTCTTCTAAAAGTCAAATTACCCATAGGGTAATTGATCATAATTTGGGCAACTACTAATCTTGATTCCTAGAGGCAACACTTTTTTCCTCATCCATGCAAGGTACAACAGCTGGCCTAGTCTCCTAGAATAGAGTTTCTCGAGAACCTATTTATCTAGCGTAGGGCTTTCACTTAATCTATTGGAAAGCTACTCAACTAATCGGGTTCACCTGTCCGTAGGATGGTGCCATCGGGGTATCCCATCCTCCCACTTTCCACCCTACTCACGCGTCAATTTGTTTTCTAATTAATCCTACCACACTGTTTGACATAAATAAACATGTTCCTTAATTAAGGTCCTTTTCACAAGGTTCGTTAAAACAACCCTTTTTTCATAGTACAATAATGCCAAAGACAAGATTTATAAAAAAAAATTATACATGAATCAATTCCATACAAGCCAAACCGGCTCTCTTATTCTTTTCCTTTATACTGCCGCCAATGATCTAGAATTCGGCCTTCGAGCCTCTACATGCTGGGCAAAACCCTACAGAACCATACACCTCGTCGTCGGCTGCTGCTGGTGGCAAGGACTCAACCCAGCCAGTCGCCCTCTCAAGCTCCGTCGCTCGATCCTCTCGCCCCTCTCAGAGGGATGTCTACGCACTAGGGTGGGCTTATTCACCGCACTAGCCTGGGCCCTTAGAAACTAGACAGCATCACAATCACTCGCCTCAATCGATGAACCTCATTCTCCCAATGGTATGAGGGATACCATGGGCCAACTCCGGGCCTTACTAACGTCTCTGCCGTCCGACTAATAAGCACAAGAATGGGGCAACGTCAAGGCAGGGAGAAGTTGTATCTGTACCTTAATTTAACCAAGATAACAATCCATTTACTCAACTAAACCATAGGACTAGAATCCATGTTACCTTCTTAAGAAAACAATCATTTTCACAAAGATTTTAGCATTTCAACTTGAGATTGCGTAAGACACTCTTTATTAAGGCATATGCTGTTGTTTAAAAGAATACAAACTTTAACTAGTAAATCAATCAAATAGATCACTATTAACAATTAATAGAGAAGCCAGGGCCATACCTAAACCCCTAAGAATGATATATAATTAAAAAATAATATATATATACCTTATAGAAATTTATCGTTTATCGTTGTCTTTGCTCATTATTAAGAGTTTCAAAACTTGATATATGAGAATAGAGAGTCTTCTAATACCTTCTCTTATGATTGAAATCATTCGATCATCCCCAAGATTTATCTCCTCTTACTCATACTCTAACTTTTCTCTCTTTAAAAGGTCTATGGCAAAGTAGCCTTCTCTTGCAGGGCTACGACATACTATTCTTTCTTTAAAAGAAAATCTATGAAGTAGTAGTATCTTCCTCATAAAGATCATAGCAATCTAGCTATCTTTTTCAAGAGATTAGATAAGAATGAAGGGATATGTGCATCACCTTGTAGGTACTAACTGCATTCTTATAGTTTCTCTGTGTAGAGACCTTGACAGAACGAGCGAATTGTTTCAGCCATAACTCTTTGATAAAAACTCAGAATATAGTCATATAACCAATCAAAAGAACGGGAAAGCATCTAGTCTACAAGCTTAAGTAGGTAGAATAGGAAAAAACATCTGTATATATCCGCAAATGTGCCATCTTTAGAAACGTGTTGCTTTTTCACATTTTTAGTATGCATGGACTCTAAATATGTAAAAGTACTCTGAATACGACCTTCTATTACCTAAATTTGAATTTCTTTTTTTGGAGATACTTATCTCTTAATAGAACTATTCTTTTCTTCTTATTTCTTTTAGGATTTTGGAGCTAATATTTTCATTCTAACACTTTCCTAATGTTTCTAGCCTTATTGTCTCACTCTTCTCTAAGTGCACTCTCTTTCCTTCTTGAAATCTATATTAAAAGAGACACATACATGGCTTGGGAGGGACCTTACAGTATTTGTTTCACTAGGTACTCACTTGGATAATCAGTTCACTGGAGAGGAGATGTATTTAATTTTTAAATCCATAGTACTACATATCATCGTGTTGGCTCTATAATACCTGATGGAACATGAGATGCAGCTCCTCAATTTTTCCAATTATATGTGTATGATATAGAGCATGAATTGGAGAATAGACTTCATGGGATGCCTTCTTTTAATCATAACGTGCTTAAAAGGTTACAAATAATGATGTATGAACACAATCTGTATGCATGTGCATTTTGTACAATGAGAGAAATGTTACAGTCTAGTCCACATGCAGATTTGAGAATGGTCATCTCACTAAAGCTTGATCAACCTTAAGGTATATATGTCTTCAAGAAGCTGCATTTTAGAAAACAGGATTCCAACTGCGTCAACTTTTTGTCGTCATTTTGGTTTTTTGTGAGCCTATGTCTCCCGGATAGCTTTGGAACAAATTCTCAATGTTCAGATGATTTTTCCCATGGCTTTGCAAAGAACGTGTGCTGACGTTGGTGTTTGTCATTCTATAGTTAAGAATCAAGCTCTGTTACATATGCAAGACCTCTTACAACAATATGGAAAACATCTACATGATTTTGAAGTGTTGCCTCTTCCTGATAGATCAAGTGTTGCTACTATCAACAATGGTTTGTTTATAGAAGAGATGATGTTTGATTCTGTTCAACAGGTTGATTTGGTTCTTTCCATAGAAAGGAGTCTTAATATTTTTCAATGAAGAGAATATGATACCATCCTTGAGGCCGTTTATTTGAACAATGGTGGTGTTTTTTTCCCTTGATGGACTAGGTGGATCAGGCAAAACATATCTTTATAATGCCTTTCTATCTCAATTACATGGAGAGAATCAAGTTTCTTTGAAATGTGCATCTTCTAGAATAGATGTATTGTTGCTTTTCAAATGGACATACTGCACACTCATGTTCCAAAATTCCATTGGTTCTCAATGCTTCTAATACATGTAGTATTTAAGGTAATAGTCCATTAGCCGAGGTGTTGAAGCTTGCAAGATTGATCATTTGGGATGAGACTCCAATGATGCATCGATATGCGTATGAAGAATTGGACAGGACATTAAAAGACATTATGAAAAGTGAGTGTTTGGTGGAAAAATTATACTCTTTGGTGGTGACTTTAGGCAAATCTTACCTGTTGTAGCAAAGGGATCATGTGAGTATATTGTTGATATAACATTGTGCCGGTCATATATTTGGAGATATGTGAATGTTTTAAAGCTCACCCAAAACATGCAGGTCATTCAGAATGGTTATGATTGTACAGAACTAGAATTTGTTAAATGGACTTTACAAATTGAAGATAGACCATCCAACCAATCAAGGTAAAGTGGTAATTCCACCATGAATGTTGATCCATGGGAACTCCCTGCTGAGTTTGGTAGAATGGGTGTACAAAGATCTTCAAAGAGTGGAGGGTTAAGCATGCTTCTTCAAAGAGTGAAAGATTATGCATTCTTCTTCAAAGACCACGCTATTTGTGTACCATGAAATCAAGAGGTCGATGAAATAATGGACTAGCCTTGAGTGCATTACATGGTCTTGAAAGAGAATACCTTAGTGCAAATTCAGTTGTTTCTTCTGCACATGACAGAATATTGTATGCAATTGAGTACTTAAATAGTTTGAACTTAGGTGGTGGTTACCCTCCTCACCGCTTGCTTCTAAAGATAAATGCTCCTATCATGCTACTAGTGGCATTATTAATTTTCTTGCTCGGTTCAAAATACTTAACGTCCATAGAGAGAGAGAGAGAGAGAGAGACTGACCTCAAAATCTTGTGTAAATGATTAGTGAAGTGTAGTGTCGTATTTGATATCACGGGTAATATTGCTTAGGATGGATGTGGCAAGGAGATCATTTCCATTTATTTATGGCGATGGACAAGATATTGAAGGTATTTATCTCGATGTTTGCTATAATATAGTCATCATTGTTTACCATAATCTATTTAATCTTCATGGCTCAATTATAGACCCCTCGTCTTGGGAAGGACAAGCAACATCATCTCTAATGATCGAACTATTAGAGTATACATGTGTATTACAGTATAAAAACTTACTTTTATGTAGTTTTGCATTTAATTATAAATATAAATTTTTATTGATACATTTTTTGAAACAGGGAATATTTTTATTTTTTTGAACCTAGATAATTGCAAATTTGTATGGTCTAAACACTTACAAAGCGAGAGCTTTGGGCTCCTTGAAATTTACAATCTAAGATTGCGAATGTTTCGGATCAATTTCATGTATATGTAATGTTTGTAGACTATGAAAAGCCTAATAAGTGAGATTTTCGATGCATAGGCACTTGACATTACATAATTTTTTGATTTGCTATCTACAAGCCTGTTCAAATGCCATTCATCTCAAGAATTGATCCACCAAATGAGTTTTGTAAGGTTTTACCTTTCAGCTTTCTTTTTCTTAAAATATATATATATATATCTTTCAATAGCTAATGTTATTATCTTATATATATATTTTGGACAGATAGAGGCTAATAGTTTGCCACATCAATTCTCTTAGCAGTGTAAAGAGAAGTAAATTATGTGGTTCCTGTTAATTTACGAGCCAATTTATGTGCAAGTCAATGATGATGGTTTTGCATGGGACATTGATGTACTTTTTGTGTCACTCTTTATGACATTTTTTGTGTGTGGATGGTAGAGGATTTACTAGCTTTGTATTGGTTTCTGGGCTAGACTCTACCTTCTATGTTATCGTATCATGTAGTCATAATGAGAGTGACAAGGCACCTAATATGACACTATTTGTAACCTTCATTTTTTAATTCATGTTGTGGATTGGTTTTTTCAATACCACGTGTGTGTTAAGATTGTCACCACTACACTGGGTTGGAATGCTAGATGTATGTGTATGCCAAGTTTGATGCTTTATTCAAAGAAAAGTAAGTCCTTTAGGAGCTCCTACGTGGATATATATGGCAAGCATGGTGTGTTTATATATAGGTAGCAAAAGCTGAGGACCATGAGGCCCAAAATGGGCTTCAAATATGATACCTATTGTTCCTCTCTCCCAAGATCTCTTACCCACCGTCGGAGACGGGTTATGCCACTAGTGTTCTCTAATGGTTCACATGTGATTGCCGATGTGTGTACATGTGGCACAAGAGAATAGAGCATGTGAATGTACAAAGGTTCAAAATGATGCAAACCAAGATGGTTTGCCTGTAAGTTTAAGGTTGATGGTATATTTGGTGTTGGTGAAGCTTGCCAATTTGGAAAGCAAGCTAAGCATCCATTTCCCAAGCATGTGAACGTAAGCAACAAGCCTTCGGGGAATGATATATACGGATGGTTATGGTCGAACCAAGATAGCTTCATTGGGCGACTGACTTTCATAGATGACCATACAAGGAAGGTATTGGTTTACTATATGAAAGAGAAGAGTGTCTCCTTTTTGGCGAAAAGAAAAACTAACATAAGCATATAAGGTCATATTTCAAAAAAATAACCACCACCTGAATAAATGAAAGATATTTATTAATAAGTTTGAAAATACATTCTATACAGCTTTCCATAATGCTTACAACGTCCCAATCTTGAAATCCTCTTTCTTTCTTCCAAAAATTTGAAAGATTAATGTTTCAAAAATTGTACTACCTAGAAATTAAGGCACTACTTTGCATGTAATACATTACTAAAAAATACCTGTACCTACTTTTTATTTTTTCCAAAACTGCTAACTACCGTAGTTCATCATCACGGATTCCTTTTTAAAAAATTGAATTGAAATTAAAAAGTCCTATCAACAAGCAGCTCGAAACGTTAAATTTAATGTGCTTGATGTGAGTTCATGGTCGTTTGTATGTTTGACAAGGTGGGTTTGGTCCTATGTAGATTGGCTTAGCTTGCGTACATGGACAGCTTGTGTATGTGTGTGGAACTAGTTTTCTGGGCCATGGACCAACCAATGGGCGAGCTAGCGTGGGTGTGGACCTAATTTGGTCTAATTGGCACCACCTAGCTAGGGTTGATAGTCCATACCCTATAAATAGAGCCTCAGGGTCTTGTACTCATCATTCATGAGGTCATCTGAGGCACACTGTGGAGCTCTTCCACCCACTGAAGGGTCTTGGCCCAATGCAAGTTGAGAGAGAGAAGAATCACTCCGTTGTTATCTAGCCTAACATGGTATCAGAGTAGTTGCTTGTGGATCTACATGGCCACAATTCTTTGCTGCATTGTTGCGGTTTGAGAATGGATCTGAATCTCTCTTTCCCGATGTGTTGGAAGCTTGCAATTAGCACGAGTTTTGCTGTTGCATCAAAGTGGTTGTTGTGTTACACATGGATTGGTCACGGGTGGCTTCTTAGACTGATCAAAACAAATGTGTCCTCACTGAACGTCCACACAGGAGCGCTATTCAGAGGATGAGAATTGTTCATCACAAACTAGGTAGTTGGTCAGATGCGAATAGCTCGAAGTTCATGTTAGCACGAGCAATGTGTGACCCTTCTTGAGCATGTTATCGTTCACATGGTTTTGTCCCTTCTTCTACAAGTTCCAAGGTTTATTTGATTGGAGTTAAGCTGCCACTGAGAGCAGGTGTTGATCAACCTTATTATACATGTAAAGACCTTTAAAAAAACCCTTTTCGCATTTGAAAGTTTGCAATGATACGGGATGATTTGGAAATGTATCGAAAAAGAATGCCAGTCCTAGAATCTCTTAACATCGATCATTTTTGGCCTACCCCGTGTAGGATGTGTTGGGTCCCTTTTAGAGTACGTCATCAATTCCAGAATTCTTTTTTTAAATGGGCTAGATAAGTGCTATCTGTAATGCCTATGCATAGGTGAGCTAAGCTCTGACATGCTCCACAGTCACCAGAATGTAAATCCTCGCCATTGAAATAGGCCTCATTTCTTTTCAAGAATCTGCATCGCCTTGAGTTGCTTGTCACCATCTCATTTCTTTTCAAGAATCTGCATCACCTTGTCACCATCACCAATCCAATTCCGAAGGAGCTGATGTGGCAGTGTCAACCTCCAGTGTTTTTGGTTCACACTGTCAAGGCTGGAATGTTTGCCTCCCCGGGACGGTATCAAGGGGAAACTTTTCCCCCTCCAGAAAATGGGTCGCTCCCAAAAGTTTCCCCTATCATAATTATCATAGAAGGTTCCAGAGCTCAAAATTCTATGGAATCCACACTCCATGAATACTCTAGAATTCTATGGAATCGCCTAATAACATGGTACAGGTCTTTTTGGAACATCCATGTCTGGATTTGTCATGCAGCAGGCAAGAAAAATCCTTGAAGAGCACACATTCATGATAGAATTGTGAAGTGGTTCAGATTCATCAGACTTACGCATGTAGTCTATCTTGTGTGTATGAAGTGAAATTATAATCCAGAGAGACAGAGTACGCCACCAAGATTTCAGCCAGCTAAAATGGCAAACAGTAAGCAAGAAATATCACCAGCAAACCTAATAGTGCATTTACATGTTTCCATGAAGCTCCAAGCCGAAAATGGCTTTCTGCCATGCTCTTGGGTAGAAGCCTCATATTCCTCACTGGGATAACAACTGCTTTGCTGGTTTTCCAGACAAAACAAAATGAGGTACATAGTAAAAAGCTTATAGTGGACTAAGAATGGTATCAATGATAACAGATGGGAAGCCTCAAAGCCATTGACTGTGACAGGATCCTTAGTCTGTAGGTTAGGGATTTTAAAAGTTGTTTAGACGTAGGATGAACTGAGGCCATTGTAATAGATAGGGTATGCAGTGGGTTGGAAGTAGGCAGCAAAACTGTTTGAGGCAAAGTTCACGAGGCCATTGTAGCCATGGATCCTTCCTTGCTGGTACTGCAGCCAGTGTTGCTGCTCTTGCACAAGCAGCTGTTGCTTTTGCCTCATTTCTGCCATCTGAACATAGGCTGGAGGGGGCACATTGATGGATGCTGCAAATGGGTCTCCTTCCAGGGCTGTTCCTGCTGGTGTTGGAGGGGCAGGAAGGACCAAGAAGTTTGATTGAGAGCAGCCAGGCACAGCCACACTGCTTGCACTGCCTGTAGGGGCTGCTGCAGCTGCCATCTTCTGCTGGTGACCCATGCCTTGGTCATACAAACTGTGCAAGAGCAACCGATCAAACCCTCCTGCTAGGTTATTTCTGGTTGGCTTTGACAGATCACTCTCCGACTCTATCAGTGCAAGCTCCCATCCTGCTGCTCCATCGCTCATCCCCACGGCCTGCCCTCTACCACCCAATGCCCGCCCATGTTCTGCAGCAGAAGGGGCGAAAGTTTCCCAAGTGGTGTTGATCCTGGTTTCTGTGCCAAAGAACAGGGCCAATTCTAGCTTGTTCTCATGTTCCTCTGCTGACATGGCTGGCTCATCAAGGTTGAGCAGATCCCCACCACCACTGCTAATGTTCTGTGTGAGCAGATTTGCAGAATTGATCACTGGTATAGGATCCACTGGTGCTGGAGCCTTTAATACGGAATCCTCTGGGACAATAGCCCTCAGCGAGGAAGCCCTTGATAAAAAAGCTTCTCTAACAGGAAGAGGAGGAGCCGGCAAAGCTTTCATCCCATTGATCTCATAGCCAGCTTCCTCCCTGATCTTATCTTGAAAGCTTACAGACCTAGGCTGTGGAGTCTTGGGCCTCCTGCTGCTGCCTTGAGCTGAATTCCATCTAAGTCGGAGACAAGCTTCCATTGTTTCTAGCAGCTCCTCAGGGATCCTTTCCACATCCGGATACTCCGTTTCCCTGCAAACCCTTATCGTCTTGCAAAAACTGTAGAAGGAATTGAACTCATCTACCTGTTTGGCTGCCCTGCTGTAGATGTTGAAGGCGCTACTACAGTCCAGCTGCTCCATGTCGAAGAAAGCATCCAGCAGAATGGCCATGCCATTACGGATGTCAGTGTAGAGCAAGAAGCCCTCCCTCAGCATGGGGTAAAGAGCGGACAGCACCAAACGGTTCCCCTTTGCAGCACCAAAAGGTCTGCAAGCGAGAATTCTCTCAAACAAACGCTGAAAGAGAGGGAACTTCTTCAAAAAGTTGTCTGGTTGCATGTCTTTAACGGCTTTGTTTTTCCGCAGCGTTTTCTGGGCCTGACTCCGGCTCCGATCTTGGTCCTTGACTGCACGGTAGGAGCCATAGCCATGTCCATGGTCATCACCATGCTCATACCTAGGGTCACTATATGCAGATTCCTTCTCATATTGACGCGACAAGGAAGCGATGGAACAATTCAAGCGCTCATCCAGGTAAAGTCCGTACGCGCGCACAAATGCAGAGAAATCCGAGCCATTGGCATACGATTCATCGCGGAAATCATCCATATTCAGCACATGCGTACCTCGTCTTCTTGAGAGCGTGAGCCCCTGCTCGATCGCAGGGTCACCGTCCCGCAGCAGACGATGCAGGAGCATCAGAGTCTTGATGGCCACGATCCAGCTGCGCGTCTTGCTCAGCCGCTTGGCCAGGCCCTCGATGCAGGCCTCCGCATGCGTTCTGGAGCAGGAGGTAAGATACAGAACCTCCTGCACGTATTTCTCCTCCAAAGGGGTCTCTTCATGGCTTGTTGCCTTCACCACAACCACTTCTAGATCGGCTAGGCCTGCGCTGGCGACCTTGGCGATGGAAATACTTGTCTGGTCCTTCACTGCGCCGATGGCTCTTCGGAGCTTGACCTGCATGAAAGACATGGATGAAGGAGCAAGAAGGTATTGACGAGAGGGGGTGGCTATGGCGATCAGAGGCTTTTGAATATCAGGAAAGCTACTGCGATACTGCAAACGGCGATGGGGGAGGAAACGGGCTATGGAGATGAAGACCCGAAAAGACCAATCTGTGCGAAGAAAGCAGTGGACCTCGTGCGAAGCTGCGCGAGTTCTGCCAATGGCAATCGGAGGTGGGTGTATGAAGAAACTGGCCTCTGCCGAAATGTACAGGGACGTGCCGTGGCGTGGTGACCATGTTCTCGAAACGGGACCTGCTTCAAACTTGTCCACGTGGATCTTTATTAGATAGGCCTACACTAAGGTTTAAACCCTTACCCCTATTTTCCCATTTCTCAAGGCTTTTTTTTTGGATACTATCATAGCTCCATTAACTAAATTTTGAAGTTACAAGGCGATTTTGCATCTCGTTATTCAATTGAAAATAATGTTGTTTCATTTCTTTTTCTTGACTTGGGACTCACACGCAAGTGAACTCGATTGGCCCAGGCCTTCACATGGCATGCCCACTCATGGACTTCACATTGCTTTGCAAACATCAGAGGTTTGACTTTGCAAGTCATGGATGGCTTTTATAAAAAGCCGTCTCACATCAACACTGCCATTAGGCTTGATTTTTTACATATGTTTAAACATTTTTTTATAGGAAAATTTTTCAAATGAACATTAAAATCTACCTAAAATTAATGTTACGTCTACTTTTTAATAGATAGGCCATCAAAATTCAACCTTGAATGTGATCACAAGACTAACATCCAAATTTGTGGGTTCACCATCAATTATGTTGACATGTGCGGTTGTTGAATTCTTCTTCTTATCCTCTTGGCTCGTTCCTAATTTAATTGAGCTAGAAGGAGATAGAAGTTGCTTGGAAATTGAA
Organism: Cibotium barometz; assembly: GCF_041138505.1. Taxonomy (NCBI): domain Eukaryota; kingdom Viridiplantae; phylum Streptophyta; class Polypodiopsida; order Cyatheales; family Cibotiaceae; genus Cibotium; species Cibotium barometz. The sequence goes on along the minus strand of NC_141051.1, from coordinate 51,029,039 downwards.
GGAGGTTGTGGATTTGACATGATGAGGGATAGAGAGAGAAAAATAAATAAAAACTTGATAATAATTAAGATAAGCCAAAGAGATCGCCCTCAAGAGAGAATGAGGTTGAAACTTGTTGATCTCCGCTCGAAGAGTAGGCTTTAATCCAAAGCAATGAATTTGCGCCTTTGCTCCTTTGTTCTCACTTTTTCAATGGCTTTGGAGTTGAATGAGAACTTGCCAAAATTTTTCCACACAAAGTTGTAGAGTCTCTTTGTCAAGTTGAGACGAAGCCTATCCCATTGATTTGACATGATGAGGGAGAGAGAGAGAGAGAGAGAGATTTTTGCAAAAACTTGATAATAATTAAGATAAGAAAATAAACAATATATGAAGAGTAATACTTACGGTCCTTACTTCGAATTTGTTGAAGTCGTATGTTGTCCCAATTTTGTGGAGCAAGAATTCCCAACTTCAAGTGTCGAAAGCTCGTAAGTGGTATTTGAAGTCTTCAAGATTGATTTGTTGAAGTAACCCAATTCTACTTTTGAGATGATTGCCTTTATCCCATAAATCAATCTTGGAGAAGCTCGCATTTGTAGTAATACAAATTTTAAAATTTTAAAATCTTGGAGCTTCGAACTTAGCTTGAAGAGCTGCTTCTATTGAGGGCATATAATCTTTTGTGAACTTAAAGCTTGCAATATAAAGCTTTTAATATGGCTAGCCGCCCAACCTGTCCTTCGGATAGGAGAGGTTTGGATACATACATGTAGAGACAAAATATAGAGATGCATATACATGCGTGTATACATACATACTTTAGTAACTAGCACACCCATGAACATATATGACATATATACATATACACATATATCTACAATGTCTATCCATATATATTTACATACACACATATATGCCTACATACATATATATATACATGTATTTGTGTTTTGTAAATATATATGTTCACATACATATATACACATTCATACGTGTGTGTGTGTATACATATACACACATAACAATATACCTATACATGTATATGTACCCATGCATAGAAGCAATCAAGTATATATACATGTATATGCATATTCAACTTATCCTTATATAAATGCGCATATAAGTGGGTAAAGAGTCTATATTTGCACATACATGTGTACATGGCACTCACATAGACTACCTATACATATGAAAAACATCTATCTATAATCTTTTTAAAGCTTTGGTAAAACAAAAGCTTCAGGTTTTTAATATTAAAGCTTTATAAAGATTAAGTTAAAAAGAAAAAACAAAAGCTAGCTCAGTTGTTAAGGTGTTTCGATGTCAAACCCCGGTTCGAACCCTGCTGGCTACCCGATTGATGTGCCTTGCCCCTGATTTGTAGGATAAGGGGGGTCCCATGGGTACTAAGCCCGTCCCTTCTCTAACGCCAAACTTTTAAAAAAGAAAAAGAAAAAAGCTAGCTTATTTATTAGCAGCGCGCAGCGCATAGTCGCTTATGGCAATTCGCGCAACAAGTAAACGAGGCAGCCACAACGATGAAAATTGGGCCGGAAAGGGGCAATCGAAGGCGGCCAGCAGCACAGCGCCAAGAAGTGAATAGGAGAAAACCAACGCAAATATGCACCCACAATGTTTTTTTAAAAATAAATATTAACCTTATGAAAAGGAAAGCCAAATTTTGATATATTTGTAAAGGTTGAAAGAGCTCTGCTTTATTTTAGAAACAAATTTTGATATATTTGTAAAGGTTGAAAGAGTTGCTTTATTTTAGAAAAAACTCTTATGAGATCGAGTAAAAATAGTGGAATTGCACATGCAGGTGCATGCCTTTCTAGAGTTCCCCGACCTCTTTCTCACTGCCTGGTCGCCTCCCCTAGTTTCCCCTGCCTCCTCCCTCGCCTGCACGCCTCCCTCCCTTCGTCCCTCACGAGTGTCCATGGCCTAAGGAGGGGGGACACACATCGTTTGCAGCTCCCTATGCTGTACTAGCCATATCGATGTACAGGCTGCCGATACTACAGGTAGTAGAGTCTTCAGTGGATATGTTTTCTGAGAGCTAGTTGAGGTAGGGAGGCAAGCACGCGTGAGCAGGCAACCAGGCGAGCGAAGAACATGCGAGCGGAGGCAAGCAGGCAAACAGCCGAGGGGAAGGTGGACGAGGTAGGTGAAGGGAGGTGACCAGCCAAGCTCACCCTTCTCCATCGCCTCCAACCGTGGGAGCAACACTGATAAAGTGAATATACAACCTTAATCGCGTAAGGTTGTGTTAATTAATGCCCGCACAATGCTAAAAAAGAGTGAATACGTAATTGATTTTGAAAAAAAATAGTAATTTTGAAAAATAATGGGGGGCGGCAGCATAGTGCTTGATCTTTTTCTCTTTCTTTTTTTTTTGGAAAACTCAATAAGGAATGATTATGGCCCTTGATTATAGAAATTAGCTCTAACATGAGTTTAGCAAAACTAAGATTAGGAGGTTAGAGCCCATGCCTTCTGATCAAATCTATATGCCTTGATTCATGGGGGATTGAGAATCGAAGAAAATGGTTTTGCAAAAAAGGGGTTTGATTTTTTTTATTGGTTGGTTTTTGGGTTTTGTGGAAGTGGTTTTGAAAAAGTTGGAGGGGTTTTTTTTTGGGTTTTGTAGAAGTGGTTTATGAAAAGGTTGGTATTGAAACCTAACCCTTGATATTGATCTTGATCTTGATCCAACTTTCATAAGATTCCCATAAACCATTCAAGCTTTTGCCCAAAGACAAACCATTCAAGCTTTTGTCCAAAGATTTTTATAGCCTTCTTCTCTTATCCTTTGGATCTTTGATCATGTCTACTCTTTGTCCAAGCACTTGGAGCTTTTTGCATGCCTTTCCTCTTCCCTGATATCTCTCCTTGATTTATTTTTGAAGCTTAGAAATTCCAAAAATTAAACCTTGGGCCTTCTTTGCACCAAGTAAATTGAGTAAACCTTGATTTTTGATTTTTTCTTAAAAAATCTTTCTACTTTCCTCTTCCCGTCATATTTCTCCTTGAAGCTTACAAATTCGAAAAATTAAACCTTTGGCCTTCTTTGCACCAAGTAAATTGCATAAACCTTGATTTTTGAAATTTTCTTCAAAAATCTTTCTTCTTCAGTGGTCCCGAATGCTTTGATACCACTGTCAGGACCTTCAAGACACTTGGAGAAGGAAGTCTAATTTTTCAACACAGAAATTAGAGCATAAGATATACTTACACAAATCAAAGCATAAACCTTAATAAACAAGAGAGAGATGGAGAATATAGTAGATTAACTAAATTTCGAAGTTAGAAATGGAGGTTTTTAACACAAGGAAAGAAGGGGATTTGCATTTTGTTATTCAATTGAAAAATATTGAGTGTTTCAAGGTGTGTCTTGGATTCATTTCTTTTTTTATGACTTTGGCTTCACACACGCAAGTGAACTGGATTGGCCCACACGCAAGTGAATTGGATTGGCCCACACCTTCAAATAACATGTTCACTCGTAGACTTTACATTGCTTGCATACACCAGTGATTTGACTTGCCAAGTCATGGATGGCTTTTATAAAAATCCATCTAACATTGACACAACCATTAGGCTTGATTTTTGACATACATTTTAAACAATTTTCAAAGGAAAATTTTTCAAATGAACATTAAAATTTACCTAAAAATAATGTTAGGTCTACTTTTTTATAGATATGCCATAAAAAATCAACCTTGAATGCGATCACAAGACAAATATCCAAATTTGTGGGTCCAACATGCTCAATACTCTAGCCCCATTAACTCATAAGAAATGCCAAAATAGGTGTAAAACCATCTCCCAAGTCTCCACTTATTTTATGATTCCTCCCGTAAAAGGTGTTAAATTTTACCCTCTATTCTCCACTATGAAAATTCTTCCAAATTATATTTGGTAATTATTCTATTCTCAACAACAAGTGGTGTTGCAAATTATCCCCTCTAGCTGGTTAGATTTTGGAAAGGCCAATTAGACTAGCATTCAAAAGGATTCCACTAGACTTATTGATATGTCGGGACCTTTAAGACCCTTGGAGAAGGAATTCTAATTTGAGTCAACGTAGAAATAAGAGCATAAGATATACTTGCACAAATTAAAGGATAAACCTTAATAAATAAAATAAAATAAACAAGAGAGAGATGGAGAATACAGCAGAAGTCACCATCGACACAAGATTAGGTTGAATCTCCCCTGAATAGAGTGTGGCCCTTGTATCACTCTCCCCTATTTATATGTAATAGAAAAAGCGCTTGCTTTTTCTAATACATATAAATATGTATTAGAAAAAGCGCTATGTATTAGAAAAAGTGCTTGCTTTTTATATGTATTAGAAAAAGCGCTTGCTTTTTATATGTATTAGAAAAGCGCTTGCTTTTTATATGTATTAGAAAAACGCTTGCTTTTTATATGTATTAGAAAAAGCGCTTGCTTTATATAATACATATTTGAAAAGCACTTTTCAAAAAGATAATTCCAAAAACAAAGCATAGGAAAGTGCTCCTACGAATGATGAATCCCTCCCGGATTACCCCAAAGGGTAGAGCGGTAGCCTACGCCATAGTTCGTATAGTTCTTCGAGGAGGAAATGAATCTATGCCTACATCCCAACGTATAATAAGAATCAATCGTTGAATGGGCATCAATGATTGTAAGATTATCGTAGAATAAGAATCACATGAAAAACTATCAGGGAGAAAGTGAAAGAGAATGAAACGCACGAGTTTATCAGCGTGCAAGCTCTACAAAAATATAGCAAGCATTAATATAAAGTCTTGGGCCTACCAAAAGTATAAAATACTATTTGGTATGTATAAAGGTATGAGGACTTAGCTTATAAAAATAGATGCCTAAATATGAAACCATAAAAGTTTTTTCACATGTCTTCCAAAATATCTCATAGTGGTCCAACAGATGTTCCAAAATATCTCATAGTGGTCCAACAGATGTTCCACCCGTGATTAACACATAATCCATCACTCATTCTTCGCCTACATCCAAAATAATGATAGTCAGTGCACACAACTAATTAAACATATTAATCTTGGCCATATCATATCAGTGCACATAGTTGATTAAACACATTAATCCTGGTAGACATCATATCAGCGCACACAGCTTGATTAAACACATTGATCCTCGTATATGATATAAATAAAAAGCGCATCCAAAAATACTATTTCTTGAAATAAAAAAATTGGCGTTCCCAAAGAGGTTATGGCTAACATTTTTGAAGTTCATGGTGGATCAAACATAAGCATTATCATGGTGGATTACTCCTAAGCAAGAACGTGAAGGAGTGATTAACAAGCAAAGTAATTAATAGAGAACCAGCATAATTATATAAAGCATGAGGATTCTATTATTCATGAATATGAGCCTCTTTATATAAGCTTTGAGTACATCTGATTAGGCGGCCCTATTCTTTCTTAAGATACTATAATGAGATGCTCTCATATTCTCTCCATGATTCCAACTTGTAAACTAAGCTATCAATCAGCTACATTCCCTCACCTTGATATCTCTCCTACTTAATTCCCTATTGAGTTTCACCGATTTTTCTTTTGAGAGTTTTATTGATGGTGATTATAGAATGGACCTTTGCACCTATTCCCCTAAGGTTATGCTTCATTTATTATCCCTCATTCCCATGTATACATCGATTTTATCGAACAATCCCTCCCTCAAATTGATGACCCTCAACCCTGGCAGTAGTACCATGGGAAGCTACATAGCTTGATCACACTTGCACCAACTCCTATGCCCCCAACCTTGTACTCACTCCATTGGCAGTAGACTCATTTGGGCACCCTAGCCCCAACATGATCACACTCCAAATTTGGTCTATTGGTTTATAAAATGAGAGGATTCACTTGGCATATAGATGGCTTTTAGCAGTGCACTGATTGGAAGTGGCACACGGAGATGATGTAGACAGATGGAGTCTAGTAGATGAAGTGGCTGGATTAGTCGGTTGTAGGAAAGACAGCTCACAACAGCCTATGAGTTTTGCATGGCTACAATACATCTGATGTAGCTGATGAAGAAACTGGCATGAAGTGTTGTGCAACAACGAATGTAGAGAACTAGGTGACAACAGCTATGAGTTTTGTGTGGTTGCACTACAACTAATGTAGCTGATGAAGAAACTGGCATGAAGTGTTGTGTAACAGCAAATGCACGGAACTAGGTGAGAGCAGCTATAATTTTTGCATGGCTGCACAATTGATGTAGCTGATGAAGAAACCGGCATGAAGTGTTGCACAACAGCAAATGTAGAGAACTAGGTGAGAGCAATAGACGGGAGCAGCACAACATCAAACCAGGCTCTCATACCATGTTGAAGTTCATGGTGGATCAAACACAAGCACTAGCATGGTGGATTAATTCTAAAGCAAGCACATGATTGAGTGATTAACAATAATTAATAGAGAACTAGCATAATAATATAAAGCGTGACCCTAATTATATGGGATTTGAGTACATCTAATTAGGTGACCCTAATCTTTATTAAGATACTAAATGAGATGCTCTCATATCCTCTCCATGATTCTAGCTCGTAAACTGAGATATCAATTAGCTACATTCCCTCACCTTGATTTCTCTCCTACTTGATTCCTTGCCGAGTTGCGCCGATTTTGCTTTTGAGAGTTTTACTATTGGGTGATTATAGAATCAGCCTTTGCACCTATTCCCCTACGGTTATGCTTCATATATTATCACTCATTCTCATGTACACATCAATTTCATCCAACAAACATTCCCTCTTGCAATCGACCTTAATTGCATGGATGAGATTTTGGTAAGAATGGAAAAACTTTTTTGGCATCTATTTGGCATCTTCAATAGGATATTTGACATAAGTGCTGCACATGCGTGTAGTGATGGTCTTGTGGTCAATGATGAAAAGATGCAGGGGAGAAGAGAGATTGAGCTCTTGCAAGCACACACACACTCACACAAACCCCAGAAAAGAACACACAAGGTGAGAGGCTGAAAATTCTTCTACAAAATGATCTGCATCTGCATCTGCCACATGAAAACCACTAGTGACAAGATACTCAGCAATCTTGTCATGCCATGCTCGTGGAGCTTGCTTCAGCCCATACAAGGCCTTACAAAGCTTACACACATACTCTGGGTGACCTGTATCCTCAAAACCTGGTGGCTAATCCATTACACCTCTTATTGCAAGTCACCATGCAAGAACACATCTTTTACATCCATTTGATGTAAAAACCAGCCTTTAGCTCGCAGCCACCGCAATCACAACTCTCACAGTTGCCATCTTTGAAATTGGGGCAAATGTCTCCTCATAATCAATCCCATGTGTCTGTGTATATCCTTTGGCTACCAATCTAGCCTTGTACCTACTTATGCTACCATCACTGTTATGTTTTATCTTATATACCCACTTACAGCCAAAATAGCTTATATACCCACTTACAGCCCAATAGCTTTCTTGCCTTCAGGTAGTGGCACCAAATCCCAAGTCTCATTTCCATACAATGCATCCATCTTCTCATCTATAGCTTTCTCCCAACACACATTTCCAATAGCCTCATCAAAACATGTGGATTCTACAACCTGCACAACTTTTGCCATATAAGCATAGTGATGTGCCACATAACCATCAGGGTTTTTGACTCTTCCAGATCTTTGTAACTTTGCATTCATGGCTTCGATAGCCTTCTTCACACTAGGTGTCATCATTGCTGGAATCCCAAGCTCCTCATCAAGGCTCATCTCTGAGTCACTAGAATCTCCATCAACAAGAGAATGCCTTGCAGAAGTATCAGGCATACCAAGGGGCTTAACTACTTTCTCTTTGCCTTTATGTGATGTACCAACTACATTTTTAGGACTGGTATTATGACGCAGCTTGCCACTCCATGGTCTATCACAACGGAACTGCTGGATGAGGACTCTCCTGGTCCACTCAATGCCCGTGATTGCTGACTTGTATTCTGTGCAACCACATTTCTACTTACATCAGCCCCAACAACATCTTTTTCAGTAGCATACCAGCTACTTATCTCATCGAATACAACATTCTTGCTTACCCTTAATTCATGTGTAGCAGGATTATAACATCTATATCCCTTTTATTCAAGGGAATACCCAATAAACACACATTTTTTTGCTTTTGGATCTAGCTTGGTATGTAATTCATCTGGCACATGCACATATGCAATACATCCAAAAACTTTCAAGTGAGACAAATCAGGTTTCTTGCTAATAAACTTCTCCTCTGGCGTTACATCATGTATGGCTGCAGTAGGAGTCCTGTTCATGATGTAAACTGTTGTAGACATAACCTCAGCGCCCAATAGCTATGTGGCATATTCTTCTTTACCCATCAATGCTCGTGCTATCTCTACAATATCTCTACAATGTGCTTGTTTTTTCGCTCAGTAACTCCATTTTGCTACAGAGTGTATCTACATGTAAATTGTATTTGAATGCCATTCTTTTGCAAGAATTCAGAGAACTCATTGGAGAAGTATTCTTCCCCTCCATCTGACCTTAGGCACTTCACATGCTTTCATGTCTATTTTTCAGCCATAACTCTAAAATTATGAAAATGAGTGAACACTTCACTCTTCTCCTTCATGAAATACAGCCACACTTTCCTTGTGTGGTCATCAATGAAATACAGCCACACTTTCCTCGTGTGGTCATCAATGAATGTTACGTAGTACCTGCAACCACCCAAACATAGTCTTCGCAGGATCCCATACATCTGAATGCACAACATCTAGCACATTCCTGCTCACATTTCTGTCATGTGGAAATACATGTTTTGTTTGCTTTCCAAATTGACATGCTTCACAAACTTTCTGCATACCTTCAACTTTAAACTTAGGCACCCCTCACAATTTGTTTAGTATGCATAGACTTCATTCTTTGCATATTGACATGCCCAATTCTCTTATGCCAAATGTATGTATCTGCAACAACTCCTTAACCATTTGCAAACATTGCAGCACTCACTTCAGGCATATTTACATTCAATGTAAACATTCTGCCCATTCTGTATCCTTTTGCAACCAACCTGCACTTATCTTTAAAGTCTTCTACATAATAGAGCCATCAAGGTTAAACCGAACCTGCAAACCCTGCTCAATCATCTAGCCAACAGAAACTAGATTCTTTGTAATGTTTGAAACATGAAGAACATCCACAAGGTACTTCATCTTACCATCCTGCATAGACAATGGCACATCTCTAACATGGGCAATCGGATGAGCAGTGTCATCACCTATTTTGACAAAACAGAAACTAGATTCTTTGTAATGTTCGAAACATGAAGAACATCTACAAGGTACTTCATCTTACCATCCTGGAATAGGGATATTCTTGCCCACACATACATGGCCACCAATGAAACTCCATCTTGGGCATCCTCACCCCTGAACCCCGATCTCAAAGTCCAATCAGGCCTCCTATATGTAGCCACTATGAGCTATGTAACATTACTCCCCCCTTAAGAAGAGTTTTCATCTGCAAAAACGAACTCCGAAAAGTTCTTGGTTAGCATACTCAAGTGCTCCCACATGAAGAAGTCTCATCTTCACGATCTTTCCACTTAACAAGTGCCTCATGGTACATAATATACCTCATGTTCCGATCTCTAAATCCGAAAAGTCCTCTCGGGTTTATGTGGAATAGTTGGTGGTTCTATCAACTCCACCAAAATGCTTGGAGAAATTACGTTCTCCTGATGATCTAAACTTTTATGCAGTCTACTGACATGAAAAATAGGATGCACTCAAGAGCTCTCCTACAACTCAAGTTTGTATGCTGCTAATCCACAAACCTTCTTAAGGATGTTAAAGGGACCGCAATATCTAGGTGAAACCTTTTCACACTTTTCCGTGTTTAAAATCTCTGACTTCGCACAGGGACTTTCAAATTTACAAAGTCACCTTCTTCAAAGGCCACTTCTCTACGATCCTTGTCTACATACGTCTTCACACGATCTTGTGCACTACGTATGCAATCTTTTGCACTACGTATGCAATCTTTTGCTACCTACAACATATCGTGCATGTCTTCAAGGAACTCCTTGACAGACTGCAACTTCTCCTTCTCTAGCCCTACAACGATATGAAATCTTGGATGGAATCCATACATCAACATGAACAGACTAAATCCAATCTCGGAATGTTTCGAATTGTTTTAAGCAAACTCCAAATGTGACAGGTACTCCTCCCAATTGGATTTATTTTTACTGACATGCACAAGGATCATGTCTTCTAACACTTGGTTGAGTCTTTCTTTTTGACCATCAGACTGCCGATGGTTTCGAATTGTTTTAAGCAAACTCCAAATGTGACAGGTACTCCTCCCAATTGGATTTATTTTTACTGACATGCACAAGGATCATGTCTTCTAACACTTGGTTGAGTCTTTCTTTTTGACCATCAGACTGCCGATGGTTTACTGTACTCATGCTCAGAGTAGTTTCAAGCTTTTTGAAGACTTCCCTCCATAAGTGGCTATCGAACTTTCTATCTCTATCAGAGACTATATCTGTGGGGTAGGCTAGGTTGTTCGATGAACAACCTAGCTAGCTCATGTGTTTTCACTGTCTTTTTAGAGGGTATAAACTTGACCATCTTGGTCAATCTGTCAACCACTACCCAAATGAAATCATTCCCTCCTTGATTCATTCTAGGTAGACTAGTGATTCCTTTGTTGAGAGCTTTAATAGCCCAAGCTCATCTACATCTTCATCTATGGCAGTACATCATGAGCTTGAGAGGGGCTGTTGAGATTCAAGCTCGATGTCAGTATGTGCTAGCTGTGCTATGTGCTGGCATGTTAGGTAGGAGCATGTGTGAGACATAAATGACCGCGTCCAGCTGGTCATAGTGTGTGGACATTAGCTAGGGTTAGATGTGTGTGGACACAACTCATAGTGTGTCTTGTGTATTGTGGATTATGGCTTTATGCATTGTGTGAGAAGGGAGATGGCTTCCCTCTATGGTTAGGGTTTGCAATATACATTAGGGTTTGCTCCTGTGTGTGTCTCCTCTCCCTCTACCTGTTTTTCAACATGGTATCAGAGCCTGGTGCTCTCTTTAGGGTTTATGAGTGAGTGAGAGAAGAGGGAGAAGAAGCTCTGTGAAGAAAAGCTGTGAAGCTTGCCATTGAAGCTGTGAAGCTTGGAGCACACCGATTTCTATCAGATCTAAGAGCTTGGCCTACCGGGTAAGGTATTCTAAACATCCTTGAGCGGATTGCAGGTGATTTAAGCAGAAAAAAAGCAAATTAGGTTGCCCAAAGCAAAGGAAAATTCTGGTTTTTTGGAAGCTTTCCATTGGAGCTTGGAAGCGGTGATGTATGGTGAAATAGATGTAAATCTGGCAAAGAAACATGTATGTGACAAGGAAGAATGTATTGGAAACTCATGTGCAAGCCCTACACTGATTTTGGAGCAAATATGATGCATTTATGTGATTGAAATTTACTGGTTTTGAAGCTCTCACAAAACAGAGAAATAGAGGTCAAATTTTGATGAAATTAGAGCAAGTTTTTTGCAAAAATAAATTCATTGATGGTTTGTACACTTGCATTGGAGTGTTAGGTAACATTATATGCAATCAATCGACACTTTGATTAGCCCAAAAATCCTCAGGAGCAGGCGGCGCAGATCTACAGCAGAAAACAGAGTATTTTCACATAATTTTGATGCGAGGAGGCCAAATACTACCTGGTTGGTTGGCCAAATACTACTTGGTTGGTTGATTAATTCCAAAATTATTGGTTGATACATACACCCAAGGAGGAGGCTACATGATTTTTTGGAGCAATTATGCCTTATGGAGCTAGAAATGAGCAGATTAAACAGGCTGTCTACAGAGTGTGATTAATCGACTAATTACTCTCTCATCTTAAACAATTGGTCTGATTCCTTTTACATGGAGTTAGTGGACATCATTGCTAAGCTAATGAATGCCTGGTCTCTCAATTTGGACAAGGATTGAAGAAATTAGAGCAATTCTACTACTGGTTTTTCTCAAAACAGAGAAGGGGGTTTGACAAAATTGGTATGTACACACCTCGGATGGTGTTGATATTCAACATTGAGGTTGTTTAGGTGTAAATGCAAGTTATCCACACTTGATTGAACCACTACATTACAATTTGGAGCCTTGGAAAGCACACCAAAGCAGGGTATCTTGGACTGCGTAAACCAGTTCATTTTGGATGCATACAATTTGATTTTCTACATTAAAATTGAAGTTTGTTGTGTACTTTGGAGTATCTGAAACACTCATTAGAGTGTGGTTGAGCTGAGGAAGGCTCGTTTACAGATTTGGACGTGTGCGGCGAAAGGTGCATTTACATTGAGCAAATATGTCGGATAATCCAGTATAAATTGTGGGTGAAAAATTGGATTATCTATTACAAATTGTGGGTGAAAAATTGGATAGGAAGAACTTCCAGGCATGGAAGTACAGGATCAAAAGTTTTCTGAAGGGAAAAGGTTTTTGGAACCTCATTTTATAGGTGCTGAGCCAGAGCCGGAACTACCCCGAGAACCTACACAGCAGCATAAGCAATGGTCAAAAAGAGCATACAAAGTGTTGCATTATCTGTCTATATGTATTTCGGATGCCATACTTATACACATACATGATGCCATACTCATACTCATACTCATCACATACATGATGCTGAGAATCCCAAGGATGCATGGGATACATTGGTAAAGTTGTTTGATGACATAGACACTAGTGCTCTCGTAAGTCTCAGTTGTTTTGCGACAACAGATTCATAATGTGAAACGGAATAGAAGGAGCATCCATGATTATGTACAAGAAATAAAGAAGTATGCAGATGCATTGGCAACAATCAATGCCCCCATGCCTGATGATGATTTGGTAGACATTACCTTGCGTGGTCTTGGCAAGCAGTATAAATCTTTTGATACATCCATCTCGGTTAGGAGTAAAGGTTTACCAGACTTTGATGAGTTGGTTTCACTCTTGCTTGTTGAGGAAATCAAACTCAGTGACTCCTTTCATGATGCATCTACTAGCCATGATGATAATGGCAAAAATCAGGCTTTCTACTCACAAAGAGGATCTAGAGGTAGGGGGAGATTTGCATCACGTGGTCACGGTAATGGTTGTGGATGGCAGGACGACAAATCACCACAACAGAATTTTCAGCCTACATATGGTGCTAGAGGTGGTCGTGTGGATATACACCTCAGAGAGGCAGAGGTAATCCTCGTGGTAGAGGACGTTGGCAAGGCTAACAAACATCTATGCACGATGTGGAATGCCATTACTGTGGGAAATTTGGTCATATGGCACGTGATTGTTTCCGCAAACAAAATGATTTGAGAGGGGGTAGAGCACAACATGGTGGACATTATGCACAACATGGTGGAAATTATGCATCAAGCAGTAATGATGGCAGTGCAACTCACTTGTTTGCCATGAAACATGTTGTGGGATCTATGATGACAAATGCTGAAAATGATGACACTTGGTATATGGACTCTGGAGCATCAAACCATATGACTTCATGGTGAATGGTTTGAGCATATAAAGCCTATGGATGTGAAAGGCTATGTGGAGACAGGAGATGATACCCAGCATGCCATTACACATGTTGGAAGTGTACCATTGGTTATACACAATGGTGAAACAAAGTCTATGTCAGATGTATTGTATGTGCCTTCTATCACAAAAAGTTTGGCCTCAGTTGGTCAAATGGTGGAACAAGGATTACAGGTTCGTTTCAACGAGCATGGTTGCTTCGTTTTGAGGATTTCAAAAATGGATGTAGAGTCATTGCCAAAGGAAAGAAAGAAGGTAGGTTGTTTAAGCTAGATGATGTTGGGATTCCTGAGTTGAAATCAGCCATGTTCTCTAAAAGCCAAAATGTGGTACAAGACATTGATATATGGCATAAGAGGATTGGACATGTGAATATACAAAGGTTAAAGAACATGCAGGCAAGAGGCATTGTTAGTGGGCTGCCTAGATTCAAGTATGATGGGAATATGCATGTTTGTGAAGCCTGTCAGTTTGGAAAGCAGGCGAGGTTGCGGTTTCCTAGAGAAGGCAACATGAGTAGCAGCAGGCCACTTGAGATAGTACATAGCGATGTATGGGGTCCTGCACAAAACCCATCCATTAAAGGCAGTTTATATTATGTGACATTCATTAATGATTTCAGCAGAATGACATGGATTTACTTTCTCAGAGAGAAAAGTGAAGTGTTGGGAAAGTTTATGGATTTCAAAGCTTTTGCAGAGAAGCAATATAGCTCTTGGATAAAATGTTTGAGGATAGATGGAGGTGGCGAATGGATTTCAAAGCTTTTGCAGAGAAGCAATATAGCTCTTGGATAAAATGTTTGAGGACAGATGGAGGTGACGAATACATCTCACATGCTTTTGAGCATTTCTTGAGAAAGCATGGCATAAGAAGACAATTAACTTGCAGGTATACACCTCAGCAAAATGGTGTTGCTGAGAGAAAGAATAGAGTCATTTGTAGGGTGATGCTCAATGAAAAGAGAATGCCAGATTATTATTGGGCAGAAGCATGTGCCACTGCAGTGTATATACTGAATAAGACACCCACAGCAGCCATACATGGAAGTACGCCAGAGATGCGGCTTACAGGTTTTAGGCCAGACATTGGACACCTCAAAGTGTTTGGATGCATAGCTTATGTACATGTGCCCGACGAGAGAAGGAGGAAGTTGGATCCTAAGGCAGAAAAGTGTGTGTTTGTTGGTTATACACAGGATCGCAAGGCATACAAATGTTACAATCCACAAACTAGGCAAGTGGTTATCTCACGAGATGTGGTGTTTGATGAACTTGCTAGTTGGTACAAATCAAAGGATGAGGATGTCATTGATTCTCTTGAAGCTGATGTGCATGTGAACTTGCCACAAGCAAGTTCTAGTTCTACTTCTATGTCTGGGCCAGCAGAGTCTGAGAGTAGCACTATACGTCCATGGTCAAGATGCCTGAGGCATGAGAGTGTGAGCACTGGGAGTAGTGCTATATGGATAAAGGAAAGAAGAAGGTTAAAGGAATTGGAATTACAGGTTATGAGTCGTCAAGTTCAGAGAGTTTGGATGAGGAACTTGGCATACCTGTTTTACGCACACCTAGTGCACAGCAGGATAGATATGTGCCACCACATGCTAGAGTGACAGGTGTTCAGAGTGATCCGCATGCATTGCGGAGATCCCAAAAGGTCAGATATCCAGTTGACAGGTTGACATATCGTGATTTTGCTATGCATTATGCATATATGACTTCTTTGGTAAAGCATGTGGAACCTACATGCTATACAGAAGCTATTGGAAAGCATGTTTGGGAGAAGGCAATGGATGTCGAGATGGACGCATTGGTTCATAAATGATACATGGGATTTGGTTGCATTACCACAGGACAAAAATGTCACTGGTTGTAAATGGGTTTACAAAGTGAAATGCAAGTCAGATGGTTCCATTGAGCGACATAAAGCAAGATTGGTAGCTAAGGGTTATGCACAAACCCAAGGCTTGGACTATGATGAAACATTTAGTCCAGTGGCAAAGATGGGAACATGAGAGCAGTCATTGCTATGGCTATAGCAAATGGTTGGAAAATGCATCAAATGGATGTGAAAAATGCATTTCTAAATGGTGATCTACAAGAAGAAGTGTATATGGCACAGCCAGAAGGATATGTGCATCCACAATATCCCACTCATGTATGAAGATTGAAGAAAGCTTTATATGGTTTAAAGCAAGCACCTCGTGCTTGGAGTGATAACATGAGCAGATATCTTATCTCCCTTGGATTTCAGGTTTCTACAGCAGATTCTTCACTCTATGTGAAGAAAACAGATCATGGGATTGTTTTACTTGTCATCTATGTGGATGACTTGATTATCACAGGTGATCATGGTATAGATGTGATACATGTCAAGATAGCATTGAGTGGGCAGTTTGACATGAAAGACGTGGGTGAATTGCGATACTTTCTTGGAATTGAAGTGATCAAAGACCATACAGGTACATGGTTAGTGCAACGCCAATATGCATTGGATATGTTGGCAAAATATGGCATGATAGGATGTAAGCCAATGAGTAAAGCAAAATGTGAAGTTGCGTTCTGATTTTGGTGAAGAGTTGGATGATCCATCTATGTACAGAAAGATGGTTTGGTAGTCTCATTTACATGACTATCACATGCTCGGATTTGAGTTATGCAGTGGGGCTAGTAAGCCAAATTATGCAGAGCCCTAAAAAACCTCATTTGGATGCAGTGAGACGCATTATGTGATATGTGAAGACCACTGCACATTATGGTCTTCTTTATGAGAGTGGTAAAGGCTTGGATATACATGGCTACACAGATGCTGATTGGGCAGGTAGCTCATATGACAGGAGGTCTACTAGTGGTTATGCCTTTACACTTGGAAGTGCCGTGGTGAGTTGGAGTAGCAAGAAGCAACCTACAGTTGCTTTATCTAGTATAGAGGCTGAATACAGGGGTGCAGCCATTGCTACTTGTGAAGGAGTATGGTTAAAAGGTCTCTTGGCTGATTTGAGCCTATTGATGGCAAAGTTGTCATTCATTGTGACAACATGAGCAGCATACAGTTGGCCAAGAATCCAGTGTTTCATGCGCGGACCAAACACATAGAGGTCCATTATCACTTTGTCAGAGAGAAGGTGCTGGTACAGTGGATCTATAAGTATGTGAAGACTGAAGCTGACATCTTTACAAAGCCACTTAGTAGGGAGAAGTTTGAGTACTTCTGTACTATGTTGGGAGTACGTGGGATGAGCTTGAGGGGGAGTGTTGAGAGCTTTGATAGCCCAAGCTCATCTACATCTTCATCTATGGCAGTACATCATGAACTTGAGAGGGGTTGTTGAGATTCAAGCTCGATGTCAGTATGTGCTAGCTGTGCTATGTGCTGGCATGTTAGGTAGGAACATGTGTGAGACATAAATGACTGCGTCCTGGTCATAGTGTGTGGACATTAGCTAGGGTTAGATGTGTGTGGACACAACTCATAGTGTGTCTTGTGTATTATGGATTATGGCTTTATGCATTGTGTGAGAAGGGAGATGGCTTCTCTCTATGGTTAGGGTTTGCAATATACATTAGGGTTTGCTCCTGTGTGTGTGTCTCCTCTCCCTTTACCTGTTTTTCAACATCCTCTTCCTCAAAAACCTCGACTAGTATTCCTTTCTAACGAGGGAGGTGGCTGCATTGTTATGTATAAGTGTGGCTGTGTACAGCATGCCATACCTCTGAAAAAGATGAGTTATGCTAACATAACCCACGTAGTGACTCCAAGAATTCACTCATGAAGGTGGTGAAACTCAACTCGTTCACCATCGGCATGCGACTTAGCACATCTGCTACTACGTTAAATTTACCTCTTTGGTAACGGAGTGTAAGGTCAAACTCCTATAGGATCTCCGCCCACCTAGATTTTCTACCTTTTAACTCATTCTGACTTGAAAGCCATTTGAGACTTTCATGATCCGTCCAGACCTCAAAGGTATCTCCATACAAGTAAGGTCTCCACTTTTTTCGAGCATGAATGATAGCAAGTAACTCTCGTTCATAAGTCGTTGGGCACAATCAAGCTTCTTGCTTTCAAATGCAATAGGGAGTCCCATTTACAATAAAATCACCCCAATTTGGCCTCCCCACACTAGCGTCTGCCGATCCCCCCCATGAATAGTTTTATCTTTTGTCCTCAAATCATGGGTTAAGGGGACTAGGATCTTCGTGTAGTCCTTTACATATTGTCGGTAGAACCCCGACATACCTAAAAAAGTTTGCAGTTCCTCGAGATTTCTCGGTTCACGCCATTTGACAATGGCATCTACCTTGTCAGGGTCCATCTGCGTACCTTCCGCAAAGATAATATGGCCTAAATAGTGGATGTTTTAAGCAAAAGAAGCACATTTGGATTCCTTCCCAAATATCTTATTTTTCCTAGGGATTTTGAACACTGAGCGCAAATGCTGTAAGTGTTCTTCTTTTGACTTACTATATATAAGTATGTTGTCAAGGAAAACTACTATAAATTTTCTCAAATATGGACATAAAACCTTGTCCATCAGCATCATAAATGTCACTGGGTTATTTGTCAAGTCGAATGGCATGACTAGGAACTCATAATGTCCAAAACGAGTCCTAAATGCGGTCTTGGGAACATCTTGTTCCCTGATCCTGAACTGGTGATACCTTGAACAAAGATCAATATTAGAAAAATACTTCACACCATTGAGTTGATCAAATAACTTGTCAATGCAGGGCATCGAATACTTATTCTTAATTGTTATCTGGTTAAGAGTACGATAGTTTACACACATTTGCATAGACCCGTCTTTCTATTTTACCAAAAGAATGGGCAAAGCCCATGGCAAAGAACTCGTGCATATAAACCCTTTCTTCACATACTCGGCTAACTACCATTACACTTTCTTTACCTCTGAGTGGCTTAACTTGTAAAGCAGGTTTGCTTATAGGTTCTAACCTTGGTAGCATATCAATGCCATGGTTAAACTCCCTAGATGATGGAACATCATCTGGGAGATCATCGAGAAACACATCCCTAAACTCTCACAATAAATCACTCAAAGCAACTGTGCAATTTTGTTTTATTGTCTTGGTTTTAGCCTTGGTATTAATGTTTTGTTCAAAAGAAAACAAAACAGGTTTTGGAAAATAGTGATCTCGACCAAGGCCATTTATCATAACTTAAATTAGTGTCAACTATGGAAACTTTATTAACCACATTTATTTCATCTACGAAAACAAATTGATGTAAGAGAGTACAAACGTATACCTGTTGTATGTCATCAATGTAAGAGAGTACAAACGTATACCTGTTGTATGTCATCAATGTCGATGGCATGACACAACTCTAGGGAAAAAATCATGGGTGCAGTTAGAACCTCCTACTCACCCTGTAGCCTCACTACTCTCCCCTCATGCACAAATTCTAGACTGTTGTCCTGGTAGCCTATGACTGAGGGTAGGGCCGAGGTTATACAACTTCTCCCTGCCTAGGTATATATTGGCTTTGGCCAAGTGCATGACCTAGAAATCCAATCTAGCCTCATAGCCCTGCATAGCCAAAGGTACACCCAAAACCACCATATCCCAAATGGTTTTGTCATGACCATTCGCCGATGAAACAGTGTACTTATGATCACTTTTGGTTTCGGGAAAGTGCATCTTCTTAACCAATGCATAGTTAAGAAAGTTGTGTGTGGCCCCATCGTCTACCATAACGGTGACTCTGCAGCCACCTATTTTGCCATATAGACGGACCAAATCATGTGCTCCCACCGATGGTTACCACATAGCTTGTGTAATGCAGTAAGCATGGGTACTATTCGTATGATAGACAGTTACCTCTTAGAACTCTATAGAACTAAGTGGCAACCTTTGGAGGATGGTATGTACCTGTCGGGAGGATTTTTCCTCATTCTTGGTGTCACCTGGAACTCCCTCTAGTACCCAGCTTAGGACATGCTTCTTTGCTATGTCTCGCCTCAAAGCAGTGAAAGCATAAATTTTCTTTTCTCGCTTTCTCATACTTCTCTTTTAAAAGGGTTCTCACTTTTTTTTTCCTCTTTTAGATGGCGTGGTTTCTTCAACCAATGTCCACCCTCCCTTCTGTGCTCATCAGAGCCCCCTTGTCCCCTATCACCCTGAAAGAACTTCCTTTTAAAGCTTGAACTACCCCTTTCCTCTCTTGCTTTACTAAGGCCCGATTTAGAATGACGCAAAACATCATTGTAAATCTATGCATATTTAATGGCCTCATTGAGGTCTTTCGATTCCTTGGGCTCCACAAAAGCCTCATAGTTTGGATTTAATCCCCTTGTGAGCAACCACAAAGTTTGGAATTCATTGATCCCTTTTAATTTAAGAATAATCTCGCGGTAGTAGTTGGAGATGTACTGGGTGAGAGAAATGACATGCATTGAGCATTTATCCCACTTACGCTAGGATCTCTGCAACTCATTCATGGGTAGAAACTCCTTTCAAAACAATGTTTTCGAAATCCACCTAGGCCCGCGAGGATGTCTGGCACTGTTGGCCAAACTCATTCACCATTTATATGCTTTGCTTGTCTCAATGTGATAGGCTGGCCTCTACGGGCCTCATATCCTAAGGTGTCTGCCTAAGGTTATGAATATCCAACCATTTATATGCTTTGCCTATCTCAAAGACATGCTGGCCTCTACGGGCCTCATATCCTACGGTGTATGGCTAAGGTTATGAATATCCAACCATTTCTATACAAAGATATTCACCAGATCCTTGTTGCGCTCTTTCTCCTCTCCCCCAAAGCTCGGTAGATTGAGATCCTTGAGAAGATTAGTAGCCGCTACTACGGACTGCTTTGGTAGGCACTACGGCTTGCCTACCTGGGCTGGGCCCTATGTCCCCTGGAGAAGGGAATCTCACCCTCCTCTGTATTGGTTGCTGCACAACTATACTACCTGATGGAGTGTCTGGAATAGCATCTAAACGTTCGTGCTCATCAACATAGTTAAAATCTCAGATTGGCCTCTTTCAAGTTCTTTGGTCCTAGCAAATAGTTGATGGACTCTCTCGAGATATCTATATCTGACTCATCTCGGTCCATGGTATCAGTATGGAGAGTATCGTTTCCATACTCCTCCTTGTCCAAGAGCTCATCCTCCAACTGGTCACTCACAAGCATCGCTAGTCTCTATATGGACTGGTCACATCAAATAAGTTCGTGGCATCCACCGCTACTACGGATGGACCCGCAGGGTCATTTACAAATAGGGGTGGAATGGACTCTAAATCAATGGACACATCTCGAGTCTCACGCGAGACCGTAGAGCATATAAAGTATCAACCTGGCGGGCTGCTACTTAGTGCATGCAACCAAGCTCAGCTTGTGACAGGCTGGAATTGGAGGACAGCATACGAGAAAAACCTCCTAGACCCCTTGTGACGGCAGATGGACTACCCCCACTAGACATTTTGGATTTTTTTCAAGTCTTATTATTTTTATTATATTTTTAATTTTTTTTATTTTGTAGATAAACAACAAAAACCACTGGAGACATGGTCTCGTCGATATCGATGTGTTGGTATGTTGGTGGTCGATGCCCTACAGAGTCGGCAACAATGTCCTGCGCATTACGGCGAGGCTACTCAAAGAAACACACGAATGCACTATGATGCAGAGGGATAGAGAAATCGCTGCACTCTTCTCTCCCCGACTGCATATACCAAGAGATCGAGAGAGATATGCTTGGTGTTGCGCTTCTGTGGGGCTGGCTTCTCTCCCTCTTGGATGTGCGTGTTGAGAACGAGAGAAAGAGAGAGAGAGAGAGTGAGAGCTAGAGAGAGATCTCATCTTCTTTCACATACCTCCTCGTGTGATGACTTACTTCTTCTTGTAGATGTTGTAATCCCTCCAAGCGCCACGTGTGTCACACACCAACCACCCAGCTGTGCATTCAAGCACTGCCGTTTGTTGAGTGGGTTCTTCAAGCGCTTCCCTTCTTCTTCCCAAAAGTTGCAGTTTTTATAGCCTTCTTCTTCCCAAAAGTTTTTATAACCAACCATAAAGGTTTTTATAGCCTTCTTCTTCTCTTATCCTTTGAATCTTTGATCATGTCCTCTCTTTGTCCAAGTACTTATGCCCTTGTTTGCAGCTTGCTTTTGCTGGCCTTTCCTCTTTCCATGATATTTCTCATTGATTTGTTTGAAGCTTAGAAATTCCAAAAATTAAACCTTTGGCCTTCTTTGCACCAAGTAAATTGCATAAACATTGATTTTTGATTTTTTCTTAAAAAATCCTACTCCTTGGGTGATCCCAAAAGCTTTGATACCATTGTCGGGACCTTTAAGACACTTGGAGAAGGAATTATAAGTTCTCAACACAAAAATTAGAGCATAAGATATATTTGCACAAATTAAAGCATAACCTTAATAAATAAAATAAAATAAACGAGAGAGATGGAGAATAGAGTAGAAGTCACTGTCGACAAAACATTGGGTTGAATCTCCCCTAAGTAGAGTGTGCCCCTTGTACCACTCTCCTATATTTATATGTATTAGAAAAAATGCTTGCTTTTCAAAAAGATAATTCCAAAAACAAAGCATAAGCAAATGATTTTGAGTTTATGAGCGTGCAAACTCTACAAAAATATAACAAGCATTAATATAAAGTCTTGGGTCTACCAAAAGTATAAAATACTATTTGGTATGTACAAAGGTATGAGGCCTTAGCCTTACAAAAATATAGATGTCTAAATATGAAACCATAAAAAGTGTTCACATGTCTTTCAAAATATCTCATAGTAGTCCAACAAATGTTCCATCTACCGATTAACACATAATTTGCCACTCATTCTTCACCTACATCCAAAATAATAATAGTTAGTGCCGCACACAGCTGATTAAACACATTAATCCTAACCATATCATACTAGTTCACATAGCTGATTATCCTTGTAGACATCATACCAGCATACACATCTTGATTAAACAATTAATCCTAGTAGATGATATAAATAAAAGGCGTATCCAAAAATAATATATCAGGAAATAAAATAATGGGCATCCCCAAAGAGATAATGACTAACAAGATAAGAAGTAAGAGTGTAATTTGAAAAAAGGTATGCCTTTATTACTTGGTTTTTCATTTTAAAGAGATGGCAATATACATTTCCTCCCGATTTATTTTAAAGGAGTGCAGTATTAATCTAAATCTTAAGGAGAGTGTAATTTATGCCTTTATTGCTTGGTTTGTCCAATTAACGAGAGGCCAGTGTACACTTCCTCCAAAATTATTTTAAAAGAGTGCACTATTAATATAGATCTTACTTATTGACTTGTACATTAACATTGATGAAGAAAAGGATGGAAGAGTAGAGAGAAGGTGGCTAACACAAAATTGTAAAAAATCAACACTTTTTATTATTATTAACTTATTCTTACACATTTGCAAACTTTCTTGAGTCTAGAAATAAACTTATTCTTATGAGACACATTTGCAAAGGATGGAAAAGTAGAAACACAAAATTGTAAAAGATAAACGTTGTTTATTATGTACACACATTTGCAAACTTTAATGAGTTTAGACATAGAATTTAACTTAAAAAGATACATGAAGACTCTTATGTGATACACATTTGCAAACTTTCTTGAGGCGACATAAAATGATATATGAAGACTCTTAGACATGCATATGTAGATGATTCTCCTATGAAACTATTTCTTCTTGGTTTTTTGTATTCTTGTCCCAATGTAGCATTGTTTTAAGCAAGGGCACGTGATAAGTGCATCATGGCATTTTATCCTTATTCAATTATCTAGACCTATAATGATTGAAACCTTCCATGCTTTGAAGAGATCCTCAATTTGCTAAATTGCTCGCTAAATTGCTTGTTTACATGTAGAACATAGGGGTATGTATGAAATGGTATATACGTCCATCGAAAACATTTAGGTAGCCATCCTTTTGTCTCCTAATGCTCTTAATAATCATTCTTACTCTTGCCTATTATTGCATTGTTCAAGCACATATAAAAATGCATTTCATACTTCATATTTTATGATTCAATGTCCTAAAATCCTTCCATAAGTGATAGAACTTGTAACAAATAAGCATTACTTTAAGTATTTACACTTTTCTCTTTAATGATTAAAAATATAACAACATAAGATTAAAAATGTGTGTGTCTATGTATAGATGCATATGTGTGTGTGTGTGTGTGTGTGTGTGTGTGTGTGTGTGTGTGTGTGTGTGTGTGTGTGTGTGTGTGTGTGTGTGTGTATGTATGTATGTATATGTGTGTGTGTGTTTGTGTGTGTGTGTGTGTGTGCACATATGAATATAAATGTATACAAGTGTATATACACATGTATACACATGTATATGCATACATATGAATATACATGTATATACATATGTATACATGTGTATATACATATGTATATACACACATTTATATTTATGTACAAGAATATGTATATGTGTACATATATATACATTTATGTACATATACATGTATATATGTATATATATACATATATACACATATGTATATATACATTTATATACATATACATGTATATATGTATATATATACATATATACACATATGTATACATATGTATACCTCACTTTGGGATCGTGTCATGTGGATGGGACACCATTTACGTATCTTGATCGAGTTACGCTTTCAATTGCATCATCCTAAGTGGTAATCACTACAAGCTCAAGAGGTAGCTCGATTGAGTTACCGTCCATACTGGACATCCACAAAGCACCGCGTAACTTGACCGAGTTACATGGTGGAAATCCACATATGTTCAATCAAGGTAGGAGGTGGATATCCACGTAGCTCGATCGAGTTATGTGGTGGACATCTACATAAGTACCACGTAACTTAATCGAGTTATGTGGCGGACATCTACCATGGAGCTTGATCGATATACAAGCTAGCTAAGTGGATGTCCAATATATAGCTTGATCGAGTTACTTACTTATCCCATGGCATTCATGCACATCATGCGTGCACCCTGACAATGTTGCATAGTATGTACAATTCAAAAAATCTATTTTTTCATAAAACTTGAGTTATGTGGATACCCAACCCATGATGGACGTGTCATTTTAATTCCTAATAGGCATTTGAAAAAAAGATGCAATTTCCACGTAGAGTTCTATAAACAGGACGCAAGACATGTAGAGACCCAAGTTATCAAAGTGGGCAAGTGAGGAAGGATGGACTACTTTAGGCAAACGTATAAAAGGGATAGGTTCAAGGAGAAAAAGGAAGCACCATTGTGACATAATAGAAAAGGACGAGCATAGAATCAGACAAAGAAGTAGCACTTAGTTGTATGATGCTTGAGTTAGTGGAGACGCAAGAGGAGGAAGTTAACGAGTGTCGTGCTATTGTCTCATTTGCACTAGTGAACTATGGTAGTGCTAGACGATGATAAGGGGATAATTAAATCAAATCCACATGGTCTTCTAGAAGATGTACTGATGTGTATCTCTCATGAGATTCCTAAAGTATATGCTAAGAAACCTTGATCTAATTATGTAGGCGATTTGAGTACCAAATTGACAAAATTTGAAGTACCTAAAGGAAAGTCCTTTGTGATTGGAGAGTATCGGAAGGAAAGTCCTTTGTGATTGGGTCTACATTAGTGGGGTCTCATTTGGAGAGTCTCCAAAGTGTCTTAGTTAAACACCTAGAGGTCACAAGGACTTAAAGGGGATTAAGCCAGAGTTATGCCAACATTATATTAACTTAGAACCTGATACTAGACTTGTTTATCAATGACAACGAGCAACGAATAAATCTAGTGTATGCAGAGCTTGTTAAAGTACTAGATGTAGAGTTCATTTATCCAGTGTCTTATAGTGAGTGGGTGTCATCTATTATGATAGTTCCTAAAAAGAAGAACAAGAATTGAAGAAAGATCACTTTTCTTCGCTATTTATTGATTAAATTTTGGATAAGTAGCAGCCAGGCCATGAACTTTATTTTTTCATGGATGGTTTTAGTGGATATAATCAAGTATTAATCCATCCTAAAGACCAACCTAAGACTACATTTACCATTGAGTGGGGAACATTTGCTTATAGAGTCATGCCTTTTAGGTTGTGTAATGCTTGTGTAATGCTCTTGCTACATTCCAATGGGTAATGATAGTAGCCTATCATGCGTTATTAAGGAAATGTATGGAGTTATTTTTAGATGATTTTTACATTTATGGTACTCACATGAGGATATGCCAGATAAGCTAGATCACAAGTGTTTGTGATAAAAGTAGATAAGTTAGTATATCCCTAAACCCAGAGAAGTGTGTTTTTAGAGTGAGTAAAGGTTCTCTCTTAGGCCACCATGTGGTATGTAAAGATGGAATTTCTATGATAATAGTAAGATACAAAAAATTAGTGAGTTACCACCTCCACGGAATCTTAAGCAATTATGTGGATTTTTAGGCCATGTGAACTATTATCGACATTTTATTGCAAAATTTTTCGTCATTGCTTTGCCTTTGATTGCGTTGTTATGAAAGAATAATCCGTTTATGTGGTCAGCTGCATGTCAAGAGGCTTTTGAGATTCTTAAGAAAAAGTTAGTAGAAGCTCTAGTCTTAGTACCTCCAGATTGGATTAAAGAATTTCATGTCATGCAGATGCTTCCATGATAGCCGTAGGTGTCGTTCTATGCTAATCCGATGATAATAAGGTGGACCAACATATATATTATGCAAGTAGAAATATAAGTGATGCAAAACGTAAAGTAAGTGATTAAGGTTCTCATTTTTTGAATGAGGATCAATGAATTGACAAATATTTATAGATTAAACATAGAAAATCTACACCATTCTATCTAAGAGTGAATGGTCAAGTGGAAGTTACTAATCTTATGTGGTATTTTAACTAAAATGATAGCAGAGAACATATGAGATTGGGATGAGTGATTATAAAAAGTATTATATGGGCTTATCTTACATATAAAGTTACTACACAAAA
Organism: Cibotium barometz; assembly: GCF_041138505.1. NCBI lineage: Eukaryota > Viridiplantae > Streptophyta > Polypodiopsida > Cyatheales > Cibotiaceae > Cibotium > Cibotium barometz. The sequence continues at coordinate 51,002,472 of NC_141051.1, read as the reverse complement.
TACTCCATTTAATTTAGTATATGGAATAGATGCAATATTCCCTATTGAACAGGAAATTCCCACATTAAGGGTAACTTTAACAATGCGATTAGGTGACCATGCATCATTGAATGCTCATATATTGATGTTAGTGAGGCTCGATGAGAAAATAGTTAGCTCTTAAAATTTTGGAGGCTATGTAGAAGTGTCGAAAAGCATGGCATGATAATCATATAAAAGTGCGTACATTTAAAGAAGGAGATTTAATATTGGTTTATGATAGTAGGTATTATAAGTTTCTAGGTAAACTAAAAATTAGACGAGTTTCACTACCACTAACCACATTCCAAAGGCCTTTAGTAACCAATACATGCCTCATCATATAGGACCACAATGGGTAGTTAGTCCCATCATCAAGTTTATCCTCAGTAGAGACATGTTGAATGCATCACTACTACCAACCATGACTATCTACCAAATGCAAAATCTTTCAACACACTACTGCAAGTACTCAGTATTCACTGAATGCAGCCTCGGATGGCTACCAAACTGACTGAATCACCTACAAAGTGTATGAAAAATAACACAAAGTGGAGAATAGAGTGTTAGTGGCAAAATTATGATGGTTAATGTTGTTGAAGACACTGTAGATGTTGCTCCACACCAAATCCATGGAAATGCTTTCCCATTTCCCTTGAGGAATCTCCAGCGGATGGAGTAGTCCTCCAACCTTAAGACGTTCATGTTTATTGACCTGGCACTTATTGCATTTCAGCACATAAGCCTGGACGTCCTTAAACAAACTCAGCCACTAAAACTATCTTTTTACTAGTGCATAGGTCTTCTGAATCCCAGGATGACCCGCACTTGGACTATCATGACTTTCTTTAAGAATTTGGACCCGAAAGTCACCAATAGTTGGTACACATATTCTACCCTTGTAGAGTAAGTACCCGTCGTCAATGGAGTAATTAGCATATTTCTCCCCCCGACGAGGTTTATCACTCCCCTTTGAAGCCGTGGCAGTCAAAGGTGATGAAGGGCCTATGTCAGAACTCTCCGGCTCCAAACTATACCCAGAAGACACGACTAGTCTCTCCGGACTAACTCTCGCTTCCCTTCCTGTTGCACCTTCGGCCAGTCTCTCCGGACTAGCAATACATGCCAACGAGGGAGGTGGTCGCGTCTGTGAAGAAGTGCGTACGCGTACAGCGCGCCAGACCTCTGTAAAAGATGGATCGTGCTCACATAAACCATGTAGGGACTCCAAGAAATCATTCTTGAAGACTGTGAAACTAAGTTCATTAATCTGTGGCATGCGACTAAGTGCATCTGCCACCACATTGTACTTACCTTTCTGGTAACGTATCTGAAGGTCAAACTCCTATAGAATCTCCGCCCACCGAGCTTTTCTACCCTTCAGTTCATTTTGACTTGAAAGCCATTTCAGACTTTCATGGTCCGTCCAGACCTCAAAAGTGGCACCATATAAATAGTGTCTCCACTTTTTCAGTGCATGAACTATCGCTAGTAACTCTCGCTCGTAAGCCGAGTAGTTACGTTGCGCACGATCTAACTTTTTACTCTCAAATGCAATTGGGCGTCCCCTTTGCATTAGTACGGCCCCAATGGCCTCATTACCAGCGTCTGTTTCCAAAACAAACGGCTCATTTGGATCGACAATTGTCAAAACAGGTACAGCTGCTACGGTCACCTTAAGCTTATCAAAGCTTTTCTGTTGGGCTTCCCCCCAACTAATGTTTTTTGTTTTTGACCGTAACTGGTCAGTCAACGGGACTGCGATCTTCACGTAGTCCTTAACATATTGTCGGTAGAACCCCGACATGCCAAGAAAAATCTGCAGCTCCTCGAGATTCTTCGGCGCTGGCCATTTAAGAATAGCCTCTACTTTTTTTGGCTCCATCCGCGTACCATCGGCGGATATAATATGGCCAAGATAGTGAATTTCTGTTTCAAAAAATTCACATTTGCTCTTCTTCGCAAATAGTTTGTGCTCTCGCAACAACTCGAACACTAGACGCAAATGCTCTATGTGTTCAAATTTTCCCAGATATGTTGTCCATTAGCATCATAAATGTCGCTGGAGCATTGGTTAGCCCAAATGGCATAACCAAAAACTCAAAATGCCCGAAAACGGGTCCTAAATGCTATCTTCGCAACATCTTCTTGTTTAATTCTAACCTGATGATACCCAGATCTCAGGTCTATTTTTGTAAAGTATCTCGATCCATAGAGTTGATCAAACAACTCATCCATGCGTGGCATTGGATACTTGTTCTTAATCGTTATCTGATTAAGAGCCCTATAGTCTATGCACATCCACATAGATCCATCTTTCTTCTTTACCAGAAGAATAGGCGATGCCCACGGACTTGAACTAGGCCGAATAAAGCCTTTGTTCAAATATTCCGTCAATTGTTTTTCCACCTCCTGTGCCTCGGAGTGGCTTAATCTATAAGCAGGTTTGCTTATAGGTTTTGATCCTGGCATAACTTCGATGCCATGGTCTACTTCTCTAGATGGTGGTAAACCATCTGGTAAATCATTAGGAAAAACATCCTGAAATTCCTCTAGTAAATTCATTAAAGTATCTACGTACTTTTTCTTTATTGTCTCATTTACCTTGGATTTTTTCTTGTTTGAATCACATGCATGCCAAACAGGGTTTTCAAACAGTGGGTCTCGTCCAAGGTTATTTTGTTTTTCTTGTTTGTCTACGCAAACATCATTTATCGTTTCATCTACGGAAACAGAATTCAAAAGAGGGTAACAAGCATATACCTCTGCTATCTGGTCTCTGCGGACCGCTGTACACAGCTCCATGGAGGAAATAAGTGGTGTGGCAGGGACAGTACGGTCGCCCTGCAGGGTGATGACTCTACTTCCGTGCTCAAAACATAGCGTATTATGTAAGTAATTCCGAGCTAGACTAGGGCCCAAGCCATACAGCCACTCCCTGCCTAGATATACGTCTGCTCTGGCTAAGTGCATGACCTGAAAGTCAAGCGGAGCCTCATAGTCCTGCATAGATAATGGGACCCCCAATACTACGGTATTCCATACCGTTTTGTCATATCCGTTGGCTAGGCCAACAGTATACTCATGATCACTCCGGGTCTCAGTCAATCCCAACTTCTTGACTAACGAGTAGTTCAAGAAGTTGTGGCTAGCTCCATCATCAATAAAAACTGTGACTCTACGGCCACCTATGGTGCCATACATGCGCACCATGTCATGCGGACCTACAGTAGGCTGCCACATCGCTGGTGTCACTGAACAAGCGTGATACTCATCACAATGACAGACTGTCACCTCTCTGAACTCTGCGAAACTGAGAGGGAGTCTCTGCACTGTATGCAACTGCCTAGAAGATTTACCATCTTTTTTGGGCTCGTTGCCACTCGTGCTGGCTTTAGGCTTTGGACACTCAGCTTTCGTGTGCCCTACTTCATTGCAATTAAAGCAGCGATTTTCCTTTCGCGCTTTAATATACTGCTCTTTCTTTTGGATTTCGGTGTCTCTTTTTTTCCTGGATGGTCGCGGTTTTTTAGACCAATGACCACCCTGTCCTTCCTGGTCTGTCCTATCCCCTTGTTTCTCACTGTGGAACCCTTTTCTTTTGAGGCCTGACCTCCTCTTTTCACTACCCTCGGCCCTGCTAGAACCACCACGCTCACTACGGCGCTTGATGTCATCAAATATCTGTGCATATTGAATTGCCTCTACTAAGTCTTTAGGTTGTAGGGGTTCTACGTACCCAAGGTAATCATCTTTGAGGCCTCTCTTAAAGCCTCGCAATGTCTGGAATGCATCGATTCCCTTTAGCTTGAGTACTATCTCCCTGTAGTTTGAGATGTACTGAGTTAGGGATTTGTTCTCCATCGAGCACTTGTCCCATAACTCCCAGCTTCTCTCTGCCTCATTAACAGGTGAAAATTCTTTTCGAAACATTGTTTCAAATTCCGTCCAAGTGGCAGGGCGAGTTGTCAAACTCATCCACCACTTGTACGCTTTGCCGATTAATGAGAGGCTAGCCTCTACGGACTGAATACGACTAGGCTGCTGTCGCAGCGCGTGCAAATTTGACCACTTCGCTAGAAACATATTGAATGGGTCCTTGTTTCTCTCCTTTTCTTCGCCACCAAAACTAGGCGGCTTTAAGTCTTTTAACAACAACGAAGCTGTCGGCTACGGACGGCCCCGCAGCAGGCGCAACGACTTGTACTCCTGCAATTACTGGCGAGGCTACGCTCACCCGTGCCACAGGAGCTCGGCTACCATGAGGAGTCGGAGTACTAGCCGAGGCGGCTGTCAGTGCATCTAACCGTGTGGAGATGCTCTGTAGCATCGTTACTAAATTAGCCTGGACTTTACCCATAGTGTTCAATTTGGCATTAAGATATTTAAACAATCCACTAGAGAGCTCCTCTCTGTCAGGACATCAGCAGGGTCCAATAGGTCATAGTCATCGTCGTCATAATCCAAGAGGTCCTCCTCGGTCCCCTCGGCGACGTCAGTGTTCATGTCCTCTGGCTCATCGGCCAGAAAGGGGTCATCAGCCAATGCGGCCGCTGCGGGCTCGCTCGGTCCTAAGGTGGGGTCAATAGACGAGGAGGGCGCTGGCAGATCACGAGTGATCGACGAGCGCACTGCGAACCGAACAACGGTCGAGCGTGTACGGCCTGACAATTCGGTCGGGGTCAAACCCGCGACCGAGGACAAGAGACTGGAAAAACCTAGAGAAGTAGAAGGCGGTGGGGACACACTACGCCTAGCAGACATCTTTAATTCTTGCAAAAAAAAGAATGCGAGAACTCGAAAATTACTAAAAAAAAAACGCTAATAAAAATGAGCAGTGGTGGAGAGAGAATAATAGTCACCCCCCTTTACGGTCGCCTGTCGATTTGTGTTGCGTTGCGAGCCTCTACAAGGACGCTTCCGGGATGCTCCGATCCACGAGAAAAATGCCTGCAACTCATAACAAAAATTAAAATGATCGAGAGGTGCCTTGCCGGGATTATTACTTGCGGGGATTATCCTTCCTCCCCAGCCGAGAGAGAGGGTTTCCTTGAATTTTCTCATTTTTAATTTCATAAAAATGAATAATGAAAATTATTTTTTTTTAAAAATAAATGATTTTTTTTTCTAATGTTTTTTTTTCTCTAGCCGGTGGTGGCCTACAGCGCTGGTGGGTTGGCTGGCCTTTGCTGGCCGTTGTGGCCCTTGGCCGCTGCCGCCGTTGGCTGGCCGCTGTTGGCTGGCCGCCGCCGCCGCGCTGGTTGGCCTGGCTGGCTGGCCGCCGCCGGGCTGGCCGCCTAGGCCAACGCTGTGGAGGGGCTGCAGCCACCCGAAGCTACAGCAGCTGATTCTTGACGTATTGTGACGCAACCGGCGTTGCACCTTTTCATTTCGGCAAGTCCAACGGCCAGCAAACAACGCGACTTTCCAACGCATTTCAGCTACGTTGCGTCGCCCCCCACCCCCACACGGTAGTGTGTTTCCAAAGATTCGGGTCTGCGTCCCCCCCCTCTACACACGTGTGGTTGGTTGCGAGTTATTTTCAGCAGAGGAAGCTCCTCCCCTCAGGACAGCGCAAGCACAGACAATGGAGGGCACTAATGCCACTCCCGTCCGCCGAACCTGAGGAGATTGAAGTTACAGTTTTCTTTCCTCCCAACTCTACGCAGAGTTATTTGGCTCTTCGCCCCCCCACGCTAATGGTCCTGGGCTTTTCGCCCTGGGGCTTGCTTCGCCCCACACACATCGTTTTAGTTTATTTCGTGGGGCTGGTCTGCACCCCCCACCTCTACACACAGGTTTCAACACCTTTCGCAGCCATTCAACGTCTTTCGCAGCCATTCAACGCAGAGAAAAAAAAAACAAACAAAAATTGCTTTGCTTACCTGCGATGCTGCTTGCTGTGTGTGACGGGGAGAGAGAGTGAGAGAGAGAGAAAGAGTTCTTCCCTTCAAAATCTTGGCCGGCTCCCTCCACACTCCCTTGTGGAGATAAGGGTGAGAAGATTGTGGATGAAAACCATCGAGTGGGCTCCGGTCCCCCGTTCACGCGCGGACTCTCACGATCCCCTCGAACCACGCTCTGATACCAGTGTTAGATATCCGTAACGCCGCTACGGGCGTTACCACGAGAGGGGACGGCCTCTGGCTCACCACCCAGCCATAGAGGAAGAATGAGGATTGCCCCTCATCCCCCAGGCTATATAGTGTGTGGCCTGCTGTCCACACTAGCCTGGCCGCCCATGACTCCGCATGGGCGTCCTCTCCCACTGAACCCCGGACATGGCCATCCGGTCTGCCACCATCGGTCACAGGCATTACAGCCTACATGACACCAAGCGATGATAAATTGTGTTATTAGCCTAAATTGTAGAAAAAGCCCACCAAAATTGCCAAAAAGCTCACCATAGCAAGATCACAAAAAATATGCACCCTACTCGTGTCTGTCCATGTGAAATCCATAAAAAATATTTGCTCCTCCTATTTCAAAGACCACATAAAAAATATTTGCTCCTCCTATTTCAAAGACCACATAGAAAACCTCATAAATTAAAACCATGAACTCCTATACCTTTAATACTATATACTAAGTATAGTATAATTGCCACATTAATCTTAAACTACATAAAATTTAACCCTTAACCCATTAACTATAAAAGGTTAATAATTCATTACCCTAAAAGGTCCTACTATTTCACAACTACCAGTGCAACCAGGTGCTGCAGGTACATCTAAGTAGAATATCTGATAGAGATGTGGCTCCTCCACATGCACCACCAGTACCTCCCACTGCTGCTCAAACGAGATGGGATGGTAGAGATGCACAGGCACATGCATTGCTTGCACTTTCTGTAAAGCGAAGCATTATTCCTCATATTCAGTCATGGAAGACTTCAAAACATGCGTGGGATGCACTTGCTGCATTATACCAGGTGCGCAATGAAGCACGTGTTACATATCTGTGCAAACAGTTGGAGTCTGAGCACATGAATGAGGGAGACTCAATGGACAGATTCTGGACCAAGATCAAAGATTTTAAGGAGCAGCTTGCTAGTATGAATGAGATATAGCCTGATAGTACATTGGTGCCCACAGTTCTCAATGCATTGCCGGATCCTTATCAGAGTTTTGCCTCTACCCTTAGACTCATGATGAAGGGAAATCCAAATGCCCTTACATTTGATGAGCTAGTTTTAGTACTCTTGCAAGAAGAGTAGTCTAGGCAAAATAGATCTATTATGCGAGTTGGTGACCAAGCTATTGTTCCCAGTCAAAAAGGCAAAGATAAAGCTTCTTCGCATGGTGGCTATAAGCCAAAATCAGAATCCTTAGGTAAGGATACAGAGAAAGAAGGTGATAAGCCTAAAAAGAAGGGTAAGTGTCACTACTGCAGGAAACCAGGGCACTACATAAATGAGTGCAAGAAAAGGCTAGAGAAGGAGAAAAAGAAAGAATCGGGCATGGTTGTGCCTGATGCATCTGCACCAAGTGCAGAGAAGAAGGAATCTACAAGTTTTGCTTAAGATGATTGGGCATGGACTGTACATTGCAGTTATGACCCTTCTATTCATGATGTATGCATGTCAATGGCAGAATCGGATGTTTGGTACTTTGACAGCGGTGCTAGTAAGCACATTACTTCACAAAAAATCTATTCTTATCTCTGGAATTTGTCCCAAGTGTAGAAACCGTCACATGTGCAAATGGTTTCTCATATCCTGTCAAAGGAGTTGGTAGAGTTGTGCTCACTGCTAAAAATGGGGGCACATTTACTCTTTCTAAAGTTTTATATGTGCTAGGCATTAAGAAGAACTTGCTGTCAGTTTCAGCCTTAGCCTTATCAGGCTTGATGGTGAAATTTGTGGATGACATATGTACATTTCAGGATAGAAATGATGGTTATTCTATCATTGTCTAGGTACCTTGTTTCATGGCCTATACAAGATGGATGTATTTGAGAAGTTGTAGCATGATGCTTCTTAGTCTCTATGACTCGTGCTATAAGTGATGCAGAATTATGGCATGCACGATTTGGCCATCTGAATTATGGCGGTGTGTTACGCCTTCAAAGGCATGATATGGTGTTTGAGTTGCCAACTCTTGAGACCCCTGCGAGACATGTATGTGAGGGGTGTATTCTTGGTAAAATGCATTGGGCATCATTTCCAAAGGATGGATCTGTGAGAGCTGTTAAGAAATTACAGCTTATACATAGTGATGTATGTGGTCCTATGAGAACACCATCTATTGGGGGATATCTCTACTTCGTCACTTTTATTGATGATTACTCTAGATATAGCTGGGTTTATCCATTAAAGAAAAAGTTAGAGGTTTTAATGTGCTTTAGGCACTTTGTATCCATGGCTGAAAAAATCATGTGAATGTAAAGTTGGCACCCTTTGTTCAGATCGAGGGAGGGAGTATATGTCCAAGGAATTTCATGCATATATGGCTGGAAAAGGCATAAGGCATCAATGTACAATGCCATACACACCTCAGTAAAATGGTGTAGCTAAGAGGAAGAACAGGTCTCTCATGGAGATGGCACAATGTATGGTGCTACAAGCCCAAGATTTACCTCATGGTTTTTGGTTAGAGCAACTATGTGTGTAAACTATGTGTTGAACAAATTCCCTACCAAGGCCTTGCAGTCTAAAACTCCTTATGAAGCTTGGCATCATGGCAAGAAGCCTTCTGTGGCTCATTTACGTGTTTTTGGTTGTCTTGCTTATGCTCTTGTGCTTGAGCAACAACATAGTAAGCTTGATGATAAGGCAATTAAATGCATATTTGTGGGATACAGTTCAGAAAGCAAGGGATATAGACTCTACCATCCAGCCTCAAAGTGGATTTTGGTAAGTAGAGATGTTGTTTTTGTTGAAAACTCAGTTCAGCCCATGCTTTCATGTGCAAAAAATAGCAAAATGTATGCTCACAGGACATGTTTGATTTTCTCCTACATTTGTTTAATGGAGAACAACCATATGTAGAGCAATTGAATGTTCAACCAAGTGTTGAAATTCAGCCTTTGCCAGGTGCAAAATTAGCATGCACGTAAGCCTTTTGATGAGGCAATTATTGAGGATGTAGTGGATGAGGAGAGAGCAGCCATAGAAGAATCTAGGCGTATGCCAAAATGGCTTGTGCAGACATTGAGGGATAGCAAGTTGGCAGCTCCTTTACCTAGTAGAGCTCGTGTAGGTTCTCATCATGCAAATTATTCTCATGTGGATCATGTTCTCATTTCTACTTTATGTAATGAGGAGGAACCTGTTTCCTTTGAGGAAGCATAGGATGATGATCATTGGATGCATACTATATGCAAGATGAGTATAACTCTATACTCAAGAATGACACCTAGTATTTGACAAATCTACCTCATGGCAAGAAGGCCATTGGTACTAAGTGGGTTTACAAGTTAAAACGCAAAGTAGATGGTAGCATTGATTGCTATAAGGCTAAACGTGTTGCTATAAGTGGGTTTACAAGTTAAAACGCAAAGTAGATGGTAGCATTGATTGCTATAAGGCTAAACGTGTTGCAAAGGGGTATGCCCAGCAAAAGGGCATTGATTATGATGAGACCTTTGCACCCACATCTCATATGACTACCATTAGGTGTCTCATTGCTTTGGCAGCACATCATGGGTGGAATGTATATTAGTTGGACATTAAGATTGCATTCTTGAATTTACATGAGGAGGTGTATGTATCGCAGCCTCCTGGTTTTTCTATGAAAGGAGAAGAGTCTAAAGTATGCAAGTTGAAAAAGGCTCTTTATGCCATAAGCAAGCTCCTAGAGCATGGTATGAGAAGATTCATGCATACTTGGCTAGGCTACAAATGATTTTTGCAACAATCCAACAGAGAGTACCCTCTATGTGAAGAGGAGCAAGAACACATTTTTGGTCATCGTTCTATACGTTGATGACATGCTGCTCTCATGGGACCCGATATAGATCAGATTTTTGCCTTTAAGGCTGATTTGTAGTCATCGTTTGAGATGTCAGATTTGGGGCCCTTGCATTACTATTTGGGATTCAGTTTATGTAGCGCAATGATGGCATTGTTATGATGCAGTCTAAATATATACAGAAGCTATTGAAGAGGTTTAATCTTGAAGATTGTAAGCTTGTGGTGGCTACACCTATGGAGACAGGTACTCGACTTAGTCTTCAAGATGTAAGAGACTCTTTTGATGCTAGTTTGTATCAACAAGCTATTGGATCCCTTCTTTATGTGTGCAACACGAGGCCAGATATATAATATGCGGTCTCAAAGTTGAGCAGATTTATGCATAGCCCAGGTACAAAGCAATGGCAGGTTATTAAGTGGATTTTCCACTATTTACAGGGCACTCAGTATTTTGGATTATTTTATCCAAAGGGGGGTGAGTCATAGCTGCATGCTTTCAGTGACTCAGATTGGGTTGGATGTTATGAGTGTCCACTAGTGGGTTTTGCTTTTGCCTTGGTGAGCAGTTGAGTGTGTGTGGCTCAGACATCTTATGGCTAATTTGGGTGTTGGATAGTCGTCTAGCACTACGATTTTCACTAACGAGGAACCCAGTGTTTCATGCTCGTACTACGCACATTGATGTGCATTACCACTATGTCAGGGAAAGACTTTATGCGGTAGAGATCATCTTGGTCTATGTCCCTACACATGACAACATGGAAGATTTATTCATGAAGGCTCTTCCTCGTGAAAAGTTTGAAGCTTTTCGTAAAGCTTTGGGCTTACTACCTTTTTAGGATTGATCGTCCATACCCTGTACATGCTCACATCATCACTCCAGGGGGGATTTGTAGCATTATATGGTAGTGATGTGTGTGAACACACTTAGGACTGTTGGGACACTTTTTCCCTCACTAGGAGGTTTTTTTCCCTGTGCGTATGTACACCCTCTTATCTACTCGAGATGCAATCCACACTTCTAGAGAGAACCAGCTTATGTGGTGAGACTGGTTTTGAATCTTAGCAAGTTGAGGTTTCTACAAATTAGATTACCGGAGGTCTCCTAACACCTTAAGGTTTGGGGTCTCGATGGCTAGACCAAATTGTGGAACACCTCAGTTAAGCGCGCTTGCGTAGGAACACAACTGGGATGGGTGACCTCCCGGGAAGTGGGAGGATCCATGTTTCTAACATGGTATCAGATCCCAGGTTGTGATGTTGGAAGCTAAGACATCAACCAAAGTGTGGCTTGAGGGGGGGTGTTGGAGATGCAATCCACACTTCTAGAGAGAACCAGCTCATGTAGTGAGGCTTGGTTTGAATCTTGGCAAGTTGAGGTTTTTATAAATTGGATTACCGGAGGTCACCTAACACCTTAAGGTTTTGGGGTCTTAATGGCTAGACCAATTTGTGGAGCACCTCAGTTAAGCGCACTTGCACAGGAACACAACTGGGATGGGTGACCTCTCGGGAAGTGGGAGGATCCATGTTTCCAACAAAAGGAAAAAAAGAAAGATAACACAAGAGTAGTGCACAATCATGGAGCATAAAATTCATTGTGTGGCAACACCCATATGCTCATGCTCATCCTCTATCTCTTTGTTGCTCCACCCTTTTCCATGTTTTTATCAGTCTTCCCATTTAGGAGGTCCACCTTTTAGTGCAAGGTTTGCTTCAACTTGAAGCCAACTCTATTAGCATGTAGCTGAACGATGCCGAAGTGATCTAGGGAGCATGTGACCACATACCAACCTTTGTCTGCCACATAGCTCAATGATAGCCACCATCTTGGACAACTTTGGTGAGAGCTCATTCCATGCGGGCACCTATCCAATCTTTAGCCAAAACCCAAGAATTCACAAGTCCATGACTACAACATATACGATGTAGCACATTAAGAACATAAGAACATGTAAAGACTCACCAAATTTGGGTCCAAGCTCTCAACGACACAGCTCGTTGGAAAGTCTGTGTATAGCAAGTGTGCCACCTCATCCGACTCCTCTCCATCAAACCTTGAGGCCACATGTTGGTATGTTTATAAAGAATTTAGGTAACATGAGAGCCTTTAAGAGAAGTACTTCGACAACAATACAGATAGTTGATTAGTATCTACCCGGCCTCACCCTCGTATAGGACAACTCCAAAATGTCAAGCTTAAGGGGCTCAATACAGGTGGAATGACGAGTCTCCAAAGTACCTACATGCTCACCGATACCCACATTAGGAAACATCTCAACCACCCAAAAGTACCTACATGCTTTCCATGTGATTATTGTGAGCAATGAGGCCATTTAGTGGGCCAATCCCTACTCATCCTGTCAATCGAGAGGCACCCCAACTTGTTGATAATAAAGAGCAGCTAGTACCTGAAGCAATAGTGGATCATCAATATACCACTACACGCACTAGCAACACTGACACCACCAAGTAACAACCATCCACAAGATAATTTTAGATGCTTGAGCGATTCTTTCGCAATTATCCAGATCTCATCTATTCATACAACCAAATACGTAACTGAGACCAATACGAGAAAGAGGGATTTTAGCTATGGTCAATCGGGGATGCTCGTGACACCATTGTACTATCTATGGTCAATCGGGGATGCTCGTGACACCATTGTACTATCTATGGCATGTGGGTGACTCCACACGTGGGTGATATCCGCATATTGTGCATGGATATTATATGCATGATTGGTACTGACTTGTTTTATTTTTGGGCCTAACTATTTGCATTTCGCAAGATTATTTATGTTTGTCATAGGATTATTTGTGTGTGATGAAACTAACATTATTGTTTATTGTGAGTAATTGTATGAGTGACAAGTATTCGTATGGTTATAGTGTGCCTCCCATCAATGCTACCGCACTGTCAAAGTGTGAGTCCTCCCATGGATGATGATCTCTACGCGGTCGAGTTAGTCTCTCCGCATTTTTAGTATATGCGTGTGTTACATAGCTCTATTTATTGAGCATTTATTTTGAGTGGCTCATACCACAATTTTGATTATTTTGGACTATGGCCATGTGTCCAATATTTTTTATACATGTGCTAGCATTGTATATATGAGCTAGCCATTATTTTGGGTTCACACAATTACTGTTAGTTACACTAAGGTTTATGGTTAGCCCATCTTTTTTTTTTGGTAAACAAGTCCACTTTTGGTAGAGGGTATGCTATTAATGGCTCCTTGGGATATTTTTGCTAGTATAATATATTATGATACTCTCGTAAAGAAAGGAGCAGCCACTTATGCAGAGGGGGAGGTTTAACCCACCAACACTTGTCGATGGTGATGTCTACTTTGATTTCTATTTTTATTCTATACTTAATCTTATCAATTTATTTTAAGCCTAGGGTTTGGTTCTATTGATACGTTTTTTTTGTGAGAGATTAACTATTCAAGTTGTACAAAGATCTTGACCCTTATCCCATGGAAGGTAGTTTCTTTGTCATGATGTAGGAACAATGTTACAAGAAATCATCCTTGGAACAAGATGGATCCCCAAACATGACTTCAACATTGACTTGATGGTAAGGAATCATCAAACTTGAGTAAAGGACAATGATAAAAGAAGCCGCTTCTTACCCAATAGCAACATGAAGAAGAAAACAAAGATAGGTGTGTAACCCACTACAGTGTCAAGTTGTCCAAGGCCAAAATGCACCAAGGACATATATGAGTTGGGTTATAAAATGCCAAAATGTTCCCAAGTGTAAATCCTAAGCACACAACATCGTGCACATGGCATTTTCAAAGTCAAGTCATTTGTGCTGGAGAGGCAAGCATAAAAGTCAAGTCAACTTGTGGCCTATGCGGGATACGGTAGGCATAAGCGTAAGTCCAAGTCAGAGCCAAAAGAGTAATGGAGATGAAGTCCCACTCATGCACTATTTGTAGGCAAAATTTTGAGCAAAACTCACCTTTGTGTATTGGGTGCATTGGTAGTTGATGAGAGGGAACCTTTCTTTGCTTGGCCTAGTGTACGACTGAGAAATCCCTCTTCAATTACTTCTTGCACCACAATATTGCAATGGAATTAAGAAAGAATCCTATGGTGTCACATCACATGGAGTGCTTCAACTATTTTTACCTGTGCACATGCATAAATAGCACATCACACACACACTGAACACCTAGGGTAAAGGCCTCGCCACAAATAGTGTACTTGCACAACATGATCCATTCAAATTCATACGTAGGAGTGTCGATATTATACAGTATTATTCAGACACATGCATTAAGCACCTTGAAATTGTTGGGGCCATGCACAACACTAGGAACATCTATTTTCCACGTCACCATGACTGGGCATTATATAGATTCAAGGTTTTATGCACAGAGCCTCATTTCGCTGACGATCCCAACTGACTGTGAACCTTGATGTTGTCAAAATTGCGGCAAGAGCTCTAATCGCCATCAAATGACCCCCTGGCAGTGCAAGCAGCGAACTAAATTAACCGAGCAACGATCCACATCAAGCAAGCAGCGATCTCCATCTGATTTCAGATTACTTTGATTCTCCAGGTAAATGCTCACAAGAAAACCCTAACTAAAAACCATTATTTGCATACATGAAACCTAGCATAGCTGCCACAACTAGCATGGTGGAAGAATTTTCAAAATGCCTAGGGTTTCGTGTAGGGAATGTATGTCACAGGCCTGAATATTGCTCAGAAAATTGACAAGGGGTCAGCTCTATAAGGAAAATTCTGTCGCGTTTTCCCAGAAGAGGCCTGCATGCCCCCTGCATGCAAGCAAAATCAGATTTTTTGATGCCATCCGGATGCATTTTCTTGCCATGACAATAAATCATGCAGTGAATGCATGCATGCAGTCAGTGGCAATGTAGGGAATGTGCCTAAAGCACACAAGCTTGCATTGAAAGGTTGCTTGAGAGCTACACATGCAGTCAATGGCAATGTAGGGAATGTGCCTAAAGCACACAAGCTTGCATTCAAAGGTTGCTTGACAGCTACACATGAACAAACAAATTTGCATAACAACTTATAACCATGTCAGTGTGGCAGGAAGCACCACCGTGTCTAGAAAGATTGGAAAGACTAAGGCACCCATCACAAAAGAACTATTCCATATTAGATCGCCACAAACGTGGTCAAATACTTCAGAACCGAGGAGTTGAAAGTAGGTGGATGCATTCTGAAGTTTCGCATTAAGGATGTCCACATATATAAACATTATTATGCCATGATCCCCTCTGCAGAATGTTGTTAATTGGTACTTGAGCATGTTGATTCCAGCTGACTACTCCAGAAGGTGAGACTATTGGATTTTTTCAGGATGCAGCCATGGGGGATGGATTACCTCCGCTTCTTCCAAGCCAAGAACTCATATGACAGGACTACGAAGGCCTTTCAGGTAGATCCAATCCAAGGTCAAGGCGGACAATGGGTCATCCTCACAGGCTCACAATGGAGGTTGTCCAAAATGCACTTCACTTGACATGCCTGGAACAAACACAGTGCTTTGGAAGATGAGTGGGTGGCGATGTTCGGGTAGGCTAATATTACCTAACCCCACTGGATAGACGTGAAGCTTGGTATATCTAATAAAGCCTGAGAAGGCAGTCTGCACTTACTCCTCGTCCTATAAGCTAAAGAGCTTTACAGAGGTGTGGGCGAGCCATACAGAGAGCATACAAAGAGCCAAATGCCAGGGTAGCAGTGTAGAATTTCGTAGAGCATGTCTACAGAGAAATCAAGAAGCTCTTAATCTTGGGGGAGCAATACCTCATTGTAGGATTTCTTCTCACCAAATCATTTATGTAGGTCTTGAAGCCATTTCCCAGTTTCCAGAGCCCATGGAGAGGCCAGTAGAAGACCAAGCCTCTACATAAACACCTAAGAAGTCAACCAAAATAGAAGCAGAATCGCCTTCCCTTCTATGGTGAGGCCAAAGGAACTTACCCGTACAAGGTCATCAGGCCAGCTGCATGTGGCACACATCTGATCATGCAACTTCCTTTCAAGGGTAAAATGGGTACAATTTTTTCTTCAACTTTCAAGTTGTAGGGTTGTAGGCTAGCGGGGCCAACATCTAGAACATTTAAGAAAATATAACTGATGCACTTTAAAAGTGTCTTTTGTTCATGGATTTCTACCTTCATCCATATACTTCTTATTGCAACATCATTCCAACTTTTCAAAGATATCCAAACAGTTTGTTGACTTCCGTATCACATGCATTGAGGGAGGAATAGAGCAAGAGAGCAATGATGGAATACACTCTTTCTTGCATATCGTCACAAGAGGACACGATAGCTTTTGCTTTTGACAATGATTCCTCAAGTAGATATTGTGCGCCCTTCTTTTGGGGGATGGGGGGCCATAGACATACGCGCAATGTGAGCATGTCACACTAACCAAAGCCCTAACACACCCTTGTCCACTTCTCTGAAGAGATTTGCATAGTCTTTTTTATGCATTTCTTGCAACATTTGAACAACCTTGTTTGCTTCTATTCCACATAGTATTTGATTTAAGAGGTTTGAACTTTGTAGCATAGGAAAATACATTGTAGCGAGAAAGGCATATGATGATGTACCTTTTAAATGCTTCTAATAAGTGTGCAAAATGGCAAATGTAAGAAAGGCAAGACAATTTAACAAACACTACGATAGAAATGCTTTGCATATGTGTTGTTATGCTGCCTCTAATGATTGGATTGGGATGCAGAGGTGTCAAGGTTGCTACTGTTGTTTGTGAGGTTGGTGTTGATGGGCACGTGAAGACCCTTGATGCTGGGGCTCCTTGGTGTGAGAGCAAGGGGCCGTATCAGATGCCTACTGATGGGGGTACTACTCACAGAAGCCTCATAGCTTGTATCGATGGGGAAAGATAGCCTTTTCTTGGCAGCCACCACGCCTTGCTCTCTCCCCGCAGCCCTCTGCTTGGAGTTGCTGAGAGACCTTGCTTTGGCCCTCGCAGATTGTGTGGCAGCCATGTAATTCGGGACTGCTGGTGAGCTCACAAGGCTCTCATCATCCCTTACAGAAGACCCTGCCATGCTGCTCCTTCTGTTGACATGGAACCTGGGGCCAGCCCCCGAGTATATGCTTTGAGTACTCCTAGCAGTAGAGCCCACCTCTTCAGCTAATCTTGTACCACAAGGGCTCACTGGCTGGACTTTCATGGTAATCGGCTTTCGAAATGTCGGCGGTGTCATCGGTGAGCGCTCTGTTGCACCCTTGTGAAGTTGCAGCACTGCTGCTGCCACATTGCTACCACCATACATGTGATCCTTTGGATTGTAACTGCTGCTCTTTGGAGTTAGGCCTGTGTTGGTGTTAGTGTGGTTGTTTAAACTGATTGGTTTGTCTGAGTCTATGCCCACATTTTTCATTCCAAATTGATCCTCAGACATACTGATTATCCCCATGGTTTCTTTCGTCAAAATACGGACCTCCCATGGTCTCGCCGCCATCCATCTTTCGAGCCAGCTCCACCCCCAATGAGGCTTGTCAACTGGCTTACTCATGTCGATGCACATCGAGGGACACTCTACTGGAGAGGACCTCCATAGCTGGACATGTTACAGTGAAAGGGGATTAACCATTTCCCGAAGCACACATGCGTACAGAGCAAAAAGAATCACTTCAAGAATCTCCATAGCTTATTCATATGAATGTGCATCCAAGAAGACAATTTTTGATGTGTAGACATAGTGTTCCCAATTTGAGTCTAGCTTTCAAAGAGAAGTTCTAAATAAGCATCTGGAAGCACATATATGTCCACACCTGGTGAGAGAGTGCATATGCCAACGCCCTTTCTCGTTTCAATGCCGCTTCCTCTTTGAAGAGTTTTCTGGCCTCAATTTCTTCCATGGATTGCATGCTGTCATCCCACATGTGTAGACGTTCGCCACCATCAGACTGCACCAAAGCAAGAAAACTTGTATAGTTTAATCAAGCTTGCGATGTTTGCAGTTAATGTGATGTGGACTTCATATAAAACCAAAAATGGCTTTGAGATGTTCATATAGACTTTTGAATTCACATTGGCTTTCTGTGCAAGCATCTCTTGTTGCCTTCTCTGCCAGAGCTGTCTCTGACCAGCTTGGCCTTCCTCTGACATGTGAGCACGCCTTGCGCGGACACGTGCTTGAACTCTTACTAGTGCTTGCATACATCGGAGAGTGAGCATTGCCTGCCTTCGCACTGTATGACCTCGGACCAAAGCCTGAAGTCTCACTAGGCCTCTAAGTGCACGGAGAGCTCGCCGAGCCTTGCAAACAAGCATTTCATGTATGAGAACAGAAGTAAAGAAAGAAAGAAAGATCTCTTAATGTCATAAGCACATGCTTGGTGACCTTGTTAGCCCAAGTATTTAGAAAGTTAATTTGTTTAATTTAATGATTGTTAGCACATGTCCCTACATACTGCAAGATCAATAGCATTGCACACATACAAGGTATCCTCGAAATGCTGTTTGGATCTTGATGGCTGCCCAATCCTCTCTACTTGAGCCTCCATATGATGATGGACGAGCAGCTGTTATGCCTCCTGTGAGGCGTACCACTTCAGCCGCAGCATGTGCGGCCACCATGGCAGCTTCTGCTGCCACAGCAGTTGCCGCAGCCATGGCAACTGCATGCTTGTTCTGCTGCTCTTCAACCTGACTCAATCTTTTCTCTGATAGAACTGCTGGCTTTGGTGGTTGAATTGCAGGTTCTAGGTGAACAGACTTGCCAAAGCTCCATCTACGTCTCTCCTTCGCACGTTTTCTCTAGAAAGGCCACAAAGCAAACAATGTCAAAGAACTCTTCAAGAAACACAACAGAGATCAATCATCCAACTTCCTTGTGTCTTGACAGAATGCCACCAATTTGCATCTTAAAGTCGTCATCTCTTACGTCTTCCGCTTCCTTGTTCGCGCTTTTCACTGGAACATTTTCCTTGATCTTGTTTGACTCCTTGGAGCTTGATCTGAATGCATTCTTCACAGCAGAGAACCACTTCCCTTTCTTGGCCATGCTGCTTCTTCTGGCTGAAATTGCTTCAGTGTTGGCAACTGCCAAGGCAGTTAAGTCCCTATTAGTTAATCTTGTGGCTAATGACGAGCACACCTTGTGGATCAAAATGAAAATGAGAAAGGGCGTAGCGCTCAAAACCTTGAATTGGAGCAGCTGATTGGCCGGTGGTCATGGAAAAGCCAACTGCAATGCCGCCTGCCACATTTATAACTTTGGAGGAGCTTAAGCTCAATTGAGACTCCATTGAGGATTTTGGAAGAAAAAATTTGAATTCGGGATTGCAGTGTACGGGGGCATATCACATGGTGGATTAGTGAAAAATGAATTGCTCTGTGTTAGCAGATAGAGAAGCTTTTTGGCTGTATGCAGATCATGCATGTTCCAGGAGTAGTTTTCAACTATATTTCAACTCTATACAAGTCCCAGGACAACATCAACAATAGGAGCAAGGCATTTCGGAGGAGAAAGCAAGAAGGTGAAGAAAGGCATGCTGCGGATAGGGCTAAGGTATGGGCACAGATTTTAGAGATGTGGATGCTTGCGGCTTCTTCTGAGCATATCAAGCATTGAGCCAAGGATAAAACACAAAATCTGTGTGTTTGTGTGTGTGTTAGGGGGAGCGGGTCATCATTGCCACCGTTGGGACGAATTGTTTGAGTTTGCCATAGCCACATTGAGAGAGAGAGGGAGAGAGAGAGAGAGGGGGGACTCCTCAAAGGTCCTCTCTAAGCAATATTTCAGCTAAGGTCTAAGCTTTGCCACAAGTGCTAAAACAATTACACTCTACTGCTACTACTGTCTCCCATGCTTCGATCCGATACAACCCAAAGGCAAGGTTTTGATTAAAAGCTGGCTTTTGCTCGCTAATCGCGCCCAAAGGGTAAGTTCTAACCAGAATTGATCAGTGGTGCTGGGTAATTGGTGAGAGACGACAGAGCCGCTGCAGCAGAAAAGATACTCGCGGTACAACCAATTTTTGGATTTTCACCCAAATTGAGGACCAGCAAGAGGACTCTCATTCACCTCTGGAGCACAACACAAAGCTGCGCGCTTCCCACTGTGTGTGTAGAGAGAGAGAGAGAGAGAGAGAGAGAGAGAGAGCAACCCACTCGGCTTTCTTCTTCTTCTTCTTTTTCATATTCTGAAAAGCAGCTATCCGATGTGATAGTTGAACTGTAAAAGCTATAGGATTCCATGCATGATGATGCGTGCCTTGAAAGTTTAAGCTACCAACCGCCCCCTTTCAACTCCCATGTGGTGTTGGTTAGGCGTTCGTTGGGGTTGGAGCCGTCTCGATTAGCATTCAGTAACCCACTTTTTTTTTAAAACATGCAGGTCCTCTCTAATTGCAAAATTTTTTTGGTTTGTACTCTTGTTTATTTTTTATTTTTGGTTTGTACTCCTCTAGCATGTCAAAGCTGTTTTTACACGTGAAATGTGAAACAGCCTTTGGAGTTTTCTTCTCACATTTGCATTGTGTCCGCCCACAACGCGACAACATCGTGTGCACTATGACAACCTCTCAAATCCAACAAGCACCCAAAGTACCAAACCAACACACATGCACACCCATAACATGCAAAGGGTTGATTAGTAACATATACTCTTGGGTACGAGGGATTTCACACGTATTTGTCGTACCATTCTTTGCAACTTTTCTTGCAACCTTAGAGAGGAAAGTTGTATAGACAAGCTACTACCAAGTTTGAAGAGGTGAGACTTGACATTGAGAGTAGCCTCTTCAAACGAGCATTTACTTACATGAGAAGTTTATATGGAAGAGAAGGGAGGTAATTGTTCATCAACAATAGTAGGATCAAATTTTGATACCCGTAAATTCTTTCAATCAAAACACAAAAGTAGGAAGAGTGAGAAGCACTCTATCTCCCCATCCAATGCATGCTAATTGGTTATGACTAATGAACTAATGTTGACCTAATAAGTATCATATATATAGCATGGATGTGGATTGTTAAGGAGCGAAATTACATATATAAGGAAAATACACTCGCAAGGGACCGTGTCTAGAGTAACTCTTGAGTCAAACTAATGTATACCATTCATTTCGTCTAGCAATAGCGGTGTTACAAAAATCACTAGAGGACACAATTCATAGTGCACCAAATTCTATAACTAGGACATCACATGAAACATTGCATTTGTTGTGGAAAAGGAGCCCACCTTCTCATATCAAGGTTTAGGTGTTTAATTTAAAAACAAAACTAAAATGTGTGCGTGCATGTGCATGCATGCATGCGTGTGTGCATGTGAGCTTGATTAACGCCATTGAGTGACCCCACGTGATCATCTTATTGGGCATCCATGAACTAGCAAATTCATATCTTTAGTATGAGATGGCATTAACAAACTCTCTATGGGAAGGTCCTTGCAATGCCAACTATTACTCATGTGCATAAATATAGCTTAGAAGCCTCCCATTGTTACATCATTAGCATGGACATGGGTTGATGCTCCATTCCATATCTAAGGAAGTGTAAAATAAGCTAGAAGTTGGACGTTGAGATATATATATATATATATATATATATATATATATATATATCATATTTACATGGATAGAAATAGAACATAAGTTCTAATAACCAAGGGGTGGGCTCACTATAAGAATACACAACAGCAAAAGAAGCTAGACTAGGATCAACACAATATAAAGCATTGAATTGTAGAAAGAAGTGGAGAGTATACAATATTACAGCTTGGAAACTTTGATTACAAATTGATGGTGTCTGTCCATCCTTGTGCTCCGAGCAAAAAGCCTTATTGGTCTAAGGAAGTGTAAAATAAGCTAGAAGTTGAATGTTGAGAGAGAGAGAGAGAGAGGGAGATAATAATAATATCATATTTACATGGATAGAAGTTCTAATAACCAAGGGGTGGGCTCACTATAAGAATACACAACAATAGAAGAAGCTAGATCAAGATCAACACAGTATAAAGCATTGAATTGTAGAAAGAAGTGGAGAGTATACAATATTACTACTTGGAAACTTTGATTACAAATTGATGGTGTCTGTCCATCCTTGTGCTCTGGGTAAAAAGCCTTGTTGGCGATCTAGATAAACTTTGGATGGAGTATGTCTTTCTTGCAAGGATGCTTGAATACAATGCACACGATGATGAACTAAGGCTGGCAAAATAGTCTATATATAGTACCCAAGATCAGCATGGACGTAAGTTGGCCACATCAACTAACCCACAACTTGGTCTAAAATGCCCAACTGACCATATTATCTGATTGGGATTAACAAGAATCCCGTAGAGACTTTACGCAGCTCTCACGGCCATGTGAGATTGTTTGGACCCTCAAACGGGCCCCGTAACAACCTAAGAATAATGTGTCCTCGGTTTGCTATCCCGTACTCACTACTGCGGTCACATAACTTGCACAAGCATACATTCTACTTGGTCACAGTGCCAAGTCTTTATAAGCTATCTCCTAACCATTTGGCCACCGTCTAATGCTGGGAACTGCCTTGATGCTCATCACAACGGCTACCCCTCAAAAAGGTGGCCTTCCAAAATAGAGAACATCCATCACCCACAAAATAGGAGGGTGGAGCATAGGCAGTAGACAAGATCCATCTCTCCATCCATAATATGCTCACTCACATAATTATAATGCCCATCTCTCCATCCATATTATACTCTCCATCTCTCCATCCATTATAAGATCATGCACATAATGACTCTTGTATCTCAATGTGCTTCATGTGCGAGCATGAAACATCGGGTTCTCGAAAATCGCCATGCAACTTTGATTGTCACATAGCAACACTGTCGCTCCCTTTTGAGCAACATCCATGTCTCCTAAGATTCTCCTCAACTAGACTGCTTCACATGAAACAAAGCATGCTTCCTTGTACTCAGCCTCTATAGAAAAAAGTAGGTTGCTTCTTGCTAATCCAAAAATGTAATTCAAGACCCAATAAGAAAACAATAACCAGAAACACATTTCCTGCCATCACAATCTCTTGCCCAATCTGAGTCATAAAATCTAGTCAAGGAATTGCTCGATTTGTAAGTGATGCCATACCTAATGGTAGCCTTTGATGTATTTTAACACCACATCCTTTCCTTCTAATGGTTCACTTAGGGTTGATTTGAGAACCTGTTAAGGACACCAATTGCTTTATGTCAGGCCGTGTATTACACGTAAAGATCAAACCCCTCCACCACCTTCTTGTACTTCTTCATATCCATAAGTCGAGAATCATCTTCCACAGACTGCTTCACATCAAGCTCCATGGTTATAACCACTACACTCAGCCATGCCAAATGCCTTCATAATTTCTTCTAAATACTTTTGCTAAGAAATGAAGATTCCATCCAACTCCTACCAAACCTCAATCCCCAAATAGAAATGCATAAGCCCAAGGTCTATTATATCATACTCTGAACTCAACATCTCTTGTGTCTTTTGAATCTTCATGTTTATGGTTTTCCATCATGATGAGGTCGTCTACATAAAGAACAATGATCACGTACCTGCCTTGTTCAAAGAAAATATACAAATTTATCTAGCAGACTTTTAGAAAGACCAATACTTACAAAGAAAGCATCTATCCGTGGTATTATGTTCGAGGGGCTTGTTTCAACCCGTCCAATGCCTTTATACTTTGTTTTCTGGACTGAATATCTCAAACCTAGGTGGCTATGCCACATACATCCTCCTTGAGATGGCCATTTAAAAATGTTGACTTCACATCCATTTACAATACTAGCTAGTTCACATGAGTGGCCGAGGCTAGCTATGTGTGATTAGTGATCAATGTAGCTGTGGAGGTTGAATTTCTCCTGAAAGTTAAACCCTTTGACTTGTACAAAGCCCTTCTCCACCTTGCCTTGTACTTATCCAGTGTACCATCAGACTCATACTTGGCAAGTTCTAAATCCACATGATGCCAATAACCTTCCATTTTGTAGAACGAATCCACAAGATCCCAAGCATAGTTTCGCAAAATTGAGTCAAGCTCTGACTCACGGTTTGTCCGTCCATCCTTCTGTGGTTAATTGGGGACACCTAATTACCACTATGTTCAAAGCATGGCACTTGGGTGATTCCAAATATTCCATGTGTAGGACATATGAAATTAGGGATAGCTGAAACTAAGTGTGAATTTATTACTTATGTGCTGTTGGAGTTGTGGAATGTGTTGCTAACTCATAGTGTGTTTGAATGGACAACCTTGTAGGTTGGTGAGATTGATGTGATGGTGATGATATGGTGCGAGCTAGTACCGGGATGGTTCTCATTTTGATATTTTTGTTTACTACGAGATTTTGTATTTGGCCACCCATTTTGATGTATTCGGGTGTGAACCTATTGAGATGCCCACTTTTGTTATATTGGGAGTGGATTTATTTATTTGTACGTGAATTAGCCCTTGGGGTTCTTTTTGTAATTATCCTTTAGTGTTTAGATAGGAACACTTTACGTAAGCTTGTGTTAAAAGGCAACCCCTATTTTTGTAAAGGGCAAGCCCATGCATAAGCGTGCATCTATTTTTGCCTCATGGGCTATTTTTTATTAATAAAGCATACATACTCAAGAAGTGGAAGGAATCCGACACTTCTTTAGAGGGGATAGATTGCACCCAATGTTTTCCTCTTGTGTTTTTATGCTATGTTATGTTTTTATGATATTTGTTAATTTTTCGGTTATGGTAATTTGATTGAAGTGATGAACCAGTTGGTATTTCGTTGGATAGTGTGTCTCCCCATGATCTTAGTGGTTTCAGTGGTATCAGAGCAAAGGGGGGAGAGAAGGTGAAAAATATTGAGAAAAATCAAAGGGAAGAAGGCTTGCAAAAGAAAGAGAGAAGGTACGTGCAATTCTCTGGTTTCTGAGACAGAAGAAAAAGTTCAAAAAATTGCAAGGGAATTGAAGGCTTGGTTGAGCTCACTTTTTCAAGTTACATCAAAGAAATATCCAATGGACAAAAGCTTTACCCAAAGCTTAAACAAATTATAATACAAAGATTTTGACATAGCTTAAGTAAAAGCTTAAGCTTAATCCCAAGGTTAACCCATTAGCGTAGCGAATTCCCGCCCGTCATGACAGCGCGGCACCAACCTGAGAAAAATTACATATTTACTTTACTCAAAAAGGTCTAAAAAGATAAGAGGAGATTCATACGCAAAGCTTCTTCAAGGCAAAACTTCATCAAAATCAGCCCGAATTTGGCCCGGCTTCAAACTGGAAATATTTTCAGTTTCTTATTTTGGTTCGGCTCAGAAAATTATACCAATTCAAAGTTGCCGGATTTTAAAATTTGGTTATTTTACGCCTTCCCGAAGCTTAAATTCACTCTCGATTCTCAATATTTTTTTTCTACCAGATGACCTTTCGACGCTTCGAGACTAATTTAATTACTTTGATGATTGCGTTGGATGGCCACACCGCTCTTCTAATAGCCACGGGATTCAAGATCTTCAAAATCATTACCATGAGCCAAAAAAATAAGTATTTCTAACTCTTTCCTATTTTTCATTTCTTTTAGCATTCATGGCTGATCTACCTGCACTTCCGTCTATTCAAGAGAAACTTACAGCATTACAAGCACAATTGGTCAATGAACGAACTCATAGACTTGCATTAGAAGATCAATTGAAAACACATAAGAGGCATAAGCATGATACTAAAGGCGATAGTGATGAAGATTCTATTCTTCGAACCGTGAAAGCAACTTTAGATGCTCAAATGGCTCGAAAAGAATCTCACATTAGTCGCAAAGCTTTTTCTTTTCAGAATTTTGATGGAAAGAAGGACGCACTCACTCTTTTGGCTTGGCTTAGCCAATTCAATGACTATTTTTCGGGAGAGAAAATTTGCGAGAAAGACAACATCAACAAGTGTGCTACAAATCACTTGATTTAGAATGCTACTTTATGGTGGAATACTACCAAGAATGGTCAGCATAAACCTCGTACTTGGGAGGATTTTCAGCACGAAATTAAGGAACATTTTCTACCTCCTCAGTACAAGGCTAAAGCCCGACAGCATTGGGATACTCTTAGGCAATTCAAAGTAGAGGATGTCCAAACCTATATTGAAAATTTTTGGAATGCTCTCATTCAAATGCAATCTTAAAAGGAAGTTCATCTTAGGATTGGATCCAAAGATTAGAGTGGAGGTTAATATGTTTTGTCCTCACACTCTTTCCTCTGCTAAATCTCTTGCTCTAAATTATGAAAAGAAAAATGGTGTGCCTAGGTTCCAACAGGAGAATCGTACTTCTAAATTCTCCTAAGATTCGACATCTTCTAGTGGTTTTGATAGGCATTCTTCATTCAAGTGACCTTTTAACAAGGGTCAAGATCAAAGAAACCAATAATTCAACAACAACAACAAAGCAAAGATTGGCAACAATAGCAATGGAGCAAGTGGAGAACCAAAGAAGACATATGTTCTAGATTTATTGACTCGAGATGAAAAAGCAAGCAATGTTTGATGTTACACTTGCCATCAGAGGAGGGGACACTGTGCTAATAAGTGTCCAAATGACACCACCAACAACAACAACAATAACAACAACAATAAGAAGAAGCCAATGGCACGGCTTAACATGGTGGATGGAGATGAAGACACTGGCAATGGAGACGACGATGATGTGATGACTCTACAAGCCAGAGTCTGATGGTGGTATAAATTTTGGTTAACCAGCTTAGTGCTCAAGAACCACCTCCTAGGGATACATCCCATGACTCTTTCATTTTCGAATTCTCTGACTGTTTTCTCAATGAGTTACCTCCTGGACTTTCTAGATTACATCCTGAGATCATCACATAGACATTTTCCAGGTAGTGCACCGCCTTGTAGAGCACCTTATAGAGTTAACCCTCTTGAGCAAAGAGAAATTCAGACTCAAATCGAGGAATTACTTTCTTGGGGACTTATTAGACCAAGTAGTTCACCATATGGAGCACCAGTTCTTCTTGTAAAAAAGAAAAATGGAACTTATCGTATATGTGTAGACTACAGGGCTCTTAACAAGAACACTATCAAGAATAGATTTCCACTTCCTAGAGTTGATGATCTACTTGATAAATTAAGAGGAGCCAGTGTCCTTAGCAAAATTGATCTAAAATCTGGATATCATTAAGTAAGAATGGCCAAGCAAGATATATATAAAACTGCTTTTAGAACTCAGACTGGTCACTTTGAGTTTTTAGTAATGCCATTCAGTCTTACTAATGCTCTTGTGACTTTTAGTCGTATGATGAATAGAATCTTTCTTGAACATCAAAACTTTGTGGTTGTCTTTTTCGATGATATCTTAGTTTTTAAGAAGAGCATGAAAAACACTTGGAAATTGTATTTAATTTGCTCAAGGAAAATGAACTTTACATTAATCCCAAAAAGAGTAGTTTCTTCCTTCCAGAGTGAGATTGAGTATTTGGGACATATAGTTTCTGCTAAAGGCATCCATGTAGATCCCAAGAAAATAGAAACTATTGTGACATGGCCACGTCCCAAGACCTTCATGAATTACGATCTTTTCTAGGGTTGTGTAGCGATTATCACAAATTTGTCTGTAATTTTGCATATAAGGCACACTATCTCACTGAACTTCTCAAGAAAACCAAACCTTATGAATGGACCAAACTTCAAGAGAAATCTTTTCTTGCATTAAAATATGCACTTACTCATGCACCTGTATTATAATTACCTTATTTTTAATGTCCTTTCTTTGTGGTTGTAACCGATGCTAGTGGTAAGGGCATTGGTGTTGTATTAATGCAAGATGGTCATCCTATTTCTTTCGAGAGTAGGAAATTTCATCCTACTGAAAGTAAGTATAGCACCTATGACAAGGAGTTGTCTGTTGTAGTCCATTCAGTGAAAATTTGGAAACATTATTTGATGGGCTTAGAATTTCTTATAAAAAGACTGGTGAGCAGAGTATCAAACATTTGCTTTCTCAACTACCTATTTCAGATAGACATATTAAATGGGCAGCTTTTATTCAAAGTTTTCAACCTATTATTCAATACCAACCTGGTAAAGAAAATGTAGTTGCTGACGCTTTGAGTAGAATACCTTCCATTCAAAATATTTATGTGATTGAGAATACATCTTTTGACTCTATGCGTGAGACTTATGACCAAGACCCTGACTTTAGTGATATTTGGTCTAGATTGAGAGAAAATCATTGGACAACTTTTGCTGAGTATTCCTATGATGATGGGTATCTTTTCTTCCAAAAAAGATTATGCATTACTCGACCTTTTAGACATTCTATTTTAGAGGAATTACATCAGTCACCTTATGCGGGGCATCGAGGTGTTTCATCTACATTCGAGACTATTTCTAATGACTTTTATTGGCCTAAAATGAAAAATGATGTAGCTAAATTTGTGTCTGCATGTGATGTTTGTCAAAAAGTGAAAATCTATAAGAGTAAGAAACTTGGTTTACTCATGCCACTTCTTATTCCTAATGCTCCTTGGGAACAGATTTCTATGGATTTTATCACTGGTTTTCCATTGACTATGAACCACAATGATATAATTTGGACCATTGTTGATAGGTTTAGCAAACAAGCATACTTTCTTCCTTGTAAAAGGACTCGTACTACACATTAAGCTGCACATTTGTTTGTTAAACATATCTTCACACATCATGGTTTACCTCAACTGATTGTTTCTGATAGAGATTCTAAGTTTTGTAGTGATTTCTGGACTACATTGTTTAACACTATATTGGGGAATATGGGAATTTCCCACAAGTTTGGGACACGTGGTCAAAAGTTTGGATTAACCATAACTTGAACACCACTAATCCAAAATGAGCGCTTTATAGCTCTTTAGATTCCATTTTTCAAGCGCTTTCCAACGATAGGTCATATGATAGGGTTTTGAGAAACTTACAAACATGTTATCCATGTCTCCTTTTTTAAGTATTCAAAAATGGGAATTGGAAAATTCCCAAATTCACTAATATGGTGTTGTTTGATAATCTAGGCACTAAACTAGATTTTTCCACTGCTTTTTGTCTTGAATCTAATGGTCAAACATAAGTGCCAAATAGCACAATATTGGATTTACTTCGTGCATATGTTTCATCACAACATAAACAATGGGATAAGAATATCCATATTTTGCAATTTGCATATAACAACACACTGCATTCATCCACTGGAAAGGCACCTTTTGCAATTGTGTATGGAAAAGCTTTACCTACTCCTATCACTTGTTTGTCACACACTATTGAAGAGCTATAGATCAATTCACCATTGATTTCACTTCCATTCATGTCATATTCGTAAAGCTATTTCTAATGCACAAGAGAAATACACTAAACAAGCTAATAAGAAAAGGAAGCACATGGTTTTTCAAGAAAGTCAATATGTTTTGCTTCGTATATTGAAAAGAGATGGCTTAAAAGTGTTGAGACTAACCTTGTTTGTTAAGTTAGCTCCTCGTTTTTATGGTCCTTTTAAAATTACTCATAAGATTAATGACCTAGTATATAGGCTCTCACTTCCTTCTCATTGGAGAATTTATAATTCTTTTCATATTAGGCAATTGAGGCCTTATAGGGGACCAATTCCTACACATCCTTATATTAGTCATATTACTCAATTCCTTCTCATTGGAGAATTTATAATTCTTTTCATATTAGTCATTTGAGGCCTTATAGGGGACCAACACATCCTGTATATGAGTCTTGTTGACCAAGTAGAAGAACTTCAACCTGAGGCTATTATTGACCATGAGACCACTACTACTCGCACAGGTACTGTATATAATAGATATCTTTTGACCTTAAAAATCATCCTCTCGCGAAAATGCTAAATGAATACCTGAGCAGTTTTTCCGTGCCTATCCCATCCAATCTTACTTTCAAACATGGGCCGGTTAATATGATGCAACTATGAGGACAGTTGCTATCCTCCCGGGTAGGAGGGATGTCACGGTTTGTTTGTCCATCCTTCTGTGGGGTTAATTAGGGACACCTAATTACCACTATGTTCAAAGTATGGGATATATGAAACTAAGGATAGCTGGAACTAAGTGTGGATTTATTACTTATGTGCTGTCGTCTCGTGGACTTGTGACATGTGTTGCTAACTCATACTGTGTTTGAATGGACAACCTTGTAGGTTGGTGAGATTGATGTGATGGCGGCGATATGGTACGAGCTATTACTGGGATATTTCTCATTTTGATATTTTTGCTGTAGTGTTTACTACGAGATTTTGTATTTGATTGCCCATTATGATGTATTTGAGCGTGGAATTATGGAGCCACCCACTTTTGTTATATTGGGCATGGATTTATTTATTTGCACGTGAATTATCCCTTGAGGTTCTTTTTGTAATTATTCTTTAGTGTTTAGATAGGAACACTTTACGTAAGCTTGTGTTAAAAGCATCCCCCATTTTTGTAAAGGGCATGCCCATGCATAGGCGTGTATCTATTTTTGGCTTATGGACTATTTTTTATTAATAAAGGATAAATACTCAAGAAGTGGAAGGAAGTAAACACTTCTTGATGGGAGATAGATTGCACCCAATGATTCTCTCTTGTGTTTTTATGCTATGTTATGTTTTTATGATATTTATTAATTTTTTGGTTATGGAAATTTGATTGAAGTGATGAACCAGTTGGTATTTGGTTGGACGGTGTGTCTCCCCATGATCCTAGTGGTTTCACTGACTCCATGGACCCCCTCTAGTTCAAATCTACTAATGCTTCCTACAAGCTAATTGTCCCTTATACTTTCATTATCTCAACCATCAAGGCCATAGTGACAATGTGAGTAAAGAGACCCTCTTCTGCTCCTCTATTTTCTTGGATCTATGAACAATTGTTGGCTCTTTTGTGATTGCCGACAGAGCTTTCTCATCTAAAAGCTACTTCACTCATTTAGGATGTGACCCCTTATGTGGTGTTGCAGGCTTCTCTTCTTCATCATTTGATAAACCCACCTCTTGTTGGGTCACTAGTGGTATGGCCCCCTATGAGGTGTCGTAGGCTTCTCCTCTTCATCATTTGATAAATCCACCTCTTGTTGAGTTGGTACGATCAGTGGTAGTTGTGTTAAATGGACTACTTCTTTATTGAAGAATAGTGTGGATGGAGCCCTCTCTTCCATCTTTGATGAGATTATTCTTCAAACACAATATCACATGCTAATAATTATCTTCTTTGCCTTTGGGTCATATAGTTTTGATAACCCTTTGATTTCATACTATATCCTAAGAAGATATATTTTTAACTCTTGGAATCCCACTCGGTTTTGAATGAGTCTAGAGCATGCACAAAATAGTCACATCCGAATGTCATGAAATATGCAACCGAGGGTTTCATACATGAATAGGATTCTTGAGGTGGCATGTAACCCTTGGCCGAAAAAGAATTCTATAATAAGTAACAAAGGGATTTTAGGTTTAC